>NC_082667.1:60794801-61109980 GCF_025265405.1 Mesoplodon densirostris
GTGCTGGAGACAGGCTGGTAGATGTCTTTGGGAAGGGGATGGTTCACTGGCTGAGGACCAGCTGTAAACACTGGGCCTCAAAAGACCACCATGGTGGCCAGCTGGTGAAACAGCCTTGGATGAGTCACTTTAGCTTCTGTGGGTTTGCTTCTGCTTTCTCTGTGAGAGCAAGTAAGAACATGAGGGTGCATGCTGCACACACCTCCTTTCCACCTTTAGTCTTTTTTTTTTTTTTTTTTTTTGGATAGAGAAGAGTATGAGATCTAATGATCTGGGGGTTTCAGCAAGATATCCTGGGTCAGGGCTTCTAAAACTGGACGATGAGGGGAGAAGAGCTTACTGTTAAGAGCATGAAATGGGCCTAGCTGACCTGGACTGGGTCCTAGCTCCACCGGTGACTGACTGTGGCACCCTGCTGAACTTCAGCTTCCCCATCTATAAAATGGGGAGAGTGAACTTCCACCTCACAGGGTCATTCTGAAATAAATAAGTAAATGAAGTGCTTTACAGATTGTTATGCACAACTCAGTTCCAAAGAGTGTTCCATGGAACACCAGTACTGCAGGATTTTAACAAGGGTTGGGTGGAAAGAGGCTGTCAGACATAAAACTGCTGAGTAACGCCAAATTAAACAGCTGGTTCTTACTCAGAACTGTGCCTTTTGGAGGGGAAAAGTGCATGCAGGGTTCCCCACACCTCTTTTCACAGAGAGAATACACTTTTGGAAGCACAAGACTAGACAGTAAGGATAATAGCTGACATTGACTAAGAGGTACTGTTAGGCCCTGTTCCAAGCCCCTTTACTCACAGTGTCTCATTCAATCCTTACAATATCCCATGAGAGGGCACTGTTATCATCTCTGCGTACAGGTAAAGAAACTTGGCATGGAGAGGTTAGGTGAGTTACCCAAGATTACACAGTCAGTAACTTCAGAACTGGGACCCAAACACAAGTGGTCTGGCTCCAGAGCTCACTTATTTAACAGCTGCACTCTACTTCCTCTACTAAATACTGCTGGCTGGCATTATTATTATTATTCCAAAACCAAGATAATATTAGGGCCTTATTTATGTATTAGGTATGCATTTGCTGATTCAACAAGTATTTGTTAAGCACATGTTTATGGTCATACACCGTACTGGGCACTGGGATACAACTGTGGGGAAGACAGTCACGCTTCCTGTCCTCATTGCGCTTTTGGTCTAGTGGGGAACGTAGTCAAGTAAACAGATGATTGCAGTGGAGTGGGTAATAAACACCATAATTGGGAGGTGCCTAAAGTGCTAGGGAAGCTCTTGGGAGGAGTAACTACCTCAAACTCGGCAAGAATCACTAGAGGAAGTGACTTCTAATCAGAGGCCTAAAAGTGAATTGGAGTTAGTCAGCTGAAGGCATGGGAGAGGGGGAAATGTTCCAGGCTGTGGAATAGTATTTGCAAAAGCCAAGAGGCAAGAAAGAGCATTAGGAAGGGGATGGTAAGTGATGAGACCTCAGAGGGGAGCAGGGGCCTTCTTCATGGACATTCCTTATTAGCTGGGCTGTGACACTGCCACTCTGCTGATGTTTGTCCCTGAACCAAATAGACCAGCTGTGTCCCTTGAGTTCATCTACTTTTTTATGGTAGGCACCCTGTGTGTAGCTCTATCTTGCACTCGTGAAACAGTGTTATAATTTGTCCATTCAGTGGTCTGATTCTTGCATTAGACTGTTAACTTCTTAGAGTCAAGAAGTGTGTCTTATTTGTATATCTCCAGAAGCTACCACCATGCATTGGTGTTCATTAATGATATATTTTGAATGAATGATATATTTTCTTTGTAAAATGGATTATACCCTTCCGGCTTTCTTGAACCAGCTATCACTTTTCGTCAGGTTCATCATTATATCTAGCAGTTAATGTCCTATGTGGCAATTCAGTGGTGCCCTAGGGGCTCTTGAGGCACTGTATTCTGTGGCTTCCTCTTTCAGCTTTATATTGTGCTGTTCTTTTCCCTCCCTGCCTGGTCAGCACTTGATTGTAATCAGCATACTTGATTCTGAAGACTTCTCCCTAGCCTTCTAGTTTGCTTCTTCTAATCTGCAGTGGGCTGGAAACAAGATCCCTTACCATGATTTGATGAGACTGTTCATGACCAAGAGTTAATCTCTGAGTTAGATCCTAAAGGGCTCTTATTAAGAGAAAAATGCAGATGCCATTGCACAACGGACTTACACGTTAGCTAATCAGAGGCCTTCTTCCTGTTTTCCCTGCTCCAGGAAAGGTCAGATAACACTCTAGGGGTGGGGGTCATCAGTCAGGAGAGCCTCTGTCTGGTACAGAAGAGCTGATGGACCACTGATTCACCAGACCACGAGAAAGTGTGGTCTGTTTTCCAGTTACACACTCCAACAACTTCATTTTGACCAAACATGTGAAATGCTTCCACCTAAGTCAGCTTATCCGGTATTAACTACAAACCTCAGGCTGATCTCTGTTGGGGCAAGTTCCACAGAGAGTGTGCTGGCACCTTCACTTGAGCAGGGAAAGAAGAAGGAGTAGGAGCCAAGGCTGGGACCAGAACATCTGGGCTCTGAGCTCTGATTCCCTCATTTGCAAAATGAGAGTGACAGCATGATATGATGGGAAAAAAGGGTGAGGACTCAGATTAGACCTGGGTTCTAATCCTCACTTAACCACTTATTAGCTCTATGATCTCTGTGCTTTAGCTTCCATCTATAAAATGGGAATTATAATACTTACTATATAAGGTAGTTAGGAGAATTAAATAGATTGTGTGAAATGACCATGTCAGCCACAGAGTAGAGGAAGGTCAGTAAGTGAAATCTATTAGGATTAGGAAGAGGCATGATAGTCTTCTGGCTTTTGGGACTTTTAATAGCAAGTTCAGTTTTGTAGGAGGGGAAAATGCATAGATTTCATTCCAAGACAGCTTGGAAAAGAATGGTTTCAGAATTGTCTGGTGCTTTTGACTGCATAGGCAAGGTTATGAATTACACGCCTTTATCCAGTGGGAGGTAGGAGGAGCCTGCCCTCTGCAGGCCCTGTGCCCTGGACTCAGGGAGGAGTGGGTACAGGTAGGTAGGATCCAAATTCCTCCTCCAATGAACTAAGCTCAGGAGGGAACATAAGGCAAGAACTCCAATAATTTCTGCATGAGGCAGAAAGAAACCCCATCACCTAAGCAGCATAGATATCATTCCACGGGGGCTCGGTTCCCAAGGGAGGGCCCAGAGGTTGGGTAGCCTTCCAACTATTGTCCAGACTGGGACCATTCAGGACAACAAGCATAAATCATGACTGTCCCCGGTGAACAAGGACATGTGTGGTCACCTAACCTAGAGTGATGCAACTGGTTTTAGGTTCTTTTGTATCAATTTGGAGAGAGAGAGTCACTAATATTAGCACTAGAGTGAGCCTGGGGGTTTTTGGTTCTTTGACACATGAAATGCTTATTCTTCCTACCTTCAAAAACAAATGTTCACAGTACATTTATTAAGGGAAAAAAAAGCAGATTACAAAATTGCAATGTAGTAAATTCCAGTTTTGTAGGATATATATGCAGGTATAGCTATACCTATAGATATAGATGTAGATATAGATGTAGATATCAGAGGACATATACCAAAATACTAAATGCAGTTTCTCAAGTTGCAGAGATAATGATGCTTTTTCTTCTTTGTACTTTCAAATTTTTAATGGCTTTTATAAATTTTAAAAGTTCTTTACGAAACATTAAATACTCACTATATTGCAGACATCTTCAGAGCACAGAGGAGGTATGTTACTGTTCTGCTAAGAACAGCCTCTGTCTCTTTCCTGACTTGTCCCATGTCTTTTTTTTTTTTTTATGGCTGCGTTTGGTCTTCGCTGCCGCGCATGGGCTTTCTCTAGTTGCAGTGAGCAGGGGCTACCCTTCGTTGCAGTGCACGGGCTTCTCATTGCAGTGGCTTCTCCCGTTGCAGAGCACAGGCTCTAGGCGCGCAGGCTTCAGTAGTTGCAGCACGCAGACTCAGTACTTGTGGCTCGCGGGCTCCAGAGCCATGGGCTCAGTAGTTGCGGTGCACGGGCCCAGCTGCTCTGCGGCATGTGTGATTTCCCAGACCAGGGCTTGAACCCGTGTCCCCTGCATTGGTAGGCGGATTCTTAACCACTGCGCCACCAGGGAAGTCCCTTGTCCCAAGTCTTACCCTAGCCTTCTTTTCTTCACCTGGATAAATTCTCTTCACCTGGATAACTTCTCTTCACCCTTCAAGACTGTCATCTTTTGAGATCCTCTCCATGCCCAAATTGAGCTAAGCTCCCTTCTGGCTTTCTATATCATCCCGTTATACCTATAATGGCATTTATCTCAAACAATACTGTAAACATCTGTCTACTGTCTGCCTCCTTTGTCAGATTAGGTCAGGGACCATGTCTGATTCATTTCCGTGTCCCCAAGTGAATCCTATCAACATAATGGATGTCAGTAAACATTTGTGGATGGGCTCTGTTTTACCTCCTCTTTCCCAGCACAGATGGCCAGGCACATAGTAGGTGCCATTATATGTTTAGTAAGTAGGTAGATGAGTGAATGAGGGAATTAAAATGCCAAGAGAAAGAAGAAGAGGTTGGCAGCTCATGGCATTTGTTGCTAATGGAAGGGTTTGTGTTGCTGTCCCTCTAGTCCTGGTTACCCGAGAGGATGACTTCAACAACCGGCTGAACAACCGTGCCAGCTTCAAGGGCTGCACAGCCCTGCACTATGCTGTCCTTGCTGACGACTACCGCACCGTCAAGGAGCTGCTTGATGGAGGTGAGATCATGGGTGAATGGGGGGTGCGGGGGGATGACAAGGAAAGAGAGTAAGGACTTATCAACCTCTCTACCCTGGAAATGCCATGCTTCCCCAGAGCCTTGTTACCCTCTTAGAGCTGGAAATGCCTCGAGGGTGCCTGCACTTTATGAGAGTGGCCGTGTGCATGTGTGATTTGCCCTCACGTGGCTGGAGTGTGTTCTTTGCCTGTGATTGTGTGATGTACCATGCCATCCTGCCTGTCTGCACATGCTCTGAGAGTTTTCTTGATTGTTGCTCTCCCCCAAAGTGTCCTCTCTTCTCCCCTGTGACCTCCAGAGCAGGGCTGGTGGACCAAGGGGGAGACCCTTTAAATCTCTACTAACTCCAGTCTCAAAGACATCTTCCTTGATCCCACCTCCACCCTAGTCTAAATTAGGCTCCTTCCGTTACTCTGGGTCATGGTACCCTACTCTTTTCTGTCATCGCACTTGTTGCAATCTAGAATTGTTTTTTTATGTTCAGTAGCCTTTTCTCTAACCTGACTCTGAGCTCCCTGAAAGCAAAGGCAAGAACCATGGCTGATTCATTCCCAGCACCTGGTAAAGTACCTGGCACACAGTAAGCACTCAGTAAATCTTTGTTGAATGATTGAATACCCTTCCTTTAGAGAGCATTGATTTAATTGGAGGGATAATACGTACCATCCCCAGACTCAGGCTAGTCTGGTCCTGTCCAGGCCTGCTACAGAGTTACCTGCCACCCTGCCAGATGCCTCCCACGCAGTCACTTTCCCTCATCCCACTCCAGCCTCTCCTTGGAATAGGGAGGGAAGCATCTTGCCAGGATGTGTGGTGCCCAGGCCCCAGAGTGAGTATGGCATTGACTCCCTGTTTATGCCCTCACTTACACTTCTTAAAGGTTTAGGGACCCTCTCTTGGGCCTGGACGCCAGGGTATTCCTTGTCAGTGGTCATTCTTCATAGAACCTGGGAGCTAGAAGGATCCTCAGAAGTCCTCTGGGTTACCCTGATTGCCTGACTTCTCTTCTCCTGGCAGAAACCTCTCCAACAGCTGGCTGACTGGCATTTCCTTGGATTGTCTCAGGGACTCAGGGAATCCTACTTCTTCCCTAGGAGTCCATTCCATTTTAGTTCTTCTCTGAATGGTTGAAATAGATTCTTTTAAATGAGGTGTGATTTTCTTCTCTGTATCTTCTGCCACCTGTCCTTTGCAGCCAATCACTTTTTCAAAACCCAGTCTTCAGTGAAAGTTCTTTCAGTCCCAGAGCCTTTGCCTCCCTGGCCCAACCTCCCCAGATCATTTTCTAGTCCTTGTCATGTGATTGGACTGGAAGGATTTCACAGTAACCCTCAAATCCTGCCACCTTCCATCAGCCCCAGCCACACTCACTTAAGACTCAGGCCTGGCCCATATCCCCAGCCTACAAGGGACCTACCTGCCCCAGAGTAGCTAGAGTGTGCCTTGGTCTGGGGCATGTACATTGTGAGGGGCAGGACTGCTCACAGATGTGGTGACAGCGCCTGGGATGACTGATGCTTCTGGAGCAAGAACTCATTGCTCTCAGAAGCAGAGACTTAGAAAACGTCCCCAAGCAAGATGCTACTCACTTTGTCCTTTGGAAAGCTCTCCGACGAGACATCTGTAGCTAGGAAGTGGAGTGTTCACCATGGAGCTTCTCTCTGCCATGCCTTAAAATCAATCAATACCCCCAGCTATTGTCCAGTGGTTTACATTCCCTGCTTTCCCTCAGCCCCTAAGCAGACAGGGAATTCACTCTAAAAAGAGTCCTTCTCCCCAGCCTTCCAGATCGAACACCTTTGAAATGAAGAAGCACAGGCCTTTTATGAAGCACCCCTCCACCCTCACCCCCCAGGCCAAGGCTGGCCCTTTGAGCCGTTCCAGGGGTATGGTTCTTGCTTGTTGACTTGGAACAGATGCCCTTAGCCCCCACCTTTACAGTTCACCCACCTGCCTTTTTACCCAGAATCCATTTACACCCCCTGCCCTAGCCTCCCAGCCTCAAGGGCCAAAACCATTAACCCACTTATTTCTCCCTTTCTGACCTGAACAAGTGGCCGTCACCGTCACTCAGGGCCTGCAGGCTTGCCAACTTCTGACCTCCCTCCCAGCTTGACCTCTCTCGGTCCGCCTCTGTGTGTGACCAGCCAACCGAGAGGCAGGATCCTGCTCCCTTGTCCTAGGGGCTCTTGTCAGTGACATTTCCGAAGTTTTCTGACCTCAGCTGACCTCCTCCAGAAGGTTTCAGGGAAGGCAGCCCCTGCCTTCCTGACCATCCAGCTTTTTTAGCCTATATTTGCCACCAGCTTTGCTGCAGCACCTTAGAGATCCAAGGCAGGTTTAGACACAGGGCCAGCCTGTGCTCACGAGGTCAACACTGAACCCTTGTCCTTGAAATTGCTTAGTCCACAGGGATTTAGGGCCCCCAGATCTTAGAGGGTTAGAGCTAGAGGGGGCAGCCGCACTTGCCCTCTGATCAGCAGTCCCCACGTGAGAGCTCGGGGGGGGTCCAGGCAGCAGCATCAGTCTGGTAATGTGGGAAGTTCTCTGACCTCTTAAGAGGCAGCATGGAGTAATAAAAAGGACTTTAGGCTTCAGAGTCAGACCAACCTGGGTTTGAATCCCAGCTTCCCTAGCTACTAGCTCTGTTGGCTTGGACATGTTACTTTAACTCTCTAAGCCTCAGTTTTCTTGTCTGTAAAGTAACACCTGGGAAATATCACAGTGATTAGTGGGCATGAGGATTAGTGATGACATCTATAAAAGCTCCTAGTACAGGTAGGTGCTCCACGATTGTATAAAGAAATCAAACTCTCACCTGGCAGCTGTAATCCCATTCCTCCCCCATGAAACCTGTACTCCTACCTAATGGCTTCTTAATTCTGTTTCTGCCCACAACTTCCCCACCTTGCCTAAAACACCATCGTGTTCCCTGTCTTCTCAGCTAGATCCTTAGACTCTTCAAGGATCTACCTCTAAGGAAGCCTCTCCAGGTGGTCTGGTCTACTCTGATAGCACTGCCTCTGAACTCTTCAGTGTTGGGCTGGGTGCTTAGCACAGAAAGACCCTTCTTCATCTTCGGGACACCCTGTAACATAGTGAAAAGAACAGTCTTGGGGCTCAGACAGACCTGTAGTGTGTCTGATCTCAGCTCTGTAGTGTGACTCTGGGTAAGCCAGTTGCCATCTTTGAGACCATGGACCTCAGGGCATCCGAAGATGGATCTGGCAAACTGTCCCTGACCCTGAGAGAGGCTCAGGCTGGTAGAGGAGACAGACATGGAAACAGGCAGTGACAGCAGGCAGGTGCTCCAGCAGGGTCCTGGACAAGGGGCTGTGGGGATACCGAGGAGGAAATACCTGCTTCTGCCTGGTGAGCAGGGAGGTGGAATCAGTTACAGAAAGCTTCCCAGAGGATGACGTGCTTCAGCCTTATCAGAGAGAGTAATAGGAGTTTGCCAGATGGATTTCTGTGGAAGAGTTCTGAGTTCAGTAGTGCCAGTTTTCTACCCCCCAGCCTCCACAGAAAAGTGGGTGCACTGGCTTCTGTGGTTTTCATCTCTGAAGATACTGCTTCTGCCTGGGTTGCTGGCTTACGAGCAGGAAGGCTCTGCTTCAGCACTTGACTGCCAAGTACAAGAAAAGGTTGGAGGAATGAAGGGAGGGCAGGACAACTGAGAAGACAAGTAATTAGAGAAGATGGGGGCCTCCTTCCTCAAGCCCCTGGAGCTGACTCATCCCAGTAGTTCCAAAGCTGTTTAGGTGCTTTTGCAGCTTTTTCCTCCCAGGGATGTGATCCCACTGCCAGATTGATTTTCCTAAAACATATCTCTTGTCATGCAGCCTTTCTCAAACAGGGTTCCTCTGGAAAATTAAGCTCTAATGTTCTAAGGCGTCTGTTGCACACAGGGAATTAATTTCTCTCCCAGGCATCTAAAGTGGTACGAGTTATGTACCATTCTTGAGAGAATCGAGAAAATCATTACTCAAATAATTTCCCAGTTGTGGTTCAAAGGAGAAACCCCAGGTGAGAAAGACCACAAGGAGGGAGCATAAACTGTGGAGTCAGGATCTGAATACAGCCCTGCCCTTAATAGCTGTGTGTCCTGGCTAAGCTGTGACCGTTCTGCAGTTCTCTTTCCTCATATGGAAATGGGAGCATGCCACCTACCATCTAAGGTTTTGTAGGACTGGGCATGTGTAGGTTCTACAGAGTAAGCACTCTACATATAATATCTGTTATTAACTTGAAAAACACCCAGTGCTCGTGTATTTTTTTTTAAAAAAGGAATTCTACCCATCCTGATTTGTTAACCTGGTTTTAGAGTTGTTCTAGTCTGACCCTCACTTAGCTTTTTTTTCCCACTGCTGCCCTAATACTCCAGCTACAGCGTAACGTCACTTCTGTGTTCCTACCTCAGTGCCTTTACTCAGGCAGGTCTTTCTGCCTCTCATTTCCCTTCAAGACTTTGTTTCTCAGCCTAGTGGAATGCATTCTACCAGCCAATCCACAGCTCTCATGCCACCTCCCTTCTAAACTCTTCCCTGTTCCCTGTGATTTGGGTCCAGTCCCCCCTGCTAGACTGAGTTCATTTGAGGGCGAGGGTTATGTCTTACTTTCCCTGCCTCCTTTGCCACAATGCCCTGCACATAGTTTAGTACATATTTGGATGCACCGGAATCTCCAGAGCAACTGTAGATTTGGATGCCACTGGAGATGTGGTGTCTTTGCTTCCTGGCCCACTTGCTCTGAGTGTCATAATATATCTGGCTTTTTAAAGCTTCATGTATGAAGCTATCTTCCTTCTTTTAGTCACAGTGCCCCTGCCTTTTCAGCCACCGGTGCTCATCACCTCAGAAACACTGGGCTTTATGAAACCTAATAGCATCTTCCCCAGGGCTTCCCTTAGCCTCTTTCCTACCTATTTTCTTGCCCTTCCATGTCCCTCTGTCCAAGTACAGGGCTCAGTTGTCAGTGTTAACCAGCTGTCCTTAAATTCCCAACCATTGCCGCCTGAGGCAAGGAACCTTTCCAGTGCTGATATCTTCCCTTTAACAGCCTATTATTTTGTTGTTGGGGCTAGAAACTTAGAGCTCCATTTCTTGTTCCACTTCACTGTCTGCCCATCTGGCTGCACTGCCAGATGTTGAGGGGATCGGTTTTGCCCCAGGCTGTCCTCCATGGAAATGTCACCCTCTGATTCTTGCCAGCAGTGCAGGGAAGGGGGATGAGCACTGGGCTGAAGATCAGACCTTCTGGCTCTGCCACCAGCAAACCCTATCTGCTTTAGGCAAAACCTTTCTCCTCCATAGTAAAATAGAGAAATTAGTGTAGCTGATTCCAAGGACCCCTTCCAGCTCCCGCATACGGTATTATGTAACCCCTGGGCGAGTCTTCTCACTTATTTTTCAAGCACTTATTGAGCATCTCTCCTGTCATAGGCTTCACCCTAGGCACCTGGGAAATAAAAGATGATCCAGACATGGTCTTTACCCTTAAGGAACTCATAGGTCAGTGAGGAAATCAGACATTTTAGCAAAAAATTGCTATCTGATGCATTAATGGAGATGTATAGAAGGTGCTGATGGATCACAAAGAAAAGACCATTTAAATCTCTGGGGAGAACAGGGAAAGCATGCTATAGGAGATGGTGTTTACACTAAGTCTTAAAGGATGCATGTGAGTTTACCAGGTGGTTGAGGAAGAAAGGCAGAGGGAACAGCATGTTCGGAGGTATGGAGTAGAAAGCAGCATACTTTATTCAGTACATGGCAGGTAGTTCAGAAGAGCTGAATTTATGGGGTATGAATTGAAGAATGGAAAGCAGGAACCAATAATGAAGGCCTGTAACATAAGATCTGCTAAGGACATAGAACTTTATCCTCCAGTGGGAAACCATTAAGATTAAGGGTAGGGAAGGATCAGATTTATGTTTAATGTGAAAGATAGTTTAGAAGTTTCAAAAATGTGTATCAGTAGTTGAATGGATAAATAAATTATGGACACACAATGGAATAATAGAATGAATGAATGACAAATGAACAAACTAACGAATGAACTCTTACTGTATACAACAACATGGATGAATCTCAACACCCTAACATTTCTGGACACAAGCCAGACATGGAAGAGTACTAACTGTATGACTGGACTGATATATAAAGTTCAAAATAGACAAATCACCCAATGTGTAAGAAGTCAGGATGGTGGTTACCCTCAAGAGGGTAGATAGTGACTGGGGAAGGGCACATGAGGGCTTCAGAGGTGCATAATGTCCTGCTTCTTTACCTAGGTGCTGGTTATGCATCCACCTTGTGAAAATTCTTTGAGCTGTATCCTTATGCCTTTTTTGTACTTTTCTGTATATGCGTTATACTTGAAAGAAAGATTAGAGAAAATAGGGGAAAAATATATTAGGAGGGGCATGATTGGAGAAAGGGAAAATATTTCATTTGAAAGCTATTTTAATTGTCTAGGTGAGACCTACAGCAAGGCAGTTGCAGTGGGAAAGGAGAGAAAGATTGATCCCAGAAAGATTTAGGAGTAGAATCATTAGGATCAGATGGTGAGAGAGAAGGAGTAGTCAAGATCAGGTCCAGATTCTGGACTGGATGGCCGAGTAGATGGTATGTGCTTGTACTGAGGTAAGCAATACGGGAAGGAGGTATGGGTGGATTGGATGTGCAGAGGAATGACCAGTTCTGCTTTGAACATTTTCTTCCTCCCTCTTTCCCACTTTTAGACTCCATGGCCCAGTGTTCTAACTATTCCCTTGCTTCTCTCTCCCTTCTTTGTAATCACCTGATGAAACACTAGCCCTAGTTAAACCCAATTTCTTTTTACTTCATGTCTGTATCTGAAGAGCTGAATATTGCTGGAGAAAAAACTATCACACAACCATGCTAACTTGACTCACTTTACGTTTATGTCCGTGAATTTCAGACACTCAGTATTGGCAGCCACCCCGCTACACTTCTTGAGTAAAATCACAGTCTTGTTCTGGATCACGACCACTTTTATATACTTCTTTCTCCTCAAACCTCCAGCACTCTCCTTCCCCAACTCCCAAACTAATGATCTCACTTCACACTTCATAGAGAAAATAAATTGCAGTCATAAGGAAACTACCTTATCTTCCCACCACCACTTCCACCAGCCTACCTGCACCTATACTCCTGTATGCTGCCTTCCTTCTCTGCAGTGGAAGAAGTTCCTAAGATCACCTCTGCTTTTGGTCTCAGGCTCCTATTTCCTCTCTCTTTCTCAATTACTTTGCTCCTCCGGTGATCCCCTGTCTTTCCTACATTATCCTTTTTCTCCTCTCTGCTGGCTCATTCCCATCGGCATAAAAACATGCCTTAATATCACCCATCTTAAACAACAAAGCAAACTAAAAACTTCCCTTGACCCCCATATCTACCTCCAGCTGCTACCTCACTTCTCTGCATCCCTTCATGGTTAAAAGTCCTCAAAAAGAAATGATAGGTAATCACTTAATTCACTTCCCCGGCTCCAGTTCTTTCCTCAGTCTCAGTGTCATCATGGCCAAAATATACTTCTATTTTTCTCCCAAAATTGGTATCCCCCAAGTCTTCTCCATCTCAGTAAATGGTAACTGTCACTTACCTAGTTTTCGGGCCACAAATCTTAGAGTTATCCTTGAATTCTCTTTCTCCCTTACACTGCCTATCAAGTCCTTCAGTAAGTCCTGTCAGCTGTACCTCTAAAGTACATCTTGAACCATCCCTTTTTTGCCTCTAGTCAAACTCTAGTCCCAGTTCAGGACCACAATGCAGTTCTCCTGGATGATCACCACAGCTTCCTGGGTAGTCTCACCATTTCCACTTGTGTCTCCATGAATCCATCCTCCACATAACTGCCAGGAGGATCTTTTTAAAAATAAACCCTGTCTTTCTGCGATTTAAAATCTTCTTTTGGCATACCAGTGAAGCCAAAATGAAATCCAAATCCTTTACCAGAGCCTACAAGGCTCTATGTTATCTAGACCCTTCCTGTCTCTGTGACCTCATCTCTAGCTACTCCCTCACCCCACTTGTTCATTGTTGTCCAGTGACACTGACCTTCTTTCGCCCCTCAGGCACACTGAGCTCCTTTCCATCTCGGGGCCTCTGTACCAACCTCTCCCAGTGATGGGAACACTCTGCCCCTTGGGAATTCAGGTCTCAACTCAAATGTCTCTTCCTCAGAGAGGCCTCACCCTAGTAAAATAGCTCCCCGGTCACTTTTTTGTTTTAATTAATTAATTTTATTTTTGGCTGCGTTGGGTCTTTGTTGCTGTGCGCAAGCTTTCTCTAGTTACAGCGAGCAGGGGCTACTCTTCGTTGTGGTGCACAGGCTTTTCATTGCGGTGGCTTCTCTAGTTGCGGAGCACGGGCTCTGGGCGCCTGGGCTTCAGTTGTTGTGACACGTAGGCTCAGTAGTTGTGGCGCACAGGCTTAGTTGCTCCGCAGCATGTGGGATCTTCCCAGACCAGGGCTCGAACCCGTGTCCCCTGCATTGGCAGGAGGATTCTTAACCACTGCACCACCAAGGAAGCCCCCCAGTCACTTTCTGTCACATTACCTTATTTTATCTTCTTCATGGTACTTATCGGTCCCTAAAATGATCATGTTTGTTTGCATGTTTATCATCTCTCTCTCCCCGCCACTAGGATGTAAGCCTTGTAATCACAGAGACCTTGTCTATTTATTTCACTGCCATGTTCACGGCTCCTAGGGAAAAACCTCACAGCTGGCATATAGTAGGTGACTAATAAATAGCTGTTGACCAGCCGGGGAACCTGTGGGACACTCCTGTAGAGATGTGTAGCAGGCAGTTGGAGAATGCGTCTGAAGCTCAGGAGAGAAAGGACTGTAAGTTGGGCGTGAAGATTCGAGCGTTGTCAGTCTCTTGGGGGTGGTGGAAGCTGGCTTAGTCTGAGTTGTCCATGGAAAGTTGTCGAGCTAAAGAGGCCCAAGGACACAACTGAGAGAACCTACATATCAGGTGTGAGCATGAGAAGAGGAGCCAGTGCAAGAGATTCAAGGAAACAGGGAAAAGGAGAAGCAGAAGAGAGTGGGGAAGGGGTTGCTTTAAGGCAGTGCTTCTCAAACTATCTGAAAAACCTGTCTTCTACAGGTTTTCTTTTTTGTAAAATATGATGAAAACAAATTATTAGAAAAAAATATATTTTGAAAGGGCATATAAAATACAGGCCCTGGGCTTCCCTGGTGGTGCAGTGGTTGAGAGTCTGCCTGCCGATGCAGGGGACACGGGTTTGTGCCCCGGTCCGGGAAGATCCCACATGCCGCGGAGCGGCTGGACCGTGAGCCATGGCTGCTGAGCCTGCGCGTCCAGAGCCTGTGCTCCGCAACAGGAGAGGCCACAACAGTGAGAGGCCCGCGTACTGAAAAAAAAAAAAAATACAGGCCCAAATTTGTCATTAGGTTCAACAGACAAAATTACTCTTAAGTTGCTATAAAAGTTTCCAGACACTTACTCTCACTTACTGTGCTTGTCTCACCGATGACTAGTAACAAAGTTCACAGACCAGCACAAGTATGTGGACTACACTTTAAGCATCATTGCTCTGATGGTACTCCTGGGCAAGAGGGGAAGACAAATGAGCGGAACATAGCCTCTGCCCTCAAGTAGCTTAAAGTCCAGTGGGGTAAACAGTTTGGGATAGACAGACACACTACATGGCAGAGAGATCAAAGCAATGCCATTAGGATGCAGGCGCTGGGGACCATGATCTGCCCCAGCTCTGCCACCATCTCACCCTTGTAGGGCCTCTGGCAGATCACAGCCCCTCTGTGGCATCACTTTTTTCATCTGTATGGCGAAGAAATCATGTCAGATGATTGGATGCTAAAGTTTTCTTCTGGTTGTTTGGACACAGAGCTAAAAACCCTCCATGCCAGCAGTTTTCTGTGGGAGCGTTGGGGAGTGACTTCTAGTGGGTGCAAGGTTTCTTTTGGGGATGATGAAGGTATTCTAAAATCAGATTATGGTGATGGTCGCACAACTCTGTAAATATACTTTTTTAAAAACCCATTAAATTGTATACTTTAAATAGGTGAGCTTTATAGTATATAATGCTATTTTAAACAAAAAGGAAGAAAATCCTCCATGCCACTCAAAACCAGAAAAGATTGGCTTGGATGGGTAACTGGTTGCAGGCTGTAAAGCCAGTTGGTCCCATAGCTAATGTGGTGTATAGGAGGGGCCCCTCTGTTGTATATAAAAGTTTCTTTTTAAAGAATACTATTAAAAACTTACCTGTAGGGCTTCCCTGGTGGTGCAGTGGCTGAGAGTCCGCCTGCTGATGCAGGGGATGCGGGTTCGTGCCCCAGTCCGGGAAGATCCCACATTCCGTGGAGCGGCTAGGCCCATGAGACATGGCTGCTGAGCCTGCGCGTCCGGAGCCTGTGCTCCGCAACGGGAAAGGCCACAACAGTGAGAGGCCCGCGTACCGCAAAAAAAAACAAAAACAACAACAACAACAAAAAAAAAACTTACCTGTAAAACTTTTTCTTGCCCATACTGGTCTTTTTATTGATTTCCAGTTATTACCTTAACAAGTATAGCACTCCCCATTTTTTTTTCTTTTTTTTTGGCCGCTTCACACAGCTTGCGAGATCTTAGTTCCCTGACCAGGGATCGAACCTGCGCCCTTGGCAGTGAAAGCATGGAATCCTAACCACTGGACTGCCAGGGAATTCCTGCACTCCCCATTCTTATGAAGCTTTAAGTCTGGCAGAGTATAGACATTAGGCAAATAATCACAAAATTATTAAGTAATTACCACTGAAAGAAGTAGTATTAATGAAAAGTAGAGGGTACTAGGAGAGTGTAATGGAGACCTAATCTAGTCTGAATAAGGTGAGGGAGGTCTTCCCTGAGCAAATAGCATATACATGGAAACCTGAAGTGTAGATGTTAGCCTGTCACTTGACTTGAGAAAAGCCTGTGGAGAGTGATGGCCATTAGTCATCCAGAAGGACCCAGCAGTCCAGTCAGGGGCATTTTGGGGAATGGAGGAATTCTGTGGTGTTACTGCAGTTCATATGGTAGGTCAGGGCTAAAAGGGTCCCTCAGTGACCCTGAGTCCTGTCCTCTGCCCTTGGCCTAGTCAGTGCAGAATGATGAACTGTCCTTGCTGTCCCCAGGGAAAAGTGTTTCTGTATCCCAGATCCTATGGACATAGAGGAGTCACTGCATAGTTGAGTTAGAGATGAGAGCGCCCGGGCACCAGAGCCCCAAGCTCTCCAGAGCCACCTGCCATCCAGGCACCCGCATTTCATCAAGGCTTTAATCGGCTCCAAGCAGTCCTCAGATGAGCCTGGCTGGTATCTGGCATGAGCTCATCACCGCCAACAGTGGCAGCTGGAGGCCAAGGCTCCCTTGGGTGAGGGAGAGGTCAGCATCAGTTGGGCCAGGTCTGTTCTGCGTTCTATGCTTTCCTCCACCTGCACTGGGCCTGGAAACATCTGAGTAGGATTCCGATTTCCCAAGGCAGGGCCAACTGCCCTTTGCCAGCCCACTCGTGCCCCTCCAGTGAATGTGCTCTTGGGCAGAATGCACAGAGAAAGGGCAGCACTGTGTTTTAAGAAGGGGAACATCAGTCTGAAGGTCAGAGCCTGCAAAGTAGCAACAGAGGCCCATTCCAGGGTCAGATGGGTCAGAACCGAGGTTCCCTTCCCAAAAAGAGTTTGCTTCTAGTATTCACATGCTCTTTTCCTCTACACAGAGGCCTAGAAGTGTCCCAGGGAGAACACAGCAGAGGTGCTCTCTGTAGGCTGATCCCACAGACTCCTTCCTGAACATCATTTTGGAAATGAATTCTTTTAAGTGTAGCAGAAGAAAGGAGCCTGCCACTTCAGGAATCCTTCAGAAACTCCCTTTGAAGTAATGAACCCTGTGCAGTGGGAAGTGCTGACTGGGCGTCCGGTGACCTGCACTAACTTGACCTTGTGGTGGGCCCTTGAATAAGTCCCTTTCCCCTCACTGGGCCTCATTTACCCCATCTGTAAAATTAGTTGGTCTAAGTTGGTGATTATTAGTTGGCGATCTCAAAGCTCCCTTCCATTTTCAAATTTTGTGATTCTGATAAATAATTGCTCTTTGATTTATCTAATTGCAAATCTAAGTATTCATATTTATTCAGCAACTATTAATTTTCCTGCAGCTGACCACTGGCATCCCTCTTCTAGGTTCCTCTGCTCTTAAAGCAGCCTGTATAATTTCTTTATATCACTTACCACAGCATGTAGCTATTCAGTTATCTGATTAATAGATCTCACCTTCATTACACAAGGTAGGGTCTGGATCTGCAGGGCTTACATCCACAACACCTTGCACTATCCTTAGCACATGTAGATGCTCACTGAATGTTTGCTAAGTTCATTTATAAATGGGCACTAGGCATTACAGGAATAGAAAAAAAAGATACAGGCCCTTCCTTCAGACTGCACCCTGTAGAGTGCTGGTTTGGTGAAAAGGCCCAGACACAAAGCACACTGAAAACACCATGACAGTAGGTAACAGGACTAAATTAAATGTAAGCAAAGGTCAGAAAAAACAGTAAGTATAATGAATAAGGTGAGGAGGGGAAAGATGAGTGTTGGCATTGTAGAAAGCTTCATGGAGGAGGGCACCTGGAGGCAGATCCTGAAGGACAGGCAGAATTCAAAGCAGCGTGGGGAGGAGGGAAGCTTGTCAGGTGTGGGAGGTGCAGAGATGAGCCTTGCATGTTCAAGACCTGGAAGAAACTGGCCACCTATCGGATGGTGGGTGGGGAGGCCTGAGTGTGGAGGGCCTTGGGGGTGAGCCAGAGGACTTGTACTCAACTTTGAAGTCAGTAGAGAGCCCCTGAAGTGATTATCTATTGTTGGCTTGTTTAGCAACTGTAGTGATTTTTACTTCAAAAAAAGGTAAAAAATAAAAATTTCAAGAAGTACCAGAGGTTGTATAGTGAAAAGGAAGTCTGCCTTCCACATGCCTGGTCTTCCTCCTCAGAGGCAACCACTGTAGCTTTTCCTATGTATCCTCCTTAATGCTGCTGTAAACAGATTATCACAAATTTAGCAGCTTAAAACAACCCAAATTTATTATCTTATAGTTCTGGAGATAAGTCTGAAATGAATCTCACTGGACAAAAATCAAGGTGTCAGCAGAGTTGCGTTCCTTTTTGGAGACTCAGAATCCGTTTTCTTGCCTTTTCCAGCTTCTTGAGGCAGCCCACATTCCTTGTCTCAGTCCCCTTCCATCCTCAAGCCAGCAACTGTCCCTCAAGTCTTTCTCACATTTCATCACGCTGACACTGACCCTTCTGCCTCCCTCTTTTACTTGTAAAGGACCCTTGTGATTACATTGGGCCCACCTGGATAATCCAGGATACTCTTTCCATCTCAAAGTCACTGATGAGAAACCTTAATTCCCCGTTGCCAAGTTAACTTTATATATTCACAGGTTCCAGGGATTAGAACGTGGACATCATTGGGGGCCATTATTTTATCTACCACACTATCAGAGATATTTTATAAATGTTTTTATTTTTCTTCCTGTTTTTGAACAGTTAATAGTTTTGAATAGTTAACTTGTACACAGTACAAAATTCAAAAGGGTTTTCAGTGAAAAGTCTTACTCCCACCCTATCTCTAACCCAAGTATTGTCCAGTTTCTCCATTGTATCATTATTAGTTTTTCCCTTGAAATTAATAAAGTCTATGGGGAGACATTTTGAAGGCCATTCAACTATCCTTTTCATCAAAATTTCCCCCCTAGACTTAGCATCCGCTGATGGTTCTTTCCTGAATAAATCTTTATATGATGGTTGCAAAATGAATATTTTACATCTTTCCCAACTCCAGTGCTCACTCCACAGTTGACCAGTCAGCACCTGGCATTCTATGGTCAACAAGAACCCCTTTTCTCCCATTTATCTCTTTATTGTCAAAATGTGCTTGTGGATACTCTTGTTTTAATGTTCTAGAATTAATTACTGACCTTAGTTGTTACGTTGGTGCTAAAATTGTCTCAGATTTGGCCAGGGTGCCATACCCCCATCTTTTTTTTTTTTAATTTCCGTATTTTCTGGCATAGCAAGATGCTTCAGTCTTACCTTGGATCCACCTTGCCATTGACCTGGAATCAGCCATTTCTCTGAAAGCCCTACAACTTTTTACTGGGCAGTTGTATTAGAGACCAAAACATGAGTAATAGTTGTGCTTATTACACACATGCATATACATATACACACATATATGCATATGCACATACCTATTTTAGAGGTCCTGAGAACACTGATACCTCCCATTCCAGTCCATTGTTACAGCGTTCTTCCTTGTCTTCACACATTTCATATTTCTATGCCCCTTCTTCTGTAATGAGAATTCTGGCTCCAAACAGCACTGATACATGTACTCATTTGCTTAATCCTATAATACATCTAAAAAAATCTTCAGACCTACTTTAGCTAAACCACTATAGGAAACAAACTACTAAAAGAGTTCAGGTCAGGGCTTCCCTGGTGGCGCAGTGGTTGAGAGTCCGCCTGCCGATGCAGGGGATACGGGTTCGTGCCCCGGTCTGGGAAGATCCCACATGCCGCGGAGAGGCTGGGCCCGTGAGCCATGGCCGCTGGGCCTGTGCGTCCGGAGCCTGTGCTCCGCAATGGGGGAGGCCACAACAGTGAGAGGCCCGCGTACAGCAAAAAAAAAAAAAAAAAAAAAAAAGAGTTCAGGTCAGAATTTGTTTACAGTTCTCACAGCTACTCCATCCAAGGCTAAGGGTATATAGTCAAATACTGGTTCCTCAGTTACTTAGGTGGGTGTTTTTCCCTTCAGGGTGTTTATGTTGTTCGTTTGAAATACAGTTGGGTTAATTTTTTTAATATTCTTTCAGTTTTAGGGTTTATCTCCTCTACCTCTCCTTGTTTTAATTTTGTTGTTTGAATATGTAGAACATTAACGTTTTTCTAAAAACTGTACAAAAAAGAGAAGTAAAACTCCCTCCTGTGTCCCTTTCAACCTTTTTCTGCTCTCCTTAGTAAGCCCTGACCCCTTGTAGATAACCAGTTTTGATTGTTTTCTGGTTTATTCTTCCTGTATTTCTTCATATAAGCAAATATATGTATGTTTTCTTATTTCTCCTTTTTCCTACATAGAAGCATACTATATATGCTCTTCTGAAGTTTGCTTTTTTTTACTTAACCATATTTCCTAAAATTCACTTGATATCATTTCACAGAAATCTTCCTTATTTTTTACAGCTGCATAGTAACCCATTGTGTGTATGTGCTATATATCCTATGCTTGATTTCCATTATTTTACAATTACAAATAATGCTATGTGAATAACCTCTTGCACATACATTTGGGGATTGTGGGAGGTGCGTCTCTACAGTAAAATTCTAGAAGTCATATTGCTGGGTCAAAGGATAAATGTATGCCCTTGGTTAATACCGCAAATTTCTCCTCCATAGAAGTTGTGCCATTTTGCATTCCCACTAGTAATGTATGAAAGTGGCTGTTTTCTCACAGCCTTGTCAACATTGTATATTGCCAAGCTTTTGAATTTTTGCCAATCTAATAGGTGAGATACAGTATTTTGGTATAGTTTTAGTTTGATTCTTTTATTATGACTGAAGCGGGCATCATTTCAAATGTTTAAGAGCCATTTTATCTCCTTTTGTCAATTGCCTATTCATGTCTTCTGCCCATTTTTCTCTAGGACTTTTGGTCTTTGTTTTCCTCTTGATTTTTAAAAGCTCTTTGTAGTTAAGAATATTAGCTATTTATCTGTGATATATATTTCAGATATTTTCTCCCATTTTGGATTGATGTGGTTTTAATACTTCTCATATAGTCCTAAATGTACAGCCAGGACTGAGAACCACTGGGATAGTTTGTGCAAATTGGAACTATTTTTTTTTAAAGGAGAATGGATACAGAGAGAAAGGGACAGGGGCTGAGGACTCAGCCTTGGGTGTCACCCATGACTTGGGATAGAAGAATGAACAGGAACCTGCAAAGGAGACAAAGGTTTAGGTATTGTGTATCATATAAATCAAGGTAGAAAAGAATCCAGAGGAGGCAGGATTGGTCAGCAGCACTGGTTACTACAGCCATGGGCAGAGGAAGAAGAGGTTTCTGGGTGTGGGTAGTAATGAGGTCCATACCTTTACCTCCCAACAGCACTTCATCCCTTCTCTTTCAGGCTGAGAGAAGATGCCCCGGATCTCTGTGAGTGATTTTGTTCAGCATTATTACCAGGGACTACAGGAGGCCTCTCCTGACAAACACATTGAAGGAACATAGCTCAGTTGCATCATAAGTAGGGCATAATTATTCAGTCAGCAAATATTTATTAAATTCCCACTGAGTGCCAGGTACTGTTCTGGGCATGGGCTATCACAATAAACCCTCTTTTTTTTTTTTTTTTTTGCGGTACGCAGGCATGGCCCACGGGCCCAGCCGCTCCGCGGCACATGGGATCCTCCCGGACCAGGCCACGAACCCGCGTCCCCCGCATCGGCAGGCGGACTCTCAAGCACTGCGCCACCAGGGAAGCCCAAACCCTCATTTTTAATGTGCTTCTCTCTCACCACTTTCTAAAAAGTTGGAGGTTTCCTTTACCCAAGTCCATCCATCTGGTTTGTCATGAAGCTTCAACTCTGAGACAGACTTGGTAAAGTCCTTAGAATTAATTAGGGAAAAGCACTTTTGAGAAACAGTGGAATCATTAGCACCAGCAAGAAGCTCTGGGTTGAAAATGGTCCTCTTGGTATAGATTTCAAGTCTATTCCCTGTCTTCTCCTTTTCCTAATCTCCCCACTACCCTTCCACTTATACTTTCAGTGACTATTGCCTGCTGACTGTGGTTGGGCATGAAGGAAGGAGTATTAACTGGAAGAGTCCGTTTGGCAGTGGCTCCTGGTTTTTTGTTTGTTTGTTTGTTTCTGGTTTTTTTGGCAACAGTTCTATGAGGGAGATGAGTAATTCCTTTCAACCTTGATGGGGGGTTGAAAAGCAGACATCAGTGGTGAACAGTTCCTGTGCCCAGAACTGCAGCCTGTGGCATTTAATATCATAGTTAAAGATACTTGCCTCTGTAGGGTTTCCCTGGTGGCACAGTGGTTGAGAGTCCGCCTGCCGATGCAGAGGACACGGGTTCGTGCCCCGGTCCGGGAGGGTCCCACATGCCGCGGAGTGGCTGGGTCTGTGAGCCATGGCCGCTGAGCCTGCGAGTCCGGAGCCTGTGCTCCGCAATGGGAGAGGCCACAACAGTGAGAGGCCCGCGTACTGGAAAAAAAAAAAAAAAAAAGATACTTGCCTCTGTATTCCTGAATTGCTCCTGTATTCTCTCCATTCTGGGAAGTGCAGTTAGCAAAACTATTTCATCAGTTTCTGTTTCTGTAGCTGTTCTCAAAGCCAACTGTAAATAAGGCCTCCTGTCTTCCTTAAGGTCAGAGTGGAAGTCTGTATATTTGAGTGTACTTCATTCCAGTTAGCCTGGCTCAGCCACCACTCTGACGTGCTGGTACTTCTCATTCAAGCAGAAGGCTTTACTTAGCTTTGGGAATAGACATGTGAGTGGAAGCCTAAGCCATCTCTTGATAACCCCCTCTTCCCTGCTATGGACATTAGGCTGGGATTGGTCCACAGAAGCTTAAACATCTGGTCAAGTCAGTCCTTTGGGGTGGTTGGTATTTTATAGACAACCCATCAAGATTGATTGGCCTCGTAACTGAATTAGCCAGATGTGTGGGCATTGTGTGCCCTTTCCTCAGCCTCCTTCAGTGTTGTTAGATGGAAGCAGACATGCGATTAGCATGTTTGAAGATGGTGTGCTTTTAGCGCATGAACAAAAGCTGCTGCCTTCTGCAGAGACTGTGGCTCTGCCCCGACGTCAGCAGTATAATTATGACTGCTAAATTCAGCCCAGACCCCAGGCTTGGCTGCCTTGGTCTCAGCTGTCATTTGCAGGAAGGGGAGGAGGGGTGCTGAAGCCCGGGGACCCAGGCTCTTATTATAGTTCACTTTGAACTCTGCTTTATCCAGAGTCTCTCCCTCCTTGCTGACATTTGCTCCCAGCTGCTTTCTGGTCACGGAGCCTGCTGCCACTCCTGAGCATAGTCTGTGCTGGATTGTAGGGAGCACAGGGGCTGGCCTACTGAAAGCCCACAACATACAGGAAACTTGCCCCAAATGAAAATGAACTAAGGATCCTCATACTTCCAGCGCATATGTCACACGCTATTCAGAGCATTATCCCTCATCTAGAAAACCCCTACCTTAGGTTTGCCTTGAACAGAAATCTTTGGCAGGAGTTTTTGCTTTTGCCCTTTTCCTCACCTAACTCTGTACGTGAAATATTCGATACATTTGAATGTTCATTTCCATGCTTTTGTATCACCTCTTTTCTAACCAGACCAGCCTGCATATTTGCCTTCCTTAGAACACATCAGGCATTTTCATGTCTCTAGTAGCTCTGCTGATGCTTCATATTCTGTAGACATCTCATGCTCAATGTATCCAAGCCCCGCCCTCCTCATACTTTCTTCTGTATTCCCTAGTTGGTGAATGGCATCATCATTACTGGTCACCCAAACAAGAAAGTGTTTATAAGTGTCTGATGAATTCATCCTCACTTTCCACCAAGCCCATCTTTCTTAGAGTTTTCTCTCAAATTTATCCTCTCTCCTCTGTCCCCACTATCCTAGTTCAGACTTCATCACTCTCACCTGGACTATTGTAAGAGACTTCTTGTTGGTCTCCCTACCTCTAGGCTCCTTTCCAAACCTTTACCCTGAAAAACCCTACCACCCCCCTGTTTTGAAACCTTCAGTAATTTCTAATGCTTGTGAGTTAAGCTCACATGCCTAACCCAGCCTGCAAGTCTCTCTGCAGTCCACCAGGAATCTTCTACCACCCTATCTCCAAGAGGGGCAGGGGACAGTTGTTTGCTTCAGGATTGGGACCAGAGCTTGATAGGCTTACCAGGGGCATGCCTGCAGCCAGGTGGGCCTGGGGACACAGGAACTGTCTCTGCCATAGGCCCACTCAACTACTCATTCCCTAGCATGGAGTCTCTCCTGCCTCCAAACCTTTGCTCATTCACTTTTCTGTGCCTGGGATGCCCTTTCCCCACTTCACCACCTATCAAACCCCTACTTAGCCTTCAAGAGCCAACTCATTTATGTCTCTTGTCACTTTTACTGGTTTTGCCTACCTGAAGTGAATCAGTTCTCACTCTGTTACCCCACAGCAATTTTAGAAAGCTTATTTTTGGCCGAGCCGCATGGCATGTGGGGTTTTAGTTCCCCAACCAGGGATTGAACCCCTGCCCCCTGCATTGGAAGCACCGAGCCCCTACTGCTGGGCCACCAGGGAATTCCCTAGGAAGCTGTTTTATTGTTTTAAAGATTACAACTGAAGTTTGAAAAAACAGAGCTTAGCATGTGTCTCCTCATATATCCTCTTCCTTCTGTTCCTCTGATTCTGCTGCCAGTAGGCCTGAGTAGGTCTCTAACCTGTGGAAGGCCACTCAGTCTCCCTTCCATCTGCTAAAGAGTTGGGGTGGCTGGCTCCCTCCTCAACACCTCCATCTCTACACATACACCATTAGTGAGAAATATTATAGGAAGGAATGCTTAATAATGGTAATTGTAGTAAAAATAACAGTAGCTGTCATTTATTGAGTTCTTACTTTGTACCAAGCTCTAGACTAAGGCTTTTCTCCCTTTCAGTACTTAAAATATCTTTGCAAGTTTAATACTCTTATTACCTACATTTTCCATATGCATACTCAAAGGCATTAGGCTGTTAAGTAACTTGCCCAAGTTCCACCACTAGTAAGTGGCAGAGCCACTGTGATATTTGTGATTATGATCTCAAGAGCAGAGCTCCAGTTGTGTTCCTGGAGCCTATACAAGGTTCAGCATAAAATAGGTGCTCTGGAATGTTGGTTGGTTGATCACATGAATGAATGGATCAGTGTTCTTCCCATTGAACTTGTCTTCAGGCTTTTAGAGACTGGCTGAGCATCTGTAGCTTATGCCAAGAAGTATGGATTTTGTCTCATTTCCTAATGCCCAGCTATACACAGACGTGTTCCCTCCCATTCAGTAACAAACTGCCTGGAACTCTTTCCTGGCTCATATTTACAAGAGAATGTGATAAATTCAGTATTGATCCCTCCTGTTCCACTGTAAATTTTGCAAAAGATGATTAAATAGAGAAATAGAGTCTGCAGGCATTGTGGCTCAATATGTTGTGGAGTGGCGTATCGACCTCCTCCATCCAAAGGCAGCCAGTGCCTAGCCCTGCTGCCCCAGACCAGTAATTAAAATCCTGGGAGACTGGGATTTAAAATCCAATCATATCCCTGAATCAAGCCTTCTAGCCTCCCCATGTGATGAGTGCAATAAGGTAACAGCAGGAGCATGTTTATGTCTGTGCTGAAGCAGTCCCCATAGGGTGGGTAAGAAATGGAGAGTTGGGTAGCCCCACTGGCTAAATCACTTTGCCCTGACACCACAGCCACTTGTAAGACAATCTGTAGATACATAAACAAGTCCCAGCCAAAGACCAGTTTGGACTGTAAGAGCAAAATACCATGCACAAAAATTCACAGATTGTGCTTCAGTATACACTTCTATTCCCACAGCCAGTAGTTGGTTTACACAAATGATTTGGCCTTGATTAAACTATGACCTTTAGTAACCAAACATGTGTTTGAATTTCCATAGGAACTCTTTGATTTAACCTGAGCTGAAGTCAACCTTCTCTGCCCTGAGGCCTGTAATCAAGGCATAAGATATATTGAAATAAACTTGTCCATCTGCTTTCAGCAGGATCAGGAGCTCCCTGAGAGCAAGGACAGTGTCTTCTTATTCACCTTTCTGTCCCTGGCACCTGGCATGGTGCCAGATGCATAGAAGGCTCTCCAAAGGTATCTCTGAATGAATGAATAAATACAAATTAACAATCTTAAAAAAAAAAAAACCTCTGTAAACTGATGTGTAGGTAGTAGACCTACCACATTGTTACCCATTCAGAGCTTGAACACTTCCAGTGCTGGGGAACTCATTTGTTCCTGAGGCTGTTCACATTCTATCTTTGGATTTTCTAATGGTTAGAATTTTCTAATATTGAGCCAAAATCTGCTTCCAAGGGTCTTAATTTTACTGTTGGGTTCATGTAGAATAAATCTAATTCCTGTTCCACATGATAGCCCTTCAGATACCTGAAAATTCAGGCATGTTCTCCCTTCAAATACCTGAAAATTCAGGCATGTTCTCCTGAGCTATCTTTCCTCTAGCCTAAACCTCCAATTCCTTAAACCGTGTTTCTCACATGGCTTCTAAACCCTTTCTTATCTTGATCACTCTTCCCAGAACAGTCTCCACTTTGTCTGTCATCCAAAACCCATGACTTCCCATTTATCTCCATTAATTTTCATCTCATGTGTTTTAGCTGTTAATGTCCATCTTCCACACATGTATTTGGTACTCTTCCCACCCTAATCTGACATCCATAGACATGTTGAACACAATAAAAGGCCATCCCCATGTCAGGGGTCAACATGCTGAACCAGGACCAAGCCTTTTTGCTGCCATTGGAAACTTCCTTTTTCTTCACCTCTGATCTGTCAGTCACTCCACCCTGCCGCTTGGGTCTGGTTAGTCCACCAGTCACTGACTAACCCTCCACACTGTAGTGACATGGAGCACACATTTCTCCATTGTGTCCTCAGTGTTGTCCTGAGACACCCCAGCACATGTCTGAAGAAGTCTACATATGCCCTAACTGTACCTGCTTAAGCAAACACATGTAATCCTGATGAAGAAAGGAAATGAGGTTAGTCTGGCATGACTTGGTTTCTGTGAACCCATCCTGATGCCTAGGGATCATCACCATTTCCTTCTCTAGGCCTTCACAAAGCATCCCTTTAGTAATGCATTTGCTTCTGGAGACAAGACACACATGGGTGAAAAGTGTATGATCAGATAAGTACTCTAGGGCTTCAAAGGAGGAAGTTGTCCACGTAAGCTGCAGTGGTCTGAGAAGGCTTCGAGACAGGGGAAATGGAGCTGGTCTTTGCAGAATGTTGGGTCTGAGTGGTAGGCAAAGAGGCGTTTGACACACTGAAGAGAACGGTGAAAACCCAGTGTAGTCTAGTCCCTCTGGTCAGTGCTGGAACTGAAAGCTCATGGGGTAAGGCTCGAGGCAAGTAGAAAGAGCCCTGGACTGGAAGGCCTGGGTTCTAGCTTACACTCTCCCACTCAGTCTCCATGACCCTGAGCTCTGACTTTCCCCTCTCCAGGCTTTCTCCAGTCTTTTTTTCCCTTAGTTCTTATTATAGCACCTTCTGCTCTAAAGCTGGTATTCTTTTTCCATCTCCCCAGCTACACTGTGTATGGCTCCCTTGGAGTGGGGGGAGGGATTCATCATCCTCTTCTCATCCTGACACCACACTGTATTGTCATTGTTTCTGTCGCTGTCTGTCTCCTACCAGTCTGGGTCCTCCCCCAGGGCAAGAACAAGTCTGATTCCACTGCGTGCCCAGCTCCTGGCCCAAAGTCAGTGCTCAGTGAATTTTAATGATGGAGCCATGAGGTAGTAGCTCTCTGTTCCATGAATTTTAGAAATCTACCTCCCTGAAGGCAAGGGTTCCCACCGAGACTGTGTCAGAGAATTAGGACTTCCAAATGACATTCTGGGGGCCAGCTAGGACTTCTAAATGACTTGTTTGGGGGCTCCTCTGTCACCCCAGACAGGGGAGCCCTGAATGGGAGGAAAAGGAGTTCCATTTCATACCCTTCTACAAAGCTGTCTGTCCCAAACCTGCCTCTGGAGACCCGCCCCACCCCCATTTTGGTTTTGGATCATCTGAGCACATAGGAAGGGAAGAGGAAAGACGATTTTTGCCTCTTTTTGAGTCATCAGGCCTTTGGAAGGTAGCACTGTGTGGTGGAAAACCAGACCTATCTTCTTTAAAAAAAATTTTTTTTATTATGTAAAATTTCAAACATATACAAAAGAGAAAATAGTATAATAAGTTCCATGACTGTGGGCAGATTATTTCAGCTCTCCCCGCTTCCGTTTTCTCAGTCTTTGAATGATGAATAACTGTATATAAAGGCCGTAACACCCAACAAATGTTAGCCAGTCTCCTTTCACCTTGCTCTTCCACTGGACTCAGTTATCTGTGAAATGGAAAAAAATTATACCTCTCCTTTCTTCATCAAATTCTTATTAAGAATTAAATAGAAGGAAGTAGTTGGCACAGGGTATGGCACATAATAAGAACTCAGTAGGGCTTCCCTGGTGGCACAGTGGTTGACAATCTGCCTGCCAATGCAGGGGACACGGGTTCGAGCCCTGGTCTGGGAAGATCCCACATGCCGCGGAGCAACTGGGCCCGTGAGCCACAATTACCGAGCCTACGCGTCTGGAGCCTGTGCTCCGCAACAGCAGAGGCCGCGATAGTGAGAGGCCTGCGCACCGTGATGAAGAATGGCCCCCGCTTGCCACAACTAGAGAAAGCCCATGCACAGAAACGAAGACCCAACACAGCCATAAATAAATAATAAATACTTAAAAAAAAGAAAAAAACTCAGTAAATGTTCTCGGTTACCAGGGAGGCTGATTTGCAGGTGCACATGTGCGCGGGTGTATGGATTCTGTTGAGAATGCTCAGTGGTTGGTTTAGGGGAAAAGCTCAGGAATCTCAGCTCTGTTCCCAGTGCTGCTGTGCTGCCTGCAGCATTCTGGACAGGGCTCCTCTCTCTCACCTTCAGCCTCTGGGAACACACAGAAGAATCAGTCCATCTCTGACCTGAGGAGCTACACACAGACTAGCTCTGAAGATTAAACAGAGATGGACTCCCAGAAAAGGGAGGAGTGGGGGGAGGATAATAGGAGCCCGTAGATGATGAGCATTGAGAACTGGAAGGGTGAGGAGACTTCCCAGAGAAGGGCCCTTGAAAAGGGGTAGGGTCTGGATAGTCAGGGAGACAAGGAGTGGGGTTCCAGGCATGAGGAGTGTCCCAGACAACAGTGTGGAGGTGAGTGAAGGTGAGTGTGGAGGTGGGACAGGTGCATGGCATCTCTCATGTGGTCGTCCTATCTCTCTTGGAGCGCTTCCTTGATGGGGAGCTTGCAGCCAAAAAGAATGGATGGCTCCACATTGATGTCTCTGATCATGGGAAAGATTTCCCTTACATTCAACAAAAACTTCTAATTGGAAATAGTAAACAGACTGTTAAAATAGTGAAAATCAGGATGAAGGTGCTAAAGGAGCCAGCAGTAAAAATGGAAAGGAAGAGTGAATGCAAAAGTTATTACAAAGAGCATTGTACAGCCAGTACAATCTTTCTCCCCCGCCCCAATAGTTTTCAAGCTTTTTATCTTATTCAGTTCAAACAAAACCCCTAGAGGTAGGCAGGGCAGCAGTCATTACCACCAGAGAAATGAAGCAGGACCCCAGTCATACAGCCAGGGAGTGGTGACCCCCATCCCCACTGGCTCTCAGGCCGTGTGCCCTGTTAGGGGGCAGGGAGCCAGCTGCAGTTAGGGGAAGGGGTGAATCATGGAAACTGCAGTGGTGGTAGATCTGGATCACTAGAAGGCCCCGATGGCTGATAGAACTGTGGGGGGTGGGAGGGAGTGGGTGAGCATGTCAATATTATTGATAATATAGCCTCACACATTTGTATAGGACAGTTACTGGTTTTTTTTTAAGCTGTCTCATACACATCATCTTCTTTGATATTCAGAGGTAGCAGAGGGCCAGAACAGAGTGGTGTCAAGGGAGGAGGAAGTAACATGCCTCCTCCCCTCCCCACCTTAGGCTTGCTGTCAGCACAGAGAAGATCTGAATCCCATCTCCCACTCTGATTTTAGCGCTCTCCCCAGGAAGGGCAAGTGGGCTTCTCTCTCCAACCACTTCCTCCCCACTTCCCACCCACAGAACACTGTGGGTGTCGGAGCCTGACCTGACCTGATCCGTCACCCAGACAAAGAGGTGTCTAGAACCAGCAAAGAGACTGGGGGCTTTGGCACACAGGAGCAAAGAACATGGTCACACACTTGCTGTGAGAAGGGCTTTTCTGGGTCAGGAAGAACAGCCATGTTGTGTGTGCCCTCAGAAGATAGCACCTAGAAAGAAGTCCGTTCATTTGGTAAATCTCATTGAACACCTGTTCTGTGCCGGGCCCTGTGCTGGGTAGTCAGGATATAGCAGTGGATCAGCCATGGTCCCTGACTTCTGAGGGTTCTCGGTCTTGGATGGAGACAGACTGTTTTAACACAGGGATCAGTGTAGTAAGATAGAAGCAGAAGGGCCTGTGGGAGCACAAAGGATGGTACCAAACCTGGGGTGGTAGGGAAGCAAAGAAGTTTTCCTGGAGAAGAAGCCCGAACTGAGTCTTAAAAGATGAACAGGTGTTTACAGGAAGTCCAAGGTGGGAGTGGGGTTGGAGAGAGAGGTTGGGGCTCATGCGAAAAGAATCTGCCCTCAGTTTAGTAGCGGGAACCCCTTGGTAGGCCATGAGCTTGGGACTGGGTTCTGAGCATGTTCAGGGAAGCCAGAATGACCCACCTGTTTCGAATGTAGTAGGGGTGTCTCTTCTTAAGGAATTGGAAGAGCTCATCATTAAGGTCTTTTTCCACTCAGAAAGCCTATGATTATGTCAAACCTAAAGCAGGTGCTGTACCAGAGAAGAGCAGCAGGCTCCCTGAGCCCCCGTGGGCCAGGCCTCCTCTCCCATCAATACCATTTTCACTGCCTTATCCTGCCCTGGGTGTTGAGACCCAAGCCTGTCACTGGCACCAGCCAGAACCAGTCCAGGACCATCCACCCCCATCCTACTTTCCTGGCCCAAGCCCTATTGACAGATCCCCCAGAATCTGAAGGAATTCAAGACAAATGGTTAAGAGGATGGAGTTAATAAAATTTGAAAAATTGAGGCCTGTCACTCCACTAAACTTTTTTCAATACCACTGACAGAAACATATTTCCCCAATGAGTGACCTTCCACAGCTGTAGGGGGCAGGCGCAGCCGCAGCAGTGCTGCCAGGGAGCCAATCTTCTGTTTATCAAATATTATAAGCTGGGACACACTAATCTGAAGCAGGGAGAGGAGGGGAGGGGTCCTGCACTATACTGCCTGGGGTGCTCCAGGTGTTGGCCTGAGCCCCAGACAGCCAGTGGGAGGTGACGGATGGCCTGCGATTAGCGCTCCCCACCTCCACCCAGCCCTCTGACTTATTCCCAGAAGCCTGACCCTCTAGACCAGCTGCTTGGCCCGGAGGGGCCCTGGGTGGGAGGCAAGGCGAGGTCAGGCCAGGGCATGGGCCATCCTGATGCCCCTGGAGAGGGCAGGCGGGTGAGGCCCAACGTGGTTATTTATTGGAGTGTAATGGTTTGTGGCCGTTGGTCGTGGAGGTGAAATCGATCAGTTGTAGAAGTCAGGTTCTATCAATTATTACAGCAATTAGTCAAGCCAGAGCATCAGAGCAAGGGTGCAGGGGCTGGGGGACTAATATTAGATGGACATTATCCATGATGCCCCTGCCTCAGCCTTCCTAAAGTGGGAGCAGCCGTGCTGCCCTGAGGCTCCAGAACCTTGGGGAGCCTGGCTGCCTTCCCCGCTGGGGGTGGCTGGGGTGGGGCCTAGCTGAGAGCCTCCTGGGCTGGTGACAGGCCCAGCCCTGCTTTAAAAGGCATCCCTGTGCTGGCTGGCCCCAGTGCAGAGATGCCCTACCTATCCCCATCCCATCCTTTATGAGAAGTGACACGACTCCTACTAGAAATTACTCAGTGGCCAATGTTTATGGCACGCATTTTTCATTCTGTAAGCAAATATAGATCACTGACAGCACTTGTTTGAAGCTTCTAATCTCACCCTCTGGTCTTCCACTATCTTCTTCTCTCACCTCTCTTCCTCTCCCCCTCCCCTTCTCTCTCCCAATTTTTTTCCCCTCTCTTTCTTAACCATTTCTCTTTTCTCTTTGTCCTTCTCTTCTTTCCCTTCCAGAGGTCTCTCCCTCATCTCCCTTCCACTCTAGCCCATATTTAGTGACAGAGCTCCCCCTGAGGCTACCTGAGAAAGGAGAGGCCTTTCCACTACATGATTGTAGCTCTCTTTCGACCCTCCCTAGCTGTGGTCCAAGAGCTTTGGGGAAGGGGAAGATGATGTCTGCCACTGCCCGTCGAGTCCTCAGTGCTGAGCACCAGAGAGAACAGGGCTGGGCTGGGAAAACTGGGCCAGGTGAACAAGCCCCTTAGCGCTGTGTTCCTTCCTGAGCCTCCACAGTCCTGCTGTCCCTCCTTCAGCACACTGATCACACTTAGCCTGAGTTGTAGTTGCATGGTCACCTCTGGTCCCCGTTAGCTTCTGGAGAGCTGGAATTGTGCCTAGACTCGAACTCTAGGTGGCACCTAATCTTTTTTTTTTTTTTTTTTTTTTTAATTTTTGGCTGCATTGGGTCTTCGTTGCTGAGCGCGGGCTTTCTCTAGTTGCGGCGAGCGGGAGCTACTCTTTGTCGCGGTGCACAGGCTTCTCATTGCGGTGTCTTCTCTTGTTGCGGAGCACAGGCTCTAGGCATGCGGGCTTCAGTAGTTGTGGCATGCGGACTCTAGAGTGCAGGCTCAGTAGTTGTGGTGCACGGGCTTAGTTGCTCCACAGCATGTGGGATCTTCCCGGACCAGGGATCGAACCCGTGTCCCCTGAATTGGCAGGCAGATTCTTATCCACCGCCCCACCAGGGAAGCCCGACCTCATCTTAAAGACAGGAAGAGGAGCCTGCAGAAGAGAGAAGGAACGGTCACAGGGTGTGAGGAAAACCTGAAAAGTGTTTTTTAGAACTCAAAGGAGAGAGTGGCCAAGGTATCAGTTGCTACAGAGTGGTCAAGAAATGTAAAAAAGAAAACTCTTCATTGGCTTTGGCAGTCCCCCATCTTCCTATATACAGGGGGCTGATACACAGTGCCCAGTAAGCACCAACAGAATTGAAAGGAAAAATGAGGCTCCAACTGAGCCTCTGAGGACTTGCCTGCTAGTTAGGAAGAACCCAGGCACCTTCCTTATTAGGAAGGTTGTATTTTATCCTGTAAGCAGTAAAAAAAACACAGAATCATTTTTCACCAGTGGTGTGTCTTGGCTGCCCTGGTGGGAGTGTGGAGAATTGTAGTCGACCAGCATTAGACTCCTGCTCCAAACAAGTAACTTTGTGACCTTGGCTAGTTGTCTCACTCCTCTGAGCCCAGTTTCCATGTCTGTAGTATGGGAATTTAATTCCTGCCCCTCAGGATGGTTGTAAGGATTTAATGATATAACGTATATAAAGTACAGAGCACCGTGCCTAGCACATAGTAAGTAAATACCAGTGGCTATTATTCTTATTATCATCACCACTTCTAGATATATACCTGAGACATGAAAACATACGTCCATGCAAAGACCTGTACACAGATGTTAGTAGCAGCATATTCATAACAGCCAAAAGGGGGGAACAACTCAAATGTTCATCAGCTGGTGAATAGGTAGACAAAATGGGGTATGTCCACAGAATGGAATATTATTCAACCATAAAAGAAAGAAGTACGTGCTATATCCCTACATTCATGTTGTAGCATGAATGACACGTGCTGCAACATGGATGAACCTTGAAAACATGCTAAATTTTAAAAGCCAGACTGAAAAGACCACATGTTGTATGATGCCATTTATATGAAATGTCAAGTGTAGGCAAATACAGAAGGAGAAAGTAGGCTAATGGTTGCTGGGGTCGAGGGGAATGAGGAGTGTCTCTGATAATGGTGACGGGGTTTCCTTTCAGGATGATGAAAGTGATCTGGAATTAGATAGTGGTGATGTACGATGTTGTAAGTGCATTTAAAACCACTGAATTGTATATTTATTTTTTTGAATTGTATACTTTAAATGGTATGTGAATTATATTGTAGTAAAATTATTTATATTAATATTTTGTACCAGATTTCTATTAGAAAATAGGATCATGTATAAAAGTATTAATTTTTCTTATTGACAATAAGTTTCCTTGGCCTGGATCATACTTTCTGCTCTCTGTTCCTTTCCCCTCGTCCTCCCACACCTCTTCTCTGCAGCCCAGGCAGACAGCCGCTTGTAAATGCTTAATGAATGTTTGCCATTGTCAGTAAGTTTATGGTCCTTTAAGAAGCAGAGAGTTGGGCTTCCCTGGTGGTGCAGTGGTTGAGAGTCCGCCTGCCGATGCAGGGGACACGGGTTCATGCCCCAGTCTGGGAAGATACCACATGCCGCGGAGCGGCTGGGCCCGTGAGCCATGGTCGCTGAGCCTGCGCGTCCGGAGCCTGTGCTCCACAACGGGAGAGGCCACAACAGTGAGAGGCCCGCGTACCGCAAAAAAAAAAAAAAAAAGCAGCAGAGAGTTTCAATAGGAATGATTTTATGTCGTGGTATAAATGTTTCCTCAGCCTGGGATTGTCCATCAACAAACAGTGGCTGGACATCCCCCTGAGCCAGGCCTCATGGTGACACAGCCTTACCTGTGTATTTAGTGTCCCCAGCCAACTTATTATATCCTTGTGGCAGGGACTGTGTCTTAACTCTTCTGTACTTCTAGACAACACTTCCCTAGCAAAAAAGAAGATCAAGGAATACTAGTTGACCACTACCTTAATGTTCCATTTAACACATAGTTCTTGAGAGGAGTGCTTTAAGAGCAGGGCCAGATCTGAGTCTTCGATGTTCCCAGGCCCCACTCATTCAAGATTTGGCAAATTGAATGGAATGGACAGTTTTTGAAGAGGAGAGTGAGGTGCTCAGACCTAGGCTTTGGGAAGGAGATTCTGATAGCATGGGGGTTAGAGTAGCCTTTACTCCACGACTGCCTGTCCACAGGGCTTTGCACCAAGTGGACACTTTATTCAAGGTTCATCAGCTGCCAGCACTTAAAAGTGAGAGAAGGTAGATGCATGGCCCCCAGCAAGCCTCTTACTTTTGTTATACTTAAAGTTCTTTGTCTTCAAATCATAGGAACTAATGATTGGAGGAAATGCCTGCCTGAGTGCACAAACTCACCAACAAGTAGCACCGGTGAGGGCTGGCACAGCCAGGTTGCTGATGATGACCAGAGGACTCAGCTGACTCTGGTAGACAGGAAGTGTCCAGAAGGAAGAGAGCATTAAGGGAGAGGGAGAGGCAAAGAGCAGAAGGAAGGGGGCCTTTTCACTGTTATTTGGTATATTCTGTGCTTTAGATTTTTGTATGATTTTCATGAATGAATATTCGTCTGTGTACAAACGAATTTGATAATGCGGGCATTTAAATGAATAATGCATTGGTGTTGGGATGTATTATTAATCTATGTGCGTGTTCGGTGTATTTTTTAGCATGTTTGGCTGTGTGTATTTTTGTATGCACAGCACACCTGTGTGTGTGTGTAGCATATCTGTGTGGGTGGCACCTCTCTGCGTGGGTGGTGTGTTTCTGCACATGTGTGCATGCCCATGTAGGAGCCTCAGTACCCTGACCTCTGTGTCAGAGAGGACTGAGAACTCCTCTCTCAAAGTAGCTTAACATGTATTTCAATCTCTTAGGTTTCTGTTGCTCCATATTTCTGTGGGCATTCCTTACACTGAAATCAAGGCACAAGCCACCTCTGAGGGAAGGCCGAGAGCCCACTGATCACTTATAGAGGCTCTGTTTCTCCTTCTCCTCCTGCCAGGAGCTAATCCCCTGCAGAGGAATGAAATGGGACACACACCCTTGGATTATGCTCGAGAAGGGGAGGTGATGAAGCTTTTAAGGACTTCTGAGGCCAAGGTAAGTCTCAAAGAAAGGAGAAGGCCTGTGGGCACTCCATGCTGCATTTGGTCTTTCACTCATTAAATTATGTCAGGCTCCACACCAAGGGCCACTTCTCCTTAGGGGATTATTGTCTATTTAAATTCAAATCCAACGCCCACTCTCATCAAGAATAGGAAGCTGCCCCTCTTCCTGACCAGGAAGAGGCCTGGGCCACTTCTGACTTCTGAGGACTTTCAAATTCAGTTTTTGATGTAATGGACCTTCCAGCTCCTTTTCATAGGAGGAAGGATAGCAAAACATAAATCTCAGCCTAAGTACTATTTCCTCAGGCCTCATGTATTCTTTAGCCTCATTAAGTAATCCTTTCCCATCATCACTCCTTCTAGAGCTATTCCCTGACCTCTTCCCTCCACACCCACTCCAGAGAGCCTTGTATAGCATCTGAGCCAAAACAATCTCCATCTTCATTTGATCTTCTCAACCAGACTTTTGAACCTTCTAAAAACAGGCTGCCTTCTGCTCCTCTCAGCCACCCAACTATATCTCAGAAAGTGCTTGGCAGAATCCAAGAACTAGAATCACAAATCTCAGAACTGGCAGGGACCTGAGAAGTCATCAAGTCCGGTGATGGGAAATCTTATCTAAGTCTAAACAAATAAGTCAGAGGAAAATAGAGCTGTTCTTGTTGAAGGAGAGGTGGCCCAGTGCCCCGCCCACCGGACTGTCCCCACCCCCCAGGTAACGTCCCTGAAGGCTGTGCTGTGTGCACACATTTTAAATCTCTGAAACCTAAATCAAATGACTTCTTTTCTTCCTGGGGAGACTGGAGCCCAGGGATGTGGTGTGCCTTGCCTTTGGTCCCAGAGTGAGTTACTGTCAAAACTGTAACTAAGACTTGGACACGAGGTCATATAGTAGGTTCACTGGCAGGACTGGAACTGGAAGGCTTGGTTTCTGACTCTCAGTCTTGTGCTCTTTCCAGCATCGTGGAGTTTCTCATTGGCAAACTGGCCGAAGTGCTTTGAGATGATTAAGAGTGGCAGGTCCCACCTAGTGGCACATACTCTCTGTGTCTTGAGTAAGAGCACTTAGGTCACCAGACTAAGACAGACAAGACAGGGGTTGTGATCCTAGCTCCCCCACTCACTGACTGGGTGACCTCGGGTGAGCGCTTCCCCTCTTGAAGATCAGTTTACCTTTGTGAAATGAAAACACTGTGACTAAGTGGTTTCTAAGGTTCCATTCAAAATACCATTGTCTGTGTAGCAGTCAGGATAAACTAGGTCATGCTATTGTAACAACCCAAAATTTCGGAGGCTTAAAACAGCAAAGATTCATTTTTACCTCATGCTACACATGAAGGTCAGCAGAGGGGGTTGTGCTCATCCTAGGTCCTCAGGGACCTGACTGGCAGAGCAGCCACCCTCTGAAATACTGCTGCTTGCTTACAGAGAGGAGAGAGTGCTCTGAAGGGCCTTGCATCTGCAGCTAACTGCTCAGCCTGGAAGTAGGACCCTTTACTTCCACTCACAACTCACTGGACAGTACTAATCCCATGTTCCTGTCCTATAGTTGGGTCAGCTTCCCCCATGCCGTAAGGAAATCCCTGAGCATTGTTTCAGGTCACCTCGGGGACTGCATCCCCATCATTATCTCCCTTTTTAGGCCAAACCACTGTCCCCTGAGAGCAAGTGCTGCACTTGGCCAAAAGTAACCATATTTGTCCGGTGGTGTGACATAGGGCAGGCCCTGGTCTAGTCACGTAAATCAGGAGAACAGGCCGCTTAGTGCCAGAGGGGGTGGAAGGGTTAGGACTGCATAGGGACCCTTAACAAAATTTGGCTGCCCAAGAAATGGCCTGATGTCAGCCACATCAGTACAAAGCTGGTGTCCCGAGTGAATAAGTGGCAGTTGCGATCTCTGTGCCAGTCAGATCCTTCTGGACCACAGAGGGCAATTGCAGATGCTACCTTCTGAGTAGACTGAGCTCTTAGAATCTGTGCAGAGGGGGGCAGTAAGGAGGCAAGCAGAACTGTGCCATGAGAAGAGGCTGAAGGCAATGGGGCGTCTGGCCCGGAAAGGAGAGACTGCACGTAGACACAGGGACGACTGTGAGGGGGGTGGGAGGAGAGGAAATTAATTCAGTATTAGGACTAGGACAGAGCCAGGCTTAACGGATGGCTGCTGCAGGAGGAGCTCCCTCAGAGAGCTGTGACCCAGGGCAGGGGCTGCCTTTAGAGGCTAGAAGACCACTCAGAGCCAGCCCAGGGGTTCTGTCACCTCTCAGCTGGAAGACTTTCTCTGTCGTCACCTCCCTGCGCTTGATCCCTTTACCCAGTCTAGATTTCCTCTTTCCAAAATGTTCACCTGTCTGCTGAGCACTTCCACTTGATTGCTCTGCAGTCCCCTCAGATTCTACCCACGTGAACCACCCTCACCTCTCCCTGGATGTCAGCAGCGTTGTCTTTCTCTTAGTTGCTCAGCATCTCCATGGTCACCCATTCTTTCTGCTCTGCTTTTTTCCTCCAAGCTGCAAAAAACTGCCTTTTCAAAACTGTGCGGAAGAGTTTCGTGGAAGAGTTTCAGGGCAAGAACACTGCTTTAGACTGGGTTCTGTCTCCCTCTGCCAGTAGGTAAGCAGCAGCTGCTCCTCTCTGAGTTCAGGCCCCATGTCAGTAACATAATGATTCAGGCCTGGAGGGTGCTGAGGCGCCAACCTGAGACCTCATCTCCTGGCTCTTTGTCTAGACACAGGTTACCACCACTCTGATCTTATCTTCCTCCCCTGCTTTCCATCCGGCATCCCCCTGCCACCCAGCTCAGCCTCTTCCACCTTCACCTACCTCTATAGTCAGATATGGGCTCTTTATAGAAAATTTGTAATTATAAAAGTCATCTTTCCCATTATGGAAAATTTGGAGAGTAAAATGAAGAGAATTAAATAAGTCAGCACATATTTATGAATGACATCTGTGTGCCAGGCTCTCGGCTAGATGGGAAGAAGACAGCTGGGTGAAACCCTCAAGGAGGTCCCAATCTGGTGAGGAGACAGGCAAGTAAAGCATGACACCAGAGTCATCAGTCCCAGGGAAGCCCAGGGACAGGGACTGTGGAAAGCCAAGGTGGCTTCTAATCCTGCCTGGGAGATCACGGAAGGCTTCCTGGAAGGGATGTCAACTGAGCTAAATCTCAATTAAAAACATTTTAGCCTGATAGCCTGACTACCTGTACATAACTGCTATTAATGTTCTTAATTATTTATAATAACAGTAGGTACCATTTATCAAGTGCATCTAGGCACTCTGCCAGGTGTTCTAATATATATTTTTTCTAATTCTGTAACAAAGCCATGAAGTAGCTCTTATTCCCCACATTTTACAAATGAGAAATCTGAAGCCGAAATAAATCAGGTGACTTTAGAAAATCAAGCTATTATTAGTAACTATTGGGATAGGAGTCAGAGATTTCTTCTTATGATACTACATTTGACTTTTCTGGACCATATCTATATATATTTATATAAGTGGTCTTTTTTTTTTTAACCTGGTTAGTAGCCTACTGTATAAACCCCAGGGGTCTCAAACTGGCAGCCATGTTTTATTTTGCCAACTCAGCTTTTTTTTTTTTTTTTTTTTTTTAATGTGAGTATAATGCCTTAGAGGTTGGAGCGTGGACTCTCCAGCCACAGGCACCTATTTCCTATTGTATTATGTGCTTGCCTGTCAGACATTTGTATTTCCTACTTGGTCCTGAAGGTGTTATGAGTTATGATCCTAATTCCATATTTGGAATCTGCCTTTTTTCACTTATTATTTCTTGATGATTTTCTCATTTTAGAATTATCCATAAGCCTAATTTTTAATTTTCTTCTGCCTTTTAAAATGTGTCACTCACTTATCTAAGAATCTCTGTCACCTTATGTGGCCTAAATAATTTTCTCCTCATGGCTGGTTTGCTCAGTTCTCTCAGCATTCTCTGTGTGCGGAAGCCCCCTTGGGCCCCCTGAGAAGATCCAGAGGTGGATGAAGCCCAGCTCCTGTCTCCTGAGCTGGCTGTTGGGAGAGGAAGATGGGGAGAGGCAGGCACTCTTAGCTCTGATATGCACAGACTGACTTGTGCCTTAGGAGGGGTCCACACAGAGTTTGTGGGGGCCCCAGGAAAGCATGGATCACCTCCAGGCAGAATGAGCAGGGCAGGCTTCGTAGAGAAGATAACTGTGATCTCACTTTGAAGGATTTCACTAGCTGGAGAGTTTAATACTTAAAGCTTAGACCATTTTCACATCTTAACTAAGAGACGAAGGAGAGGTAGAAATATATCTCTGTGCACACGATGGCAGATAAAACAAAAATATAGGGAGCTATTCCATGATGGATGTTCAGCTGAGGGGGACGTGTTTGTGCCAGCCCGCATCTCCACTCCCAGATCCTCACTCCACCGAGACTCACGAGGAATTTATTGCTCATTTTAATCACATCCAGAGAATGAATTGGCAGGAATATTAGGCAGATAGGCCTATCATATATATTTTATTTGCATATCCCAGTGACAGAATCACAAGCACATTTCCTATCTCTGTATTTTTTCATTTGCTTCAGGGGTAGCTGGGGATGCAGTGCTCCCCTGAGCCCCTCATTCTGGGCTGCAGGCCTGGGTGCTCCCATCAGATCTGAAGGAAGCTATCAGGAGAGAACAGGTGAGGTATACAGGAGGGTAAGAGGGTTATGTTCCTCCTGGCTTAGAGTGAAGAGCTATCCCTTCCCTGCCTTGCCCAACCTGCTCCCTGCTTCGCATCTCATTTCGAGAGCCACTGTGCCGCATGCCTGGCTCTGTGCTTGGCCCAGATGGCCCAGACAGCACCGTCTGATCTTCGTTACAGGTTCTCCATGGGCCAAACACAGCACTCCATGCTTTACGGGGACAGCTTTTGCTTTCTTTCTTTTTCTTTTTACTTCTTTTTTTCTTTTTTTTTTGGCTGTGTTGGGTCTTTGTTGCTTCGCGCAGGCTTTCTCTAGTTGCGGTGAGCAGGGGCTACTCTTCGTTGCGGTGCGCAGGCTTCTCATTGCGGTGGCTTCTCGTTGCAGAGCACAGGCTCTAGGTGCACGGGCTTCAGTAGTTGTGGCACGTGGGCTCAGTAGTTGTGGCTCACGGGCTCTAGAGCGCAGGCGCATGTTGTGGCACACAGGGCTTAGTTGCTCTGCTGCATGTGGGATCTTCCCGGACCAGGGCTCGAACCCGTGTCGCCTGCGTTGGCAGGTGGATTATTAACAACTGCGCCACCAGGGAAGTCCCTTCTTTTAACTTCTCAAAAACTTTTTGTTGAAACATATTTGTATAAAGTACACATAAGTGTATAGCTCACTGTATTTTTACAAGCTGAATATACCTGATCAAGAAATAGACTAGGGCCTCCCTGGTGGCGCAGTGGTTGAGAGTCCGCCTGCCAATGCAGGGGATACGGGTTTGTGCCCCGGTCTGGGAGGATCCCATATGCCGCGGAGCGGCTGGGCCCGTGAGCCATGGCCGCTGAGCCTGCGCGTCCGGAGCCTGTGCTCCGCAACGGGAGAGGCCACAACAGTGAGAGGCCCGCGTACCGCAAAAAAAAAAAAAAAAGAAAAGAAATAGACTATTACAAGCACTCATTTGCATCATACTCCCTTCCAGTCACTACCCATCCCTAAGGGTAAGCATTGTCCTGATTTGTTTCACTTTTACTTTTACATAATTTCAAAGATAGTTCAGCAAATTCCTATAAACCTTCACCCATAATACCAATTGTTAACATTTTATTGCACTTGCTTTATTACTTATGTATATATAGATAATATAGAGAGAGATATATGTATAATTTTTTCTGAACCATTTGAGGGTTAAGTTATATATTCGATAGCCCTTTACCCCTAAATACTTGTGTGAATTTCCTAAAAAATAGAGGGCATTTTCTTATATAATCTCAGTACAATCCTTAAAATCAGACCATTAATATTGATATTAACTAATCTATAGATATTATTCAGATTTCACCAGTTGTCCCAATAATTCTCTTTACAAGAAAAGAAAATTCTGGATCTGAAGCTGGATTCAGTTTTCATATCTCTTTGGTCTCCTTTATTTTTTAATTTTTTAAAATTAATTAATTAAATTTTTTTTTTTTGGCTGTGTTGGGTCTTTGTTGCCGCACCTGGCTTTCTCTAGTTGCCGAGAGTGGGGGCTACTCTTCGTTGCGGTTCGCGGGCTTCTCATTGCGGTGGCTTCTCTTGTTGTGGAGCATGGGCTCTAGGCACGCTAGCTACAGTAGTTGTGGCACACAGATTCAGTAGTTTTGCGGCTCGCGGGCTCTAGAGCGCAGGCTCAGTAGTTGTGGCACACGGGCTTCGTTGCTCCACGGCATGTGGGATCTTCCCGGACCAGGGCTCAAACCCGTGTCCCCTGCATTGGCAGGCGGATTCTTAACAACTGCGCCACCAGGGAAGCCCTGCTCTTTAATCTGGAACAGTTCCTCAGTCTGTCTTTCATGACTTTGACATTTTAACGAGTACAAGCTGGTTATTTTGTAGACCATCCTTGATTTGGGTTTGTCTAATGTTTCCTTATGATTCAACTCAGATTATGCACTTCTGCAAGAACACCCTCTGGTGTTTATTTTCAATAAATTCGTTAGGTAGCCCCATGCTAAAAGTAGGAATATGAAATTTATGTTTTAAGTCTCATCTTCCTAAATAGGCTCTGAACTTCCTGAAGGCAAGAACAGGTCTTTTCTTATCTCCAGGGTGGACAGTGCAGGCACTGGAGTTAGACTACAGGGGTTAGTGTTCTGCCTTTATTACTTGCTATCAGTGGGACCCTGCTTTAATTACTTCATCTCTGGACAGTGAGGGAGGAGATCCTCTGAACTCCACAGGGCTGTGAGAATTAGAACAGTTGGTCCCAAATCAAGCAAGACTCATCAGTCCATGTTCAAACTAGTGAGTGGAAGTTTGAGGAGTAACAGGATGTTTTCACAGTCACTGAGTCCCACCCCACAAGGTACTTATTAATTACAAAGGGAAAAATGATGGAGAAACTTGGCACAGACCACCTTAACCAAGTGATCAAAATTAACATCCCCAGCCACAGGTATAGGAACATCACGCGCCTCCTGATGTGATGGACTGAGGAGAACATAACCCATTTTCTCACCTTAGCCACTCCTTGCGCCTCTTAACCTTCTCTCACCACTCTTGTCTCTGGATCAACCCAGCTATTTGCAAAGGAATGACATGATCTGATTTACATGTTAAAAATATGGCTCTGGCAGCAAAAGGAGGATCGACTGGAGGAGAGGAGAATGGAATCTGGGATGCTGACATAGTGGTCCTCAAGTCTGATGGGACTGATGCCTGCTCTGTACCCAGCTTTCCTCTACAAGGATGTGGACTCTGAGCTAGTTCAAGAGACTTTGAAGTCCCTTAGGTGCCCCTCTTGTCCCCCAGTCTCCTCTCCTGTCTGCTCTGTATTTCCCAGGCTCCTTTGTTGGACCCCCTGGGCTCCTCTTGTCATCACCCCCCTTCTCAGGACTCTTTCCATCATCCCACACCCCCGCCAGTCTCATCTGTTGCCCCATGGTCCCCTTTGTTGGCCTCTGCACCCAGTCCTCTCTGTCCCCCACAGCTTCAGGGCAAGGTAGAAGCCCTGACTATGATGTAAGTTGGGGTTGGATCAGGGAGTCAGGAGGATGGGGCATATCTGAGTGTGTGAGCAGCCAGTGGGCTCTGCCCTGACCTCCCACAAGAGGCAAACTGCAGCTTGGCCTCTCTTCTCTTCCCTCCTCTGGGCTTATCCTGTTCTTGTCCAGGGTCTCATTCTGCCTACCACCCCTACCCTAGCTCCTCTCTCAGTGAATGTACTACCAGGTTTGTTATCAGACCTGTTCCTGAGGAATGCCCAACAGTAGGTGTGCTGCCATATCCCTTCTCCCTGTAACCCTCCTCCGCAGAGCCACTCTGCCCAGCCGCCCACTTCCTAGCGAGAGCCCAGCTAGGCTTCACCTCGGCCTCCCAGGCCTTTCCTGTAAATGCACTCAGAGCCAGGAGGGGTGCCATATTAAATCAAGAATGATGGAAACCAGTGGCCATGATTATCCAGCTGAGATGCAGCATAGGGAGCTGGTTGCTGCTAGCTCCAGGTGAGGGCTTCTGAAGCTAATTGCATGTGGCTTTTATTAAGAAGATGATCACTCCCCCGCTCTTGCTCTCCTGGGTAGCTTCTTGGGCCTCTCAGCCCAGTGCCCCCTACTTTTGCAGCCTGGGTCATCTAACCTGTCTTCTCCTCCAGTGGAATCCTGTCAAAACAGGGCCTTGACCTCAGTCCCTGTAGCCTTCCTCCCCATTTCCTCAGAAAGCTGGGAACAGCAGTAGCCCACATTCATAGACCCTTACCAAGTGCCTTCTCCCATCCTTCTCTCTCCTCTCCCCCAAATAGAATATATACAGACCAAGTGTTTTCCTTTCCTAGGTTCTTCCACTGGTTAGTTTTCCGCAAGACTGAACTCGTACCTCATGCCTTAAAAAGTCATTCATTCATTCAACATATTTTTTAATATAAACTCTGTGCTAATAAGCATTAGGAAAAGAGCATGAAGCAGTAACCTTCTACCTGGTTTAATCCCATTGTTCTGTACATTTTTATCAAAAAGTCTGATCCAGTTTCAGAAGTTTCTCTGAGGGCTTCAGGCTGGGAGGGAATATGCTAGAATCAGAATGTGCTCAGATTTAAGCCATAGGTTGAATCTTTCCCAGTACCATCTAGAAAGCTCCTGAGAAACCAGCCAGATCACAGTGCAACCTTTCCCCCATGCTCACCCCCATAAAAGCCAAGAACCCTTTCCCATTGCCCAAGAAAATAACAGGAATACTAAGATAACCTAAAATCATGACAGTGAAGTCGAGTTGTAGGAGGTAGAAATATTTCCCTGAAAAAGACTTAAGGAGGCCATGGTGGCAGTACCCAAACCAACAAAGTGGCAGGAAATGTCATGTTAGGCTTTGCCTGTAGCAAAGGAAAAAAGATATGTTTTGTGAGGCCCCACAAACTAATGGATGGAAAGTACCTATATTTGGCATTCTCTACCATGTAAGGAAAATTGACAGGCAGAGCTGAGCCACCCCAGACAGTAGAGGCATCCTGAAAACTCAGTTGGTGTTGAGACTGTACCCTGCAGACCCAGGGTTCCTAGGGGGAGAAGCCTCAGGAGCCACGCTGGGGCAAGTGGGGGCATCCAAGTGGACTTGGCCTCTGGCTTCTACTTAAGCCGGAGCAACTGTTCCCCTTATCTGTGGGCTCCATGCAGATTAAATTAGTTAAAAGGGTTCCAGCACCAAAACAAAAACAAATATACAAAAAAGGCACTGGGTTAGATAATCATTTATCAAAATGCAGCAAAGGAGAAGTTACATTTATCAGAGGCCTGCCACGGGCCAAATACTATGCTGGCCACTTGAGTCTCTCACATAGCGACTTCTACATAGACATCTGTTGTATGCCAGAGACCTGCCAATTGTTTCGTATGCATCACCTCACTTAATCCTCACCAGCTTCCCACAAGGATCCTGCAAGGTAGGTGTGAGTACCATCACTGTGTTAGAGATGCGGAAACTGAAATTCAGGGAGGTGAATTAACTTCCCCAAGGTCAGCTAACTAGTAAGTGGATTAGGCGAGGTCTAAATTCACATCTTTCTGGAGCAAAGCTGCTTCTTTCTGCCACACTGTGTGCCCCACTGTGAGCCAGAAGAGGAGTCAAACTCCAGATGGGGACTACTATAAGAATTCAGTGAGACACTACATATAAAGTGCTGAGTACAGTGCCTGGCACACAGCAGCTCTTCCACAAACGGTAGTTACCTCATTCGGTTGGCAACATGTATTGACTCCTTCTGTGAGTAGGGCCCTATGCTAGGTGCTGGAGCTATAGCAATGAATAAAACATGGGCTTTGTCACTACGGACCTCATGTGTGGAGTAAGGAGACATAAACAGTCAGTTAAATAAGTGCTCTGGAGGTCCCGGGGCCAGGGCAACAGGCTCCTTAGACAATTTGGTATTTAAACTGAGATCACTTAGAGGTAGGTGGGAATAGAGAAGACTGTTGTGCTGAGGGAGCAGTGTGAGCAAAAGGCCCAGAGGCAGGAATACCCATCCCTGAGGGGAAGTGATGAAACAGACCTAACAAACCCTCGGAGGCCAGCTTCCTTCTGCAGCCAAACTGACTATGAGCTGGCCAGGCAGCTGGCCAGTGCTATACCAGCAGGTATGTGTGCATCTCACCATCAGAGCCTTCCACCCCAGTGGACTCAAGTGCTGAGAGGGGCTGGGTGGACAGGGGGGAGGAGGCAGATATATGGCTGGAGTCGGCAGAGCCAGGTGATGTATGTGGCGCCTGAGGGAGCTGCACGATGATGCGCTGGATTCCAACCAGCAAGTGTTGCTCCGCTGGGATCGGCGCCGAATTATTGCTCCGTATGAAACCCCAGAACTGATGGGAGCTTTCAGTTACAGACTTATAGCAACAGCCGAAATTGGATTGTTTGCTATTTATTTTTTTTAACTTCTGTCAAGGTCACTACCTTAACAGGAAAACACTGCCCAAGCAGCAGGTATTTTTCATCCACTCTCTGCAAGAGCAATCTGCAGCCACAGCTTTTGTGACACGGCCATACCTTGGCAGCTCGCTTTCTAGAAAGCTGTCAGTATTACAGGGGCCCTAGGGGAAAGAAGCCTCCTGAAGACCCAGGTCTTTCCATCCCACTTCAAGACCTGCTTCCTTCCCCCACCCTCCATCCCCTGGCCTCCATAAATGCTTTATCATCAGACCCACACACTCACCCCTCCTTGCCCAGTCTCCAGATAGTCCCACAGCTCCCACCTAGCCCAGTATTCCAGCTCCTTCAAGCCTCCTGTCTCCCAGGATTGTTCCATGCTTTATGTATCCTTCCCTTCTCTGTGCTCCTACACCACCCAGTCTGGCTGTTAATTTCTCTTTATATCTGTCATCAGCTTCATTTTTGAAAATATTCACCAGATGCCTCCACTGTACCAGGACCCGTGCCGGGAATAGCAGTGAGTAAAAGTCAGTGCCTACCCTCAGGGGGCTCATAATTGACCTGGAAGACAGAATCACACACATACAACAAACTGGTTTTCAAGTAATTTTTTTTTAGTGCTAGGTACAAGGCTAGAAATAGGCACACATGCTTTGGAACCATGAGAGAAATGGCTAATTCTGCCTGAGTAGTGTTTGTATACAGACCCTGCCTCACCTCCCCTGCCCAACTTTGAGCTCCCTGAGAGCAAGGCCTGGCTCTCCTCTTCCCCCTCACAGCAGGACCAAGCTCGGGCCTCCTCCGTCTGCCTTTTCTGAAATGGACCAAGCTGGAGGCCAGACACATGCGAGGCACTCAGCATCATCTAAACCTCCCAGGGGGCACGGTATAATCCTCCTCCTCCTTCCCCCTGCCCCACCTTTCCATCATTGCATGCACAGGGCCAGGCACACAGCAATTGCTGAATAGTTGTGTTTAATAGAAATGCAGTATCATTGAAGTAGAGGGTGTTTGTAGCTCTGGTTTAAAAACCAAAATGGTTTTCAAGAGAATAGGTGGAGGACTTCCCTGGTGGTGCAGTGGTTAAGTATCCGCCTGCCAATGCAGGGGTCACGGGTTCGAGCCCTGGTCTGGGAAGATCCGACGTGTCGTGGAACAACTAAGCCGGTGCGCCACCACTACTAAGCCTGCGCTCTAGAGCCCATGGACCACAACTACTGAAGCCCGCACGCCTAGAGCCCATGCTCCGCAACAAGAGAAGCCACCTCAATGAGAAGCCCACACACCGCAACGAAGAGTAGCCCCCGCTCACCACAACTAAAAGAAAGCTCGCACGCAGCAACAAGGACCCAATACAGCCAAAAATAAAATAAATAAATAAATAAATTTATAAAGAAAAAGGGGATAAGTGGAAAAGGAAAGGAACCTATATTTGTAAGCACTCGGTGCACATCAGCCATGATGCTAGGCACATTCTCTATACATTATCATATTTAATCCCCAATTTACAGAGGAGAAAACTGGGGCAAAGTAACTTGCTCCAGGTAATGAGCACATCTTGTAAGTGATAGAGCTGAGATTCGAACCAAATCTTCTGTCAGACGCCAGAGTCAAGGGTTAATTTCCTAGCAGTACTTACTAGCAGGGTGAGGCAGGACCCCTGAGCAGTGGCCACCCGAGGTAGGGAGATGAGGTGAGGCCTGGGTCGAGGGGCAGGGGGAGGACTGGGCCAGCCTCCAGTGGTCATGAGCCAGAGCCGTGCATCAGGACCCCCAGAGGAAAAAACCTGTGTTTTTTCCCCCCCTGGGTTGGGGGATAGAATGAAACTAGGATCCTCCTGGGCCCAGCACTCCTGAGCCACCTTCCCTCTCTCCCCACAGTACCAGGAGAAGCAGCGGAAACGTGAGGCCGAGGAACGGCGCCGCTTTCCCCTGGAGCAGCGGCTGAAGGAGCACATCATTGGCCAGGAGAGTGCCATCGCCACAGTAGGTGCTGGTGAGTATGCGAGATGCTGGCCCGCGCCAAAAAGGGCAAGGAAGCTCGCGGTCTGCCCCAATGAGCTGTAGTCCTGCTGTCTCCATGCTGGGGAGAAGTGGCTAATGATATTAGAACGTAACATTTGTTGAGTACTTCCTATGTTCCAGGCAGTGTTCTAGGCTCTTTGCATATGTTGTGTCATTTAGTCTTTACAGCAACCCTATGAGGTTGGTGCCATTAAATTCCTCTTTTACAGATGAGGAAGCTGAGAGCACTTCAGTGATGTGCTCAAGGCTGCTTTCGTATGCTTTGAATTTAACTCTGACCTTCGTCTGGTCTACTGCCCCCACCCCACCCCCATTTTTCAGGTGGGGAAACTGAGACTCAGAGAGAAACAGGAGTTTGTCCATCACTAGTAATGTAGCAGCTGAGCCAGAACTAGAACTTTTATCTTCTGTCTCCCAGCACAGGACTCTGTCACACTTCAGTATAATTTGTCAGCAGCTGGCTCAATTTTGGGGAAAATATTCTGAACAAGTCTTGAGTGCCTTCTTCTCCACCTCAGAAGTTCTTTCTGTCCGATACTTTGACCCCTGGGGGCTAGACTGCCTGCTGGTGTAACTCCTAATCTAATGGCCCTCCTCCCCATGCAGATCCCACTAGAGAGATATATCAAACTGAGATTCTGCTCAGGATGGTGGCCTCACTATTGTTCCTCTACTCAGGTGCATGACTCCCTGAGGGTGACCTCAGACAGGTGAGGTAAGGTCAGTGGAACCCTATGCCTGGCTTAGACAAGGGGTATCCCCCAGGGCAGTGGTTCTCAAAGTGGTCTCTGGACCAGCAGCACCAGCATCCTCTGGGAACTTGTTAGAAATGTAGATCTGAGGCCTCAGCCCAGACCTATGGAATAAGAAGTTCCAGCAGGGGGCCCCAGAAATCTGTGGGTTTTGTTTTTTTGGGGTTATTTTTTAATTTTTTTTTTTTTGGCCATGCCATGCAGCTTATGGGATCTTAGTTCTCCGACCAAGGATTGAACCCAGGCCCTTGTCAGTGAAAGCACAGAGTCCTAACCACTGGGCCCCCAGGGAATTCCCCAGAAATCTGTGTTTTAACAGGCCCTGCAGGCAATCTGATGCTCAGCTCAAGTTTAAAAACCTCTTTCCGGGACTTCCCTGGAGGTCCAATGGTTAGGACTCTGCGCTTCCACTGCAGAGGGTACAGGTTCAATCCCTGGTCGGGGACTGGGATCCTGTGTGCCACGTGGCTGGGCCAAAAAAAAAAAAAAAAAGGAAATTAAAAACCTCTTCCCTATGATGTCGTGGTCAGTCCCACTCACATGTTGCTTCTAGTGCTGCATCTAGTCCCACCAGATGCAGCCCAGTGACTGCCAAGGCCAGCACCAGTTCTGCTCGCCAGTAAAAAAGGAGATATGAGTCTGATATTGTGGTGCCCCTCTGGAACATTCTGGAGTGGCCTTGTCAGCCCTAGGAAACCTATTAGGGGAGTCATTGAACAATGAAGGCAGTCACCCCTGTGACACCAAGCCCAGCCCAATCTCCATCATCCTCACACACCAGTGGGACTGTTAATTTCTCTTTATATCTGTCATCAACTTCATTTTTGCAAGTATTCACCAGATGCCTCACACACCAGTAGGATCGTGAGCCCCTCATCAGGGGCCTGACCATCAGTGAATAAGAGGAGCCCATAGGGACTTCCCTGGTGGCACAGTGGGTAAGACTCCGTGCTCCCAATGCAGGGGGCCCGGGTTCAATCCCTGGTCAGGGAACTAGAGCCCACATGCATGCTGCAACTAAGAATTCACATGCCATAACTAAGGAGCGCACTTGCCACAACTGAGGAGCCAGCAAGCTGCAACTAAGGAGCCCTGGAGCTGCAACTAAGGAGTACGCCTGCCACAACTAAGGAGTCCACATGCTGCAACTAAGGAGCTGGCGAGCTGCAACTAAGGAGCCCACCTGCTGCAACTAAGAAGACCCAGTACAACCAAAATTAATTAATTAATTTTTTAAAAAAAAGAGAAGCCCATAGACCAGAGCTGCCTCACCAGGTAGAGGTCAGAAGGCTGCCTGCAGGCACACACAGGAGCCAGGGAAAGCTTTAATGAATACACAAGTTCCTGCTACTCAGGCCCAGACCACACCAGGCTGCCCTTTTGGGTCTGGATACAGACAGCCACCCTCAGCCACCACCTTGGAGGTGGCAACACCCCACTTTGTGTCTGAGGTAGAGGGAAAGGAGACCTGGGAGCTCTTGAGCTGAAGAAGAGAGGAGGAGGAGCCCATGGGAGGGACAGATGACATAGCAGAGATCTGAGAAAGCATATCCTGCTGGAGTCTCATGTCCACTTGGGCCAGAACTGCAGCTGCCATCATGATATTTTCCCCCCACTTCTTACACAGCCCTTTCCCAGCAGGTTGCCTGCTCCTCTTACCTCCTGCTACTCACCAGCTTCTCAAGCCCATAAGCTATGAAGCTCCCAGAAGTAGGTGGGGGGAGAGGGAGGATCAACTAGGGCTCAAATCGTAGGTGGGCCACTTACCAGCTGTGCAACTCAGGCTGGTCATTCAGCTTCTTTGAGCATCAGTTTCCTCATCTCTGTACCGGGGAGCCAAATCCAGGACTGTCAGACTGTAAAGCACATGCTCCTTCCAGTATGAACCAGATAGCACTCAACAAAATCTAGTCCCCTTCCTCAAGATGTTTACCACCTAGGGTTGGGTACTGTGCTCTATAGGTCAGGCCCACAGTTATTTCCTTCAACCCAGGACTTATCCCTAGTCCCAGCCCCAGACTGGCCTCTTCCCCTGGTCCTACATCACCTTTTCTGTCCCTGCCCTTGGCCCAGAGCAGGAGTAGATGATTCTACTCCCCACCTCCTAGAAGCTGTCAGAATGTCTGCCCCGAGTGCTTCCTTCTACCCAAAGCTCCATTCTGTCACCCGAACTGCCTCAGATCTGGAGGCAGATCCTTGTCCTGTGGTATGTAGGTTGACCCTGCTATGGCTCCAGTGATGCTGGAAAAGATACAGAGGCCGTGGATGGCTTGGGCTGCGGGGTTGGTATGTTCTCTTCCATTTGTAAGGCAGTAACTGTGCACCCACCTTGCTAGAGGCCCTGCATCCAGGGATCACACTGATAATAGATTGTGTTCGGCTACCAACTCAGGTGAAGCATGAGGCACTCTTTGGGTTGGAATTTGTGGCAGGTAAGCAGCAGCCAGTGCCTCAGGACCTCAAGACTGAAGTAGGTGCAGGAGAGGGAGGTGGATCGAGAGGGTAGGCCAGACCTCCCTGAGTCCTCTAGGCTAGTGTCAGATGTGTGCTGGGGGCTGGCTGGGTGGAGCCTGGCACCCCAGGGGTACCACGAGGATGGGCAGGCAGAGAAGTGCCGCAGAATGAATTGATTTGATAAATGGCCATTTATTACCCTCACGAATTGACTGAAACCAATTTCGGTCACATCAACCCCTGGTAAGTGCTGGGATATTGATTTGTGCAAAGTAATACAGTGAATTTATCAGTGTGATCCCCAGCTGCAGGGCTTCTAGCAAGGCTGGCGCACAGTTACCGCCTTACAAATGGAGGAGATAAAGCACCAGCCCCATAGCCCAGGCCCCCATGGCCTCTCTGGTCTTCTGGGGTCACTGGAGCCAAAGCAGGGCCAACCTACAGACCACAAGCCAGAGCACTGACATTGAAAGTGAGGCTCTCCATCCAGAATTCAGAGCCGTTCTTGATCATGGGGAAGGGGAGGATGCCTGTTCTATTGGGCAGACCTCCTAGGAGCTCAGAGCCTCTGTGCCCCACCATCCTCAGAAACGCAAGCAGTTGTCTGTTCAGCCCATTCAGACCTAGACTCCGCCCCCCTCCTCCAACCCACCCGCCTCCCGTGTTCCTACCTCAGTAAAGGCACTACCGTTCCTTGGTCTCCTAAATAGAAACTTAGGTGTTTCCTTGGTCCTTCCCTCCCCCTCCCCCCTCTCAGCCCATCAAGTTCAATCGCTGTAACTCTGTTCTTCTCCCCTCTGTTCCTAATTCTGCTGCCCCAGCTCAGGAGCTCAGTATCTCCCATGTGAACCAAGCAGTGGCCTCCTCACCGGTGTCTCTGCCTCCTTTTCTTTCCCTATAATCACTTCTCCCCAGCTAGAGTCAGCTTTGTAAAGTATAGGGGGGAAAAAAAAACTGTTTAAAATCTTTGAGTGGCTGCCCTAGCCTGGCATACAAGGCCCACCCCTGCTGCTCCCCCTCCTCAGTTGCCCCCACCCGTCCCCACTTGACACTGCACAAAACAGCTGCTTCTGCTGCCCTGCATGTGCTGTGTTCATCTCCTGCCTGCATTTGTTGATGCTGCCCTCTCTGCTTGTAATTCCCTTTCTTCTGGCCCCTTCCCCACCCCAGCCCTGCCCATCTCCCACACTCGGGCTGGTTTTTACTTATCCTAACTCAGTTCAGGAGCAATAGACTGTAGACTCCTGAGGGCAGAGACCATGACTGAATCATTTTTGTTCCCATGTCCTGGCACAGCACTCTGCTCGAAGTAGATGCTTAGTGAAGTTTGTCAGATTAATTATTTGGGTATGGCCCTTTGTCCATCTCTGTGATGTGCTCTGAGGAAAGAAGAGAAGCTGTAAGCCTGCTTTCTAGTTGTTCACAAGCATACTAGGAATGTGACTGTAGCGAAATAGTTAATTACAACACCCGTACTACTCAGCCTTTGACCCCTTTTCCCCAGACCTGCTCCAAGAAGCTTTTTCTGGGCAGCAGGTCATCCTGCACACCCTGTCGCTTCCTCTGACCAGGGGCCTGTCCCCAGAACCCATTGCATCTGGTCCCAGTTGACTCAAGCCCATGAACTCCCCCGGGAAGCTCTACCATCTTGACTGCTCTTCCAAGGTCTGGCCCGAATTCAGAATCTCAACATCAGCCATGTGCACACAGTAGGCGCACCATCCTGTCTTGTGCTCCATGTCCCTCTTTGACTAATCCAAAAATGTAATCTTCCTAAGCACTGCACCTTTCTGGACCCTCCCTTGGAGTCCTGTTTCTAATCTGAGAAATACATCCAGGTCATCCCTGAGTTGTAGAGAGGCAGTGACTGATTTAGAAAACTTCTTACAGTTCCACTTCCCCGCCTCACCACTTCAGGTGTCCCTCCCGTGCGCCTGCCATTCTTATTGTCTGGACTGCCCTGCCCTTCCACTCACCTGCCAGGACCCTCAACACCCAGGCCTCCTCCAGGAAGCCTTCCTTAGCCCTCCACCTGGGTGCGGGGCCCTTTCTCTGGGCTTCTGTGGACATCTTTTAAAACTGAACTTACCACATGGCATTAGTTTGTATGTCTTTCTCCCTCCCAAGGTCAGGAACTACCTCTCATTCAGGTCTGTTTCCCCAGGGTTGGTACACAGGTGTGTAAAAGGTTGAACTCAAGTGAACTCAAATGAACAAAGTCTGAGACCATCTTGACATTCTGCCTCTCCTCAGCACAGATTCTGATCTCAGCCTCTTTCTGGAAGGGTGTCAGTCTTCCCTTCAGGGATCCCTTACCTCACAGCATGCACATAGGCACATATAATCGGTGGGCTCAACGAAAGCTGTTTTTTGCAATTTTAATACGTAACCCCTTAGTAGCAATAGTTTGTCTTCAGAAAGACTAATCCTTAAAGACTAAGAAGAGAACTCTCTCTCATCATCCACCAAACCCAAGGCACCAGTATCCACTCAGTCAGCATACGTTTCTTGAGCTGTGCTCCTCAAACCTATAATCTTAGATAGGAAATTGCTAATAGACATTTAGATGACTCAGCCATGGAGTCCCTCTGAAGGACAGGTTTCCCTAGGAGGTGGCACAAGCATGGAACAAACACGTTCCAGTTAGGTTAAAAAAATCTCTCCCTTGGGACTTCCCTGGTGGCGCAGTGGTTAAGAATCCGCCTCCCAATGCAGGGGACACGGATTTGAGCCCTGGTCCGGGAAGATCCCACATGCCGTGGAGCAACTAAGCCCGTGTGCCACAACTACTGAGCCCACGTGCTGCAACTGCTGAAGCCTGCGCGCCTGGAGCCCGTGCTCCTCAACAAGAGAAGCCACTGCAGTGAGGGGCCCATGCACCGCAGCGAAGAGTGGCCCCCACTCGCCACAACTAGGGAAAGCCCGCGTGCAGCAACAAAGACCCAATGCAGCCAAAAATTAATAAATTAATTTTTAAAAATAAATTAATAATTTTTTTTAAAAAAGGCCCACTTGGCCAATGGGTGTAAACATTTAAAAAAAAAAATCTCTCCCACTGCATCACCAGAACTTACCAGGAAAGAAGAGTCAGCCTGCCCAGACTCCCCCAGAACCTTGAGCTAGATGGAGGCAAAGGCCTGGCATGGGAGGAGGAGGCAGTGCTTTTGTCTCACTTTGGTTTTGCACACGCCAGGGCTTTCCTCTGGAATGTCCCTTCATACCCAGACTGCCTGGCCATCTCTCCCTCATACTTCAGGCACAAATGGCTCTTCCCACACTTATCCCAGTTGCTCCCATCCCACTTGGAACCCACAGTTTTCATAGCAGCGTTCAACCAAAAGGCACAAACCTTGTTTTAGGCTTCTTTGTAGGTGCCCCAGCACTCAACACAGAGCTTTTTTGCTGAACAAATGAATAAGGCTCCCTGGAGAGAGGTTAAGAAGAGAGTGGAAACCTTATTCACCCAAGGGTAGTAGTAGTAGTAGTAGTAGTAACCAGTTGAAGCCATAAGAGACTCTTGGGTCTAGGCCTCACTCTTCTCTGTAAAATGGGAGTTGAAGTGTCAGTTATTTTCCCCTGTGATTCCAGAAAAACCAAGAATTAATTCATTTAGTCAGCACACATTAAACCAGTGATGGGCAAGAGTCCCTCAGGAAATAGAATGCTTAGCACATGCACCCACGGAATACACAGATTGGGGCACACCCTCCCCCTGATACGAGGGCAGAGACAGATGAAACCTGTTCCACTGCCCCTCTTTGAGCCTCAGTCTCTTCTTCTGTGAAATGGAGATAATGTCTACTATGAATTATTGTAAGGATGAAAGAGAGATCTGTAAAACAGCAAAGCTAATGGCAGCTGCCACTACTGCTGCTATGACTACCATTATTTTTATTATTATTCCATTCTTTGCAACTTATAAAATACTATAGCCATTAACTCATTTTAATCTTCATGTGGGGCTGACTGAGCATGTATGGCTCTTCCCATTTTATAGATGAAGAAACCAAGCCTCTAAATCAGTAAGTGTTTTACTCAGTCAATCAACTAAGTGGCAGAGCCAGGACTCCAAACTAGGTCCTATAACTCCTGCCCTCTCCACCATACTGCCCCATAGATGAACATAGGAGTTAATGGAGCAGATGTGATGTGGTGGAGTAAACAGGAAAGAGTTGTTGCAGGTGAGACTTAGGATGGTCTGGTAGTGGTTGACATGGTCAGGAGAAGACGTTCTGGTAAGGGGAAGAACCCAGCAAGGAGGCCCTGGAGCTGGCTCAGCATGTGGAGAGGCTGCCAAGCCTGTTGGAGCTTTCAGAGATGGGACTGGCCAGAGAAGGGGCTGAGCTGCCTGCTCAGGGGACCTGACACCATCTCAAGCTAAGAGAGCAGTGGTCAGGATATGGTCAGGGGCAGGGGCTCCTGAGGCCATGTATGGAATGGCTGAGCCAGCCAGACTGGAAGACTGCAGCGTGGTGGCTTTCCAGGTTAGGTGAGGGAATGAGGAGATGTTGTGGTAGGGGAGAGCCAACTCCTTTCTCTAAACTCCTGAAGCACCAGTTCATGCTCAGGAGCTAGCCAGAGCCAGGGTTAAAGCCCAGGTTCATTTATTTACCTGTGTAACCTTGAGCAGGTCACCTAACTTCTTTATATATATTTCCTCGTCTGTAAAATGAGAATCAAGTTACCTGCCCTGCCAGCCTCATGGGTTCATAACCAGCCTCAAATGAAGTTATGTCTACAGAAGTTCTTTACAGACTCTGAAGTGCTAGCAGAGGAAGTTGCTGCATTTGCTTGTCCACAGTGAGAGCACCGATACCTGTGGCCACATCCCAAATGGGCCTATCCAGGTCTCTGTCTGTCCCAGCCTCTGCCCCAGCCTGACAGAACCCTGAGGCACCCAGCCTTGGTCCTCAGCCACCCTGCCAACCACACACCCCAGGGCCCGCCTTCCCCAGTCTTTCCTAGCTGCTTCCATTTTTCATTCTGTCGGACGCCATCTGCTTGGCCATTTTTCTCTTCAGATATTATTAGAAATATCCAGAGTTGTAATTGTTTAATGGTTGGCATTTTGCCTGTTTCACGGGGAGCCCAGATCAAGCCCACGCCAGACTCATGCCCTGGGTCTGGCAGAATTGACCAGGGACAGCTGTGCAGTGGAGTCTGCTTGGCATTATAAAGAGCTCTCTCCAAGGTGCATTATTAGAAAAGAAGGGGGAAAAGATGGCCCCTGGCATAATCCAATTCCACATTCTCCGTGGTGTTTTTGAACTGCATAGCCCAGAGGCATGCAGCTCTTGGTGGGCTGGGAAGCTTCCTGAAAGAGAAGTCAAGATCAGAACCTCAGGTTCATGACACCTGGGGAACCCTGGTCCCCCAGGCCAAATACCTCCACAAATACCCCCATGAAGCCTGAATCCAGTTTTTGCTCAGCTTCTTTCCAACCTAGATTCTCAACTTAGCCAACTTTTGGAAGAGTGTGACTCCTTTCATATGACCCCTTCTCTCACCCTTGCCTCAACACACATCCACACATAATGTTCACAGAAGTCTAGCCTTTGCCATTTTACAGTATCTCCACCTCCCCAAATACCCCCACCCACAGGGTCTTGTTTCTGTCAGGACACTGGGGGCTCCCTCTCACCAGGCTGGGACTTCTCCATCTTCATCCCCAGCCTTCAGATACCTATGAGGCCTGTGGATTCCCATCATGGCCAGGCCTTCCAGAGGACCAAGCCAGTCAGTTTAGAGATGATCTGAGACCTAGCCCAAGGGAGAGGTTAGACTGAGTATTTTCTCAGGCCCCTCTCAGGAGTCTCAGGGAGTATCTCCCAGGCAGGCAGAGTGGCTAGTCTGGTGTCCGTGAGGTTGCACAGTTTCTTTTTCTGCTGAGGCCAGAACTAGAAAGTATCTTAGGTAGAAGCACTAGAGATTGAGGTGAGAAAGCCCACAGTGTGGACCTGAACTCCTAAGACAGGAATTCGAGACCTCTTTGATCTGATCCCACCCACAAGTACTCATGTTCATTCCTGTCTCTCCACCTCTGTCATGCTGCGGCTTTTGCCCCCTCCAGATCCCACCCAGTCTCTGTGATCTGTCGTCAGTCCCACTTCTTCCAAAAGCCTTCCCTGATCTCTCCAGCCGCTTCTTTGAAACCCAACCACACAGATTATACCACACAGTGTAGAATTTAGGATCTTTGCACCTCAAGAATGGACAATGCTTCCCTAAGACTGTCAACTCTTCCTCCATTGACTTGGTTTCCATGCCTTGTCCTCTGACATACATCCGTTTGCTCATCTCCCCTCAACACTCTGGGGACCAGATCATATATGCTGTTCCATCTGCAGGATGACCTTGACATTGCACAATGGTCTCTCCCCTTCCTTCTTCTGACGGCCGTGATTCCGTTTAATGCAACCCAAATTGATACTAGCTTTTGTAAGTAACCATCTGTGACAAAAAAAGAAGACAGGTTTGGAGATGCAACTCTACCATCTCCACCAGTCAGCTGGTAATCTACTAGTTGTGTGACTTGGGCAGATCTCTTTATCTCTTGTTTCAGTTGCCTGTTCAGTATGATGGAGTTGAAAATAATATTTTCCACTCAGGGTATGGGTCTTGAGTAATAAAATGTTGGCGATTTTTCCATTGGGCCTAGCAGATAGCATGTTTAATAAATGATTCTTCTGATGGTTCTGCCTCATTCTGTTCCTACTCTTATACTTGAGTGACGCTTCTGAGCCTGACTCTCCCACTCTGTGGTTGGGCACTTAATTTCCTCATCTTGCACAGAGAACCCTTGAAGAGGAGAGGTCAGCACTCACTCTAGCAGAGCTGAGCCCCAGGGAACCTAGTACATGTTTATTCCCCTTCCCCCACCTCTGCCCAGTGGAGGCCATGTTGGCGGAGGTGCTAACCAGGTGGCTCACCCTTCCGTGCCCTGAGCTCCACACTACCCTTCATTGGCTTCCAGAAAGTGCATTTGGCTGTATTTCGTAACAGCAGACAAGACCTTAGTTCCCCCAAATGGGAAAGAGTTCAGAGCTCACACTCCAGATCCCCAAGGGCCTGCCATGGGCTTCTGCCTCTCCCATTTGCATAGGAGCAGGCTCAGACTCCCACCAGTGGTGAGTAGATGGGTTACCAGTGGAGAGCTAAAGTTCCTCTCGAATTCTCCTTCACCAGCCCCCCACCCCCTTCACCTCCATTCACCATCCACCCGCCTTTCAGTTTCCTTGGCAACGCTGAGTGCTCATCCTGGAAAACTTTATCCGAAATCTGCTCTGGGCAGCCTTCCAAATCCATGCTAACCTGATTAGGTGTCTCTAGGGGCCTTGCCAGCTAATCAGATTAGGCAGCACTAATGGTAGTGAGGACTTTGAGTGGGCGCAGAGCAGTAAAACATATTGTATACTTAGTGATAATTATCCTGCCTTTTGTGTCATTGATTTATCTGCCTCCCTCCCTGTCCTCCCATCTTATGTGTTTGGCCACAGCGATCCGGAGGAAGGAGAATGGCTGGTACGACGAAGAACACCCTCTGGTCTTCCTCTTCCTGGGATCATCTGGAATAGGTAACTGGGAGTAGATCAGCCTGTGGGGAAGGAGAGCTGGGGGAGCCCCAGCTGCTAAGGGCCAGAGTCACACGACCCACCTCTCATTCAAATCTACCTCCCAAAACAACTGCCTCCAAATTACAGAGCCAGCAAGAGGATCATCTGTTACATTAGGAACAGCTGGAATTATGCCCCTCCCTCTGGAAGCTGTGGTGCAGGGCCTACTTCACCTGGAAGGCCAGGCCCTTGGGGTCCTGTGAGTCCTGGTCCAGCCGCTCTGCAACCCCAGAGGCTGCCGTGTAGGAACTGAACCACCTCCACTGCCCAGTGCACCAGCCTTATCTAGTGTAGCCTGAGACATAACCCTCTAGGAAGCTAAAGAAAGCCCCTGATGGCCAGCACAGTGCTAAGTGCATAGCAAAATTGGTTGCAGTGAAATGGGTTGGGGATTTTTATAGCCATTTGGGCTGGATTATCTGAGGCATTCTCACCCCCTCACTCTCTGCCCTCACAGATATTTCCCACTGCCACCACCACACCACCATCACCTCCCGTTGTCTTTTTTTTTTTCTCTCTCTCCCATTGTCTTGATAGGGAATTTCATGCATCTGTTGCCTCCTCTTCCCCTCTCAGCATCTTCATGGGTGCTCCCTCAGATGTAGGGTCCCAAAGGGTTACCATTACCTCACATGATACTATAGAACTTGACCCATGCCAGATAGTGACTTCCAAAGGCTTGACGGTCATGCCAAATGGCCCTTCAGAGCCACCCCTTCAGTATTATCATTCCTACTTTATGTTACAAAGCAAGTTACTGTGAAGCCAAGGAGAGGTGCTTTTTATCCTCTCCCAGCCTCTATTTGGCCTGTGGCTCCAGGGCCTGGCTGGATGGCAAGACCGTGGGTGTCCAGAGAGATACAGTGCAGTGAGCCAGGAGGTCAGGGTGCTCCTAGGACAGGCAAGGTTTATGCTGGGCTTCAAGGGACAGGTCGGCTCTGGATTGTAAGAGTCAACCTCTCACTCTTAGGATGCTGCTGTAGAGAAAAGGTTTCAGTCCCCATCCACAAAAAAATCAAGATGCAATGCAGACTTTGATTCTGGTCCCAGCTTTACCATTAATTCCCTTGGTGACTTTGAGACAGTCACTGACCCTCTCTGAGCCTCAACATTCCCATCCATAACATACATTATTTCCAGCATCCATGCATTTCTAATATGCTTTCATCACAGGAGATAGTCATCTGGTCCTAACCCAACACTTCTCTTTTCCTTCTTACTAGGAAAAACAGAACTGGCCAAGCAGACAGCCAAATATATGCACAAAGATGCCAAAAAGGTAAGGGCTGGGATCTACGCCCGATTGGCAGGCCATGGAGAGCTTACCACTCCTGCTAACCCAAAAAATCCTGGGCTCCCTGAATCTGGCAATAGCCAATCAAAAAGATGGGCCCTGGCCCAGGAAGCAGGCCTCAGCTATGGCCCCAACTTGGCCACCAGTTGCTCCAGGGATTTGGGCAAGTTATTCAACCTCTTTGTGCCTCAATTTCTTCATCTGAAATAGGATGAATAATCCTTACCCTGCCTGACTCTTGAGGCACTTGGGAGAACCCAGTGAGATTCATTTATACAACATTTCTAAGCGTCTACTCTGTGCCAGGTATTGTACTAGATCCTGATAATACGGCGTTCATTAAGACACTCCCCTGCCCTGAGGAGCTCAGTCTTGAGGGGGAGACAGCTTTAGAAACATATCACTACTGTCCAGTGCCATCAAGGGCATGCTAGAGGGAGTCTCAGACCTGTAGGAGAAAAGTAGAAATAAGAGGATTTGCTTTTCTCCATTCTACATGAGCTTTTGAACATGATTTCTTAATGCCCTAAGCTATGAGGTAGTCACAGTCCCCTTTTTCCCATGACCCAGAGGCCTGGATTCTCCATAGGACAGGGCTGTGCCCATCCCCTTGTTCAGACTCTGGCTTTCCAAGGCCTGCTCAGTTTGACTTTCTAGACTGACAGGAAATACTTTCACACAGAGAGAAATGTCAGAGCAGTCCTTGGAGATTGCAGAAACATTTCAACTTAAAGCCACACATTCTTCTTCCTACTGGCCTTCCCAGTGTGGAGGCATCGCAGGTTGCCCACGACCCTGGGTGTCCTTGCCTACTTTCTGTGGAAAGCCTCCCCAGCTGAGGTGATGAAGAATTGCCCAAGCCTCCGCCAGCCAAACTGCCAGCAACAGAGTCCTGGCCACCTCCTATCCTGCTTTTGCCTAGCTCCCCCTTCACCACCTCCCTGAGGGCCTGGCAGCCACAGAAACAAGGTAGCTCAGGCTGTGTCCTTCTGAGCCGCATTCATAGCCCCCTTCTACTGACTCTGCCAGTAGCTGTCTGTGAGCTGTCTCAACCAAAGCTAGAGCAGACCCACTCAACAGGCAGGCAGGCAAGAAGCAGCGCATGGCATGTTAATATGCTCCAGCCGAAATAGCATTTTTAAGACAATTCATCAGGTTGGCAGCGATTGAAACAATTAGCACTCTGGAAAGGGCCATAAACTAGCAAGACTATTAGGGAAGATGCAGTTACGGGCAGGAACCACCTGATTAGGGATGAAGAATTCCGAGTGGTTTAATTTTAATACTGTCAGAAAGGTTAATATTTAATTACAAATCATAATCTCCTTATCCAAGCTGTCTTAATATGTCTTCATACGCAGTGGAAGTAGAAGGAAGGTATCTGCTGACTTGCTGGTGTAGAAAGGAGAAGGGGCTTGATGAAAGACTGATGATGCAAGTCATTTTTCAGTTGGAGCATCTAAACAAGAGGCAGATTTCCACCAGTGCAGGGTGTCCTGAAAGCTGATGATGGCATCCTTCACTACATGCCTCACCTAGGAGACGGAGTTAACACCATCACCACTTGGAGGCAGTGGCCTGGGTGATCCAGGCTCTGGAGTCAGCCATTCCTTGGCGCAGGTCCTACTGGTCCTAGACGGGTTGCTTTACCCCTCTTAAGTTTCAGCTCTTGCCTCAAAGTGAAGCTAATCAGTCCTGTGTCTAAGGTTGTCGTGAGCATCAAGTGAGATACTATGAATCACAGAGAACACAGGTTCTAGTACCCAGTAAGTGCCTGATCCCTTGTCTTATATTTATTCATCACTCTGTACTTTCCACAGCAGTACTCCCATCCATTGTCTTATTTTATCCTATAAGGAAGATAGCATAAATGCTAAATCAGACCCACTTTTTAGATGAGAGAACTGAGAGCCTACAGCGTTAAGCATCCAAAGTCACCTGTTAGGGGAAGAAGTAAAATCAGAATCCAGTCTCTCAACTCTTCTCTCAGAACTGTTGTTCTCAGCCACAAGAGGAGGCTAGATTATAAACTTGTCCATTTGTCTCCATGTCACATAGGGAGATGAGAGGCATGAGAAGCCCAATATAACCATGTATTTTATTTTTAAATCATAGTTGTTGCTTCTATAAAACTTCTACCTTCACCAGCCCTGAGGACCAACTCATTACAGCATCTATGTCTAGCATAGACATTCTCTGGACATGCAACAGGCATGTTTGAAACCTGCCTTCAAAATCTGAGGGTTCTGGGCTTCCCTGGTGGCACAGTGATTGGGGATCCGCCTGCCAATGCAGGGGACAAGGGTTCAAGCCCTGGTCCGGGAGGTTCCCATATGCTGCGGAGCAGTGAAGCCCGTGCACCACAACTACTGGTCCTGCACTCTGGAGCCCACGAGCCACAACTACAGAAGCCCACGTGCCTGGAGCCCGTGCTCCGCAACAAGAGAAGCCACCGCAATGAGAAGCCTACGCACCACAACCGAGAGTAGCCCCTGCTCGCGGCAACTAGAGAAAGCATGCATGCAGCAGGGAAGACCCAACGCAGCCAAAAATTAATTAATTAATTAATTAATTAAATTAAAAAACAAAAACAAAACAACAAAATCTGAGGGTTCTGGACTGTAACCTGTCTAACCAGGGTACCTGACGTCACCAGGACCCACGGAGTGATGTGTGGGAAGTGTCATATACGGGATCCAGTGTAAAGGAGGACTGAGCACTGACCTGGGAGTCAGTGACTTGAATTCGAGTTCTGGCTCTCTGATCCTTAGTTTCCTCATTTGTAAAGAGCCACAATACCTCCAGACCTGGCTGCCTCACAAGGACTTGTTTGCACATTTTTATAATTTCTTTTTTATTATTATTATTTATTTATTTATTTTTGGCTGTGTTGGGTCTTCATTGCTGCGCGCGGGGGCTACTCTTCGTTGCAGTGTGCGGGCTTCTCATTGTTGCGGCTTCTCTTGTTGCGGAGCACAGGCTCTAGGCACGTGGGCTTCAGTAGTTGCGGCACGTGGGCTCAGTAGTTGTGGCTTGCAGGCTCAATAATTGTGGCATATGGGCTCAGTTGCTCCATGGCATGTGAGATCTTCCCAGACCAGGGCTCAAACCTGTGTCCCCTGCCTTGGCAGGTGGATTCTTAACCACTGCACCACCAGGGAAGTCCTATAATTTCTTTACCAGACTTGTGAGCTTATTATTTTTCTCTCATTAACCTCTACTATTTCCCCCAAATTGAGCAGCTTTGTTAACTCTCATTATTAGGGTTAATAATCCTTGAGAAAAAACCTTAATGGCATTCTGTGATTTCATCCTGAAGTAGGGTAGTGAAGCCCTAAAGACTGCAGTTATAGTGGCAGTATGATGAAGGGATCAAGAGCAGGGCTCTGAGTCCAATGCTAAACTACTCTGTGGAGTTGGCTGAGATCTCTGTTTACATCAGTTTTCTCATCTGTAAAATGGATTCAATAATGGTGCCTGTCTCATTGGATTATTATGAAGGTTAAGTGAGATAATGATGTAAAATGCTAAACACCATTCTTGGCACATAGTAAGCAATCAGTACATGTTAGATATAATTGTTATTATTGTTGCCTCACTTCTAGATAACCCTAAGGTAAGATCATTTGAAACCAAAATTATTCCAGCCAAGAAAATCAAGCCCTTAGATTTGTTGAGAGTTACTCAGCAAATCAGTAGAAGGACTAGGATAAGAACCCAGGTAATTTGACATAAGCGTAAGTGAGCACTGAAGTCTGTACTCCCTGTTACCTTGGAGCATTGATTGACACTGGTTCTGGACACAAAGCTCAGAACCCTTCAAATGAAGATGCCAAGAGCCCAACTGATTGATGGAGTGGGAAATATGAGGCAGGAGAGTATAGTGGCTAAGAGCACAGGCTTGGAGCCAGATTGTCAAGCTTGAGTGACCTTGGGCAAGTTAATCTGTGGCTCGGTTTTCTCATCTGTAAGGTGGGAATGATAATAGTACTTTTACCTCATAGACTTACACACATTCTAAGCCCTTGATAGCTTGCTTATTTAGAACATCGCCGGACACATAGTAAGCGCCCAGTGAGTGTCACCTATTATCCAGATACCCATCTCATGGCTTCCAGCTCATTGCTCCCTCTGGGCAGCACTCCCCATGTCTATCTTCCCACGCTTCCTGAAGCCAGTGTTTCTCTTGGCTGAGCTGCCTGGGTCCCTCTGAAGATGCTTGCTGGCTAATGCTGCATGTCCTCTGATAACAGTGATCACCCCCTCATGACCTTAAGAACTTCTTCAAGGCCTTTCCCACCTCTTGGATTAGGTCCTCTCCTCAGGCCATAACATAAAGGAGAAACAGCGAGAGGGCATAAGGGCCTGAGTATATAGGAAGAAACTGCAGCTCCAAAAGGGAAGGCAGCCAAGGCCACACAGATAGTGGAGAACTGGGGCTGGAAGCCAAGCCTGGGGCTCTTTCTGCCACCCTGTACCTCACGTACAGAGTGACAGGACAGAGAAAAAAATAGAATACATCACAGACTGAATTTCTGGCCAGCAACCGAACTACAGTATAGCCTGGATTTCAGACATAGCTACCTCCCTCTCAGGGTCTTGGCACGCCCTCCCTCATCCCCAGCTCTCAGGAGAAGCATAGGCAGTGGGTGCATTCTCTTAGATGGAAGCATGTGCCAGTAGGAGAGGATCCTGAGGAGTCTCTGGGGAACCCTGATCTGGGTGGAGAGACAGGGCCTCTGAATGCCCTTATAATGCCCTAAATCCCTAAATTCTTCATGAAAAGGCATGGGCATTCTGCTTGTTTTAACTCTCAAATCCCACTCCAGAGGGTGTGCTCTTCCCCTGGGGCTAATTATGGTCGGGCCTCACCCCAGGGGGCCAGTTCCCTGGAAATCAGCCCTAGGCCCAACCATGGAGAGAGAAGGGCTGCAAGCTACATTCTGGATAGCTCTTAAATGAAGTGAAAACATATAAAGAAATGAGAAAGATTTATTAGTTTAAAAGAAAAGTAGGGGGCTTCCCTGGTGGCACAGTGGTTGAGAGTCTGCCTGCTGATGCAGGGGACATGGGTTCGTGCCCCGGTCCAGGAAGATCCCACGTGCCACGGAGTGGCTAGGTCCATGAGCCATGGCCTCTGAGCCTGCACGTCCGGAGCCTGTGCTCCACAATGGGAGAGGCCACAACAGTGGGAGAGGCCCCAACAGTGAGAGAGGCCCGCGTACCGCAAAAAAAAAAAGAAAAAAGTAGGGACTTCCCTGGTGGTGCAGTGGTTAAGAATCCGCCTGCCAATGCAGGGGACACGGGTTTGATCCCTGGCCTAGGAAGATCCCACATGCTGTGGAGCACCTGGGCCCATGTGCCACAATTAGCCTGCACTCTAGAGCCCGCGAGCCACAACTACTGAAGCCCACGTGCCTAGAGCCCATGCTCCACAACAAGAGAAGCCACCACTATAAGAAACCTGCGCACTGCAACAGAGTAGCCCCTGCTCGCCACAATTAGAGAAAGCCTGCACACAGCAGCGAAGGCCCAACGCAGCCAAGAAATAAATAAAATAAATTTATTTTTTTTAAACTGTGATTAAAAAAAATTTTTTTAAATAAATTGGTGCAACCACTGTGAAGAACAGTATGGAGGTTCCTTAAAAAACTAAAAATAGAGTTACCGTATGTCGCAGCAATCCCACTCCTGGGCATATATCCAGAAAAGACGAAAACTCCAATTCGAAAAGATACATGCAACCCAGTGATCATTGCAGCACTATTTACAATAGCCAAGACATGGAAGCAACCTAAATGTCCATTGACAGATGAATGGATAAAGAAGATGTGGTACATATATACAATGGAATACTACTCAGCCATAAAAAAGAATGAAATAATGCCATTTGCAGCAACATGGATGGACCTAGAGATTATCATACTAAGTGAAGTAAGTCAGACAGAGACAAATATTGTATGATACCCTTATATGTGGACACTAAAAAAATGATACAAATGAACTTGTTTATGAAACAGAAATAGACTCTCAGATGTAGAAAACAAACTCATGGTTACCAAAGGAGGAAGGGGGAGAGGATAAGTTAGTAGTTTGGGATTAACATATACACACTACTATGTGTAAAAAAGGTAAGTAACAAGGACCTACTGTATAGCATGGGGAACTGTATTCAATATCTTGTAATAATCTGTAATGGAAAAGAATCTGAAAAAGAATATATATATATATATATATATATATATATATATATATATATATATATATATATATATGGGTGTATGTATGTATAACTGAATCACTTTGCTGTACACCTAAAACTAACACAACTTTGTAAATCAACTATACTTAAAAAAAAGAAAAAGGGGCATGTGCCCACATAGACTTGCAAAGTTGAGGGCACCATGGAGCTGTCTGGGTGCTTGTTGCTCCCCTCCATCTCATCATGATCCCACGCTGATGGTGACTGACTTTGTCCATGTCAGCGTGCCCCATTTGGGTGCTTCTAGAGAACAGAGACATAGCTCCAGTGCTTGGCACACACAGTGTGCCCTCAGGAAATGTGGGATGAGTGGATGATGTGGTGATCAGACCCAGTAGAAGCCTGAAAAAGACATTCCAAGCCAGATTTAAGGCAGGAACACGGCTTGGGTTTATTAAGGTAGGGCATGAGGGAATCGTGGGGGATGAGTAGACAGGAAAAGGAGGCAAGGAACCAGAAAAAACTATATCATGAAAATGGGATAGAAAATCTTGGCTTGGTGTGGCTTAAAAGCCGGAATATATTTGAGATCTCTCCTCCTGAGCCCTTCCCCCTGCCTTCTTCAAATGGACTGCTTGTTTCCACACAGGGTTTCATCAGGCTAGACATGTCTGAGTTCCAGGAGCGGCATGAGGTGAGTGAGAGTCCTTGGTGAAGTGTGGTTTGGAGAGCCTGTCAACAGGGCTCTGCCTGGCTATTTTGATGTGACTTGTCGATTAGGCCTGAGATAATTCCAGCAGCCTTGGGATTTGTCCTTTGCGGGGAGCATATGTACACAGCAGGGTCAGTGATCTGTTTTGCATACGATTTGCTCTGAAGATTAAACACAGAAAAGATCATCTGCTGTCCCATCACAGCAGGATTCCTTCCACCCAAAGAGACAACCTGATTGTCCTTGTTGAGACAGGCAATCTTAACAGTATATAAAGCCATCTTACCCTTGCATGTCCCATATTGGAAACTAAAAGCATAGAAAGGCCTTCCTAACTTATTTCCTTCCTTCCATCAGGTGGCCAAGTTTATTGGGTCCCCACCTGGCTATATTGGCCATGAGGAGGGTGGCCAGCTGACCAAGAAGCTGAAGCAGTGCCCCAACGCTGTGGTGCTCTTCGATGAGGTGGACAAAGCCCATCCAGATGTGCTCACCATCATGCTGCAGCTGTTTGATGAGGTGCAAGTCAGCTTGGGCCGGGATGGAGTTGGGGACACCTGTAGGTATGGGGGGCTGTGAACAGCAGGACCCAGGGGCCCAATATTGAACATTCTTCAAGTTTCTGCTTCCTCGTGTGTACGTTCAGTCACTTAGCAGGTGTGGCTTCACCCCCTCTCTGGACCAGGGCCCAGACTGGGCACCCAAGGAAGACCAGCACTGCCCAAGAGTTGAAATGTGGCTGCCCAGACTACCTTCAAAAGAGACAGAATGGGACAGGGGTGCCAGGGGGGAGAGAGAGAGCTGAATTTTTAGTTCTAGCTCTGCTCCGTGTCTAGGCATCAGGGACCTCGTGTGACACACAAGGAGGCTGGATGCAATCAGCTCCAGGAACCTTTCTGCTCAGACAGTTCCTCTCCTCCCTGCGTCAACCATCATCCTCACCAGGTCTTTAAAACGCCAGTGACGCTGCTGCTGTCTGTGATGATGACCATGATGATGGAATGGTGGTGCCCTGGTTCATGGAACCGTCTTCTCTTGAGGAGCTCCAGGCTGGTCACAAGCAAGGACAGTCTCCCTCTTAACTGGTGAAGTGAGCTCTAAATGAGAACAACTTCCTCTTTTTCAGCACAGTCTATGTAATAGGCCTGTGCTAAAGACTTTACAGGCGTTCTTGCTAATCATCACAATAGCCAGGCAAGGTACAAATCATTTGTTACAGATGAAGAAACTGAGGTTCAGCGAGGTTATAAATGACTTGCCCAAGGCCACAGAGCTACTGTGTGGAAGAGCCAGAAATGGGCTGCAGATACATCTGGTCCAAGAGCCCCAGTTCTCCCCATCTGTACCAGTCCTTATCTTGAGCAAGTGAGGGAGAGCTTATGATCGTGGGAGGGGCTGCCATCCACCTTTTCCAGGGGTCCTGCAGAACTGGGGATGAGGCCTCCCATCTGCTCCCATGCAGGGACTGTATTAGCCAGCACATGGCTGGATGGAGTCCAGCTCACCTTTCCACTTAGTCCCCTCCAGCCCTGGGAAAATGGAAAGAGGTTTGCTTCCCATGTCAAAGTTCACTAACGAAGTGCAGGAATGGATACCCCTGGGCCAAATAGCACATCAGGTACGAAGCCAGGAAGAACCAGATCCAAATGTCCCCACAGCTGCCCACTGCCTGTCCCACCTGGCCCAGCATCCTTGCCCCTGCCCCAGTTTATTGCTCTCTTCCTAGGCTCTCATCTGCTCCCTGTCTCGAGACCCACCCCCCACCCCCACTGAGGAATGAAGGCCAAGCCTTCAAAGGTCACATATTCTGTTTCCCGCACCTGTGCTCTGAGACCCACCCCCACCCCCACCCCCGCTGCCGCCTTCTAGCCTCTTGATGGGATTCAGGTACACAGCTGTGGACCAGACCCAAACCTAACCTCTGGGAACTCCCTACCTAGCAGACAGCAGAAAGGAGATGTGATAAAGTTGACATTTTTGTACTTTGTGTGCAAGGCATTGTTATTGCATGTATGAACTCCTTTAATCCTCCCAGAAGGAGGATTGGTTCCCAGAAGATGGTTATTATTACTGACTCCATGTAACAAATGTAGAAACTGAAGTAAAGTGAGACAACTAATTCACCCATGGTCACACAGTTGGGAAGAGGAAATCCAGGATTTGAACCCAGGCAGTCCAGTTCCAGAGCCTGCAGCTTAAATAGTAACTACCATGCAGCCAAGGCCAAAAGAGAACAGTAGATCTGGAGTGAAGCATTCACAGGAAGGGAGAGCCCAGCTTAGGGAAGGTGAGCACAGCAGCCTGTTTGGCCTCTCACTTCCCTGGAGAGGTTCCTGGTCCAGAAAGAGGGAAGGCAACTGCTGACAGAAATACAACCAACCCCACCTGGAAAATGCTTACCACCCCCGTGTGTAAACCCTGTCCACCCCTCCCCTGCTGCTGTCACTCCACTGACTACCTTGGAGAGTTGATAATAACTCCTTCCTACAGCTCCCAACAACCTGCTACAGTTTCTGATGTTTGTGCCCTTGGTTCCATTGACCAAAGCTGCCATCTAAGTTTACTTAGCCAGATTTATGCATGTTTGCTTCTTGAGGACAGAGACCTTGTCTCACTCCAACCATTCCCAGAATCCACAGCGCCAGGAGAAATGCCCTGTTGACTAACTTAATTCAGTAGTAATTCAGCAAACCTTCCAAGGATGAATAAGTATTTGCCAGGTGAACAGAGTGGAGAAGGGCCGGCAGTAGACACCCAGTGTGCAGAAGCACAGGAGCATGAGGCAGCCTGGTATATGCAGAGAACTACAGCTGTTCAGTATTGATCGACTGCAGAGGGAAAGTGAGAATAGAATGGTGGAGATAGGTGGATAAGGTAGACAGGGGCAGGTTAGAATGCCAGGCAGAGGAGAGTGGATTTTTTTGGTGAATAGTAAGAAGACTTTAAAGACTTTAGGCAAGAGAGAAATATGATCAGGTTTTCACTTTATAAAGATCCTGTAGGCAGCAGTGAGCAAATGGACTAGAAGGAAGAAGAGAGACCAGCGAGGAGACTGTTGAAGAGTCCAGGCGAGAGCTTGAGAGGCCTGCTCTCAAGCAGGGCTGTGGGATGGGGAGAGCTCCCGGGAAGTCAACTGTGCAGGGCTCGGTGATTGGATGTGAGGAGAGAGGGAGGGACCAAGGATGACCAGTGGCAGGATTTCTGGCCTGGGTGACCCATGGGTGCTGCTGCCATCAGCCTGCGGCAGGGAACACAGGGGGATGAGCAACAGATTGATGAGGAAGGTGAGGAGCTAAGGTTTGGAATTGTTGAAAATGAAATGCCACAGCCAGATGGATATGTCCAAGAAGTCGCTCATCAGTTTGAGCGGTCTGGAGTGTAAGAGAGGCCTGCACCGGAAGTAGAGACTCAGGAATGCTTCAGCACAGAGAGAGTACCGGAAGCCACAGGAAGGGATGAGATCTCTGACCTAGTGAGAGTATGGGGTGCAGAGAAGAGGTAAGAACAGCCTTGCAGCCTCCAAAAAGAGTCAAAGACAGAATTGCCAGAGAGTAAGAGGCAAACCAGGAGGAAGTGGTTCAGTGCAGGACAGAGAGGACACAGGGAGAACAGACAGTCCCTGCCTCAGTGTTTCTGAGCAAGGGGGAGACAGGCAGCACAAAGCAGTCCAGCCACTGTGGTGAGTGGTGCGCTAGAATAAGTAGGAGTTATAAGGGCACCTGATCCAGTCTGGGGGAATAGGGAAGCCCCCCCATATCCACCCAGCCCAGACCTCCCAAGCTTGAACCCAGGAAAGCAGAAGCCCTAATGCTCTCACCAAAACACCAAGCAGAGCTAATGCAGGTCACTTCTCTGTTGACCCCAGAGTCTGTAGCACAGGGCAGAAGTCCCAGGAAGCCCACCCACTGCTCCTCCCTTCAAGGACAGAAATGGGGGGAAAGCAGCCCCTGTAACCCTGAGGTGAGCATTCACGCCCCACCCAGGATGCGTGCACTCCAGTCATTGCTGAGAGGCAGGACAGCAACAGCTCCCTCTTTGGGACACATTTTCTTGCCAGGGACTCTGAGGAGAAGGAGACGTGAACAGTGTGAAGGTCACCCTTTGGGTCAGTAATACACTGCACCTGCTCCCCTCACCCACCTGGGACCCATCCTCAGGCCCAGTTATGAGCAGAGCTTTGATCTCTCAGAAAGAAATGGCCACTGGTTATTGCTCTGGCCAGCACAACAGTGTGTGTGCTCAGTCCTCAGGGATGAGCTCTGTGAACACACACAGGGTCATTTGCACGCACTTGGGCACATCACACATGCACGCAGACCTGGTCCCCAAAACTAGAGTTGCCCTTAGTGGATTCTGTCCTGTTGTAACCCATAAGCAGGGGGTGAAGTAGGAAGCTAATGGCCAAGCTCAGGAACATCTGCTTGCACTCTTGCCTTCTCCTCGTCCCTCCCAAGGCTGGGACAGGAGCGTGACCAGGACTTGGATCTCGAGGCCCCCTTTGAATAGACCCCCTTGGAGCTAACACTTTCTGAGTCCTGTGCCAAGGTCCCGTGTAAAGTGAGGCAGAAAAGCACTTGGTACTGTGCCCAGTACACAGTAGGTGCTCAGTTAATGCACATTCCTTTCTTTTTTACCTCTGAGGGCCAGGGCTGGTCTGCCTTTGCACTGGCTTTAGAACCAAGGGATGACCTTGAGTGAGGCCCTCGCCACCAGGGAAAGGGGAACACTTGAGGAGGATTGGTTACCTGAGGCTGGGGCAGAGCCCAGCATCACTGGCTTGGGCAGGTGCCAACAGGCTGAGGTCAGTGACCTTTCCCCAAAGCCATGTTCTCAAACTTGGCAGGAGTTATGCTTTTGCCTGAAACCCAGATGAGTTCCCAGGAATGTCTGCCTCTCCCCACACCTGTCCCGGTAGCTTGTTTCCAGTCAGGATCAAAGGATGCAAACTGAATTTGGCAGGATTCTGAGAAATTTTTATTTAGGGAAAGAAAATTGCATGAGGCCTCATTTTATCCCACACTGTTGGTATGACCCCAGTAGCCTGGTGTACAGTGAAGGATATGGGTTCTGGGGTCAGACAGTTCAATAGAGCCTCAGCTCTACTGTATTCTAACTGTGAGACCTTGTACAAATTACTTAACCTCTCTGAGCCTCAGCTTCTTTGTAGGGGTGGTGAGGATTCAAGCATTCAGCAAGCAAGTGTTGAGCACCTGCTATATGCCAGACACTGTTCTAGGACCCAGTGAGAGCAAGACCCAGCCTCTGCCCTCATAAAGCGACCTTCTAGTGGGCAGAGTGCAACAGTGCACAGAAAGCACTAAGCAAGGCGCTGGCAGTGGAAGTAGATGTGCCCATCAAATTCAGACTCCATCAGTTCCTCTCAGTGGGGCCCTGATTATTGCTTTTTTATAAATGACTGCAAAGTGCTGTTGTACCATGCTAGCCTTGAGGTTTGCTGAGTGGGCAGAGTTCCTTGCCCTTGAGCTGAATGGCCCTGGACAGCTATACTTTTCTCATTCTTGTCTCCTCCCTCTACCGTTGCCCCTTTTCTCTTTCCTTGGTGCATCTGTTTCTAGTAAAGATGCTTTCTTCTGTGTCACCTCTAGAAAAAGCTAAAGATTCCAAGGCAACTTCCCAAGTTGGTTAAAGGAGGAACATTAACCAGGCCAGAGGATGGCTCTAAAGATGCAGAGATTATACCTGTTTCAGTTCATTTATCTGGTCCTCACAATGACCCTGTAGAATACCCTCCTCTGACCTCCTACAGCAGCCTGGCTTTCCCTTTATCATAACACTTAACCACTGAATTGTGACTGCTGGTTTCCTGACCTCACTCCTTCTCTAGACTGGGAGCGTGTCAGAGGCAGTGAGTCCCCAGTGCCCCAACACAGAGCCTGGCCCAGATTGGGCCTCCAGGAGAGTATGTTGGATGGATGCATGTACAGTCAGGCTGGCTTCTGGGTGCCCTCAGAGATGCCAGACAGCAGGTGCAGTCTTACCTGGGGCACTCCCAGCAGGTGAGCACTGTAGCCGAGGTGTGAGAACAGTGCTCAGAGACCCCAGAGGAGGGAGTGCTGACTCTGCTGGAGGAGGGGGAAGCACAGGGGTTCTGGAGAGAGCTCCTGGGAGAGGTGCCCAGCCTTACCATTCCCTGACCATGCAGTCACGCTTCCTTCCCAGGGCCGGCTGACTGATGGAAAAGGGAAGACCATCGACTGCAAGGACGCCATCTTCATCATGACCTCCAATGTGGGCAGTGACGAGATAGCACAGCACGCGCTGCAGCTGAGGCAGGAGGCTTTGGAGATGAGCCATAACCGGATTGCCGAGAACCTTGGTACAGCACGTGGCCCGAGCTCTCTGGGCAACTGGTCAGGTGACCAGGCCGCCAGCGCATCTCTTGGTCCTGGGGCCAGATGAGGGCCCTGGTAGCATCTTTGTCCCTAGCTGGCCCTGACCAGACACCAAGCACCCTACTAGATAATGGAGGGAGGCAGACAGACGGTGCCCCTACTTCCTCAAGAAAGCTCCAAGTCTCTTGGGTGACAGGAGGGCTCCAGACAGAGTAATGGACAGAACCACATCAGGGCATGGGGCCAGGAAGAGGCCAGGGCCTAAGGGCACTGAAGGGATGCACACTCAACAGATGGAGACACTTCAGTGCAATGAGGGGATAGCAGATCAGAAACCGTATGGAGGTGACACAGCCTTTTTCAGCCAGGGAGCCTTCCTGCATAGGTGGAAAAGAGGAGCATGTCAGGCAGGAGGCCGCATCTGTCACCTTTCCATTTAGGATTCAACTCTCCAGCCCACTTCTTACAAGTCAGGACTCAAGTCTTGGTCCTGACTCTTCTCCTCTCCCCTCCCCTCCTTCATACAGTTCCTTCCACATGAGCAGTGGAAGGGCCTAGAAGGTACCCAGTCCAGTCCTCTCACTGTGCAGGTGAGGAGAAGGCTGAGGCCCAGACAGCCTGAGACTTTGACCAGGAACACACAGACCATCAGGGTCAGGACCAGGGCTCTTTTCGTGGTTAGAGTGAAGGAGCAGGCACAGCTCCCAGAGGTCCTGGGTTTATGATTCTGTCTCTACAGGGGATGTCCAGACTAGTGACAAGATCACCATCTCTAAGAACTTCAAGGAAAATGTGATTCGCCCCATCCTAAAAGTAAGAGTTCCTTGTCATTCCTGCTGGAGCCTCGGGTTGGGGGGGATCCCCTTAGCCATCGTGAAGATACGGAAACCCTCCCACACCCATCTTCCCCAGTAGGGTCCAGTAATTCCTTTATAGTCACTGAGTTCACCCCATCCCTAACCTGGCCCTATAGGCTCACTTCAGGAGAGATGAGTTTCTGGGACGAATCAATGAGATCGTCTACTTCCTCCCCTTCTGCCACTCGGAGCTCATCCAACTCGTCAACAAGGAGCTGAATTTCTGGGCCAAGAGAGTAAGAGCGGGGACTGCCTGTGGGTGGGGGTGGGATATATGCCCACTGGAAGTCAGGGAACACTGGGCTGGGAGCGCCACCCCCAGAAGAAGGAGCACACGGGGCCAGTGGCTATAGGGCACACAGTCTCTCACAGGCCCAGGCCTCAGGCCAGAGTGCTGAGAGATAGAAAGCCCTGGCCCACATTCAGGCACGCTCCTATCTGACCTGTCCCAGGCCAAGCAAAGGCACAACATCACACTGCTCTGGGACCGTGAGGTGGCGGACGTGTTGGTTGACGGCTACAATGTGCACTATGGCGCCCGCTCCATTAAGCATGAGGTGAGCACAGGAGCCTGAGAGAAGTGAGGCACCTGCACATCCCCCTCCCTGGTGCCCCCAGACCCATTCCCTGGGCTCCCAGTCTGTCCAGACAGGCTGGAATTGTTCTTAGCCAGAGCAGATGCCCCTTCAGAACCAAAAACAATATAATCAAGTAAAACCCCTATCTTAGAGGGTAACTGAGTTTGAACCCCTACCAGTGTGAGAAACTGGGCTGAGAACCTCAGAAACTGACATTACTTTGTCATTAACACTGTCCTGCAAGCTTGCATTGTTAGCCTTTTGCAGATGAAAAAGCTGAAGCTTTGAGTAAGTACTTGCCTGAGCAGTAAGTGATAGAGCCAGGCCTCCAGGCTTTGGCAGTGAAGACCACTTCACCTACCACCTGCAGGTGGAGCGCCGTGTGGTAAACCAGCTGGCAGCCGCCTATGAGCAGGACCTGCTGCCAGGGGGCTGCACTCTGCGCATCACTGTGGAGGACTCAGACAAGCAGCTACTCAAGAGTCCTGAACTGCCCTCACCCCAGGCTGAGAAGCGTCCACCCAAGCTGCGGCTGGAGATCATCGATAAGGACAGCAAGACCCACAGATTGGACATCCAGGCACCACTAAACCCTGAGAAGGTGTGCCACACCCTCTAGCGTCTACCTACCTGCCTATACGTGCCCTGAACACCTAATAAAGCCCCCTTGGCTGTGGCATGGTAACCGACCTACCTTCTCCTCCTGCCTCTCACTCCTTTCCAAAGTCAAAAGCAGGAATTTTGCCCTACCCTGATCCCTTCCTTGTGGGCCCCACTAGTGCTAACAGGTCTCTGGGAAAGAAGCTGCTCCTCCATCCCCTTAAAGGCAGGGGGAAGAGGGAAGTCCCTTATCTCTGTCCTTCAGCGTGATCCCCATGTCCCAGAGTCTCTGGAACTTTATCATGTTTCCTGGAAGCTCAGAAGTACGGCAGCTGAGAACAGATCTGGCTGGAAGAAGACAGGGACCAGGCTGTGACCTGCCACCCTCTGCTGGCTCTCATGCAACTGAGTCCCCAGAATTTCTCCACTGGGAATGGAGAAGAATGCAGAGGCCCAGGCACAGAGGTTCTGCATTTAGGCCGTAGCTTCCTCTTTCCCAAGCTCTGAAATTCCAAGGGAAAGGGACTCTCGGGGACACTACCGTGTCATAGCTACTGTTCCTCCCCACCCCATGTTCAGAGGTCAGACCAGACCATGTCTCTCCAGCCTTGGAACTAAGCCAGCATAGGGCATCTTTAGGAGGAAGGCTGACTGGGCATTACCCTGCCCTACACGGAGACTGGACAGAAGTTACCAAATGACCAAGCAAGGTCAGCTCTACAGGGCCTCCTTCAGGAGACCAACTACGTAGACATTGGGGAACTGCAGGAGGAGGAATCATGGGGTCAGGCTCTGCCCAGATGGCCATGGAGCCTGTCTCAGCCCCATCTATGCTATGGTCCCAGCTAAGTGAACCTGGAATAAACAGCTCCCCTGTGCAGTCTGCATGTTAGTCACTAAGCAGAGGGACTGCACACCATCCCCCAAGGCATTCCACGGAGCAGACATGTTCCAGCCTCAGCAGGGCACAGCAAGGCTTGGTACATCCTTGCGAGCCATCTGCAATAGCCACCATCAATGACCATGTCATCACCCTCCCCCTGCAAGGCCATTTTGGAACTTTCCTTTGGTGTTACAAAGTCTCTTTCAGGAAGCAGAAAATGAGGGCAGGAATCAAAGTCCCTTGGGTGATGACAACACAGCGGGTGTGAGGCAGTCAGAAGCCAGAACGTGGGCTCCAGCAGATGCTCCAGCAATCACTGTCCAGCCCCTCAAGGAGTTGTCTGCTGCTGCTTAACCTCAGTGACTGCCATTCTTTTTTTTTTTTTAATTTATTTTATTTATTTATTTTTGGCTGCGTTGGGTCTTTGTTGCTGCATGCGGGCTTTCTGTAGCTGCGGCGAGTGGGGGCTACTCTTCATTGAGGTGCACAGGCTACTCTTTATTGTGGTGTGCAGGCTTCTCATTGCAGGGGCTTCTCGTTGCAGAGCACGGGCTCTAGGTGCACAGGCTTCAGTAGTTGTGGCACGTGGGCTCAGTAGTTGTAGCTCACGTGCCATTCTTTTTTGTGTGTTATTTTTTTTTTTTTTACTTCTTGTTCTGAAATAATTTTAGACTTACAGGTAGTTGCCAAAATAATAGAGTTCCCATGCACCCTTCACCAGCTTCTCCTGATACTAACATCTTTAAAAATGATTAAATTACAGTATAATTAGTAAAACCAGGAAATTAACATGATACAGTACTACTAACTAATCTGTAGACATTCAAATTTTGCCATGTTCCCCACTGATGTCCTTTTTCTGGTCCAGAATCCAATCAAGGAGCCCACATTGCATTTTGTTATGTTTTCTTCATCTCCTTCAGCCTGTGACAGTTCCTCTGGCTTTCTTTGCCTTTTATGACCTTGACACTTTTGAAATGTCCAGATCAGTTAATTTGTAGAATGTCCCTTAATTTGGGTTTGTCTGCTGTTTTCACATGATTAGATTGAGGGTCTGCATTTTGGACAAGACTAGCCCACAAGTGACGCTGTGCCCTTCTTAGTGCCTCATAGTGGCGGCACATGGCTGAGGTTGTGTGTGCCAGTTTCTCCACTGTAAGTTTACTAATTTCCCTTTTGAAATTAATAAGAATCTCATGGAAAGATAGGAGCTGTATAGATGTCTTATTTATCCTTAGAATTTTGCCCACTGATTTTTAGCATCCATCAGTGGTTCTTATAACAAGCATTAATATTGTATTCGCCTAATGATGACTTTCTCTTTTCTTATTCCATCTGTTTATTAATTGGTATTCTACTGTAAGGAACAGCTGTCTCTTTTCCCCCATTTATTCAGTAATTTATTTATATCAGTATAAACTAATGGATATTTGTTTTAGTCTATGGGTTATAACCTAATACTAACATAGTTTATTTTTTTTTTGCTCATTTGGCCTACATTTGGCCATTGAGAGCTCTTAAATTGGCTCCTGTGTTGTTTCAACATTGCCCCATCATTTTTTTTAGTATTGCCTTACTTTCTGGTACCATAGGATGTTCCAGGCTCACTCATACTTTTCTTGTCCCAGCCCTGGCATCAGCCATTTCTCTAAGCAGCTCCTGGTTCCTTTTATTTGAGAATGGTACTTAGAAACCAAGATGGTATATTCATTGCTACTGGAGTGTCGTTGCTTCTAGGCCTTTTCAGCACACAAAGCTAGGAAATATATGTGTGTATGTTAACACATGTATTACACACAACTGAATTTATTACTATATCTGTCCATCTGTATATTATTAAAAACCATGAGTGGGCTTCCCTGGTGGTGCAGTGGTTGAGAGTCCGCCTGCCAATGCAGGGGACACGGGTTCGTGCCCCAGTCCGGGAAGATCCCACATGCTGCGGAGCGGCTACGCCTGTGAGCCATGGCCACTGAGCCTGCGCATCCGGAGCCTGTGCTCCGCAACGGGAGAGGCCACAACAGTGAGAGGCCTGCGTACCACAGAGAAAAAAAAAACCATGAGTCCATATTGATGCCTACAGTTCTAATCCAACACCACAGGGTTTACGATTTGCCCTTATTATCATGACTTTACTATTCTTTTTCTGCTTCTTCCTCTCCTGCTATCTCTGTTTCTTCTCCTCTCACTCTGTTTTTTTGTTCAGACTTCCCTTAGAGGCTCTAATTAAGTCAGTCGGTGACCATCCTATATGGAACATTCCTATTGGATAAAGTTCTTATGCTTGGCTGTCAGTCCCTTGGTTCAGTCAGCTGTGGCCAGGAGCAGCAGACATATAACTCAAAACCAGATAATTTTTGTACAAGAAAACCCAATGGCCACCTTTCTGAGAAGAGGGTAGGGGACAGGGTAGACCCTCAGATTCTGAGGAACTTAAGTATCACCTGTAGGGATTCTTAGCTAGACCTCCTAGGTGATGTTGGACCATAGTATCCTAGGCAGTACTCAGCTCACTTGCATTATTTGTTCTATGTAAGAACAGATAGAGCGTAAGATCCAAGAGGGCAGATACCCAGTTATTCCACTCACTATCCTATTCATAGAAGCTGGCACAGAGCCATCACGTGATGGCTGCTCCAGGTATTTGGATGGATGGGTGGGCCCTGCAGCAAGCATAGACCTTCATAGTGAGTCCCAGGACAAAACTGTATCATATGTTCATGGAGCACACATTTGTCATGTGTTTGTGGCCAGGCAGTAGAACCTGCTACACCCTCAGTGAATGGGGCAAAGTAAGACCCCAGATACTTACTGAGTATCCAGAAATACATGAGGCTGGACTTGCTAATGAAAATGTAATATCTTTATTGTTCAAAAGGAAAAATTCAAAGATGTGTAGTGATGGTTTTAGGAATTTAGAAAAAAAACACATTTAAAGCATAGGAAAATAGAAAATGGATCAATTAAAGATAAAACCTGAAGTTAAGTAGGAATGCAAAAAAAAAGAAAAAGGATAAGAAGAAAACTATTCTTTTTGAAAACACCAATAAAATAGATAAAATCTCCTCAGCCTGATATAGGGAAAAAGCACACACACACAAAAAAAGACCAAGATTAAGAATGAGAAATCAGACATAACCACATATATGAAAGTATTTAAAATAATTTTAGGAGAAGTCTGTGGCCACAATTTTGAAAACAGAGCAGATAGATCATTTCCTAGCAAACACTGACCCAAGTCAGTGGTTTGAATACGCCAATTAGTTACCAAAAGAAGAGATTGGAAAGGTGATTAAAATTTTATCTTTTAAAAGATTGTTTTCTTTAAACTTTTTAAATTGACATATACATGGAAAAGTACACAAATCACAAGTATACAATTCAATGAGTTATCCACAAAGTGAATACCACTGTAGCCATCATCCAGCCCAAAAAATAGATGAGAGTAATTTTTAATTACTATATAAACTGCTTCAGGTCATGGGAAAAGATGGAAAGATGCTCAGTTGATTTTTAAAGGCCAGCGTAAGATTAATACTCAAACCCGCTAAACTGCCAAAAAGAATGCCATAGCTTAATCTCATCTACGACTATAGAGGCAAAACTTCCAAATAAAACTAAGTTGAATTATACAACATAATTACATAAGTTCTATTTCAGCAATACAAGCCTCAGAATCAGGAAATTTAGTAATCCATTACATTGAGAACTTGAAGATTATTTAAATGTCTGTAGATTAATATTAATTTTCTTATTTTGGTAATAGTTCTTATGATTATGTAAGAGAATATCCTTGTTTTTAGAAAATATACATTGAAATATTTAAAGATAAGGACAGTTGGCAAATGTTTCAGGAAGCTAAATTATACACACATACAAAAGTATACATACTGAATGATTAAAGTATTCACATGGAGGAAATCTGAAGGGTATACAGGAACTCTTTGTATTTTTGCAACTTTTCTGTAAGTCTAAAATTATTTCAGAATAAAGTTTTTTTAATGAAAGGAGATGAACATTTTATCAGTATATGCTGAAAAAGCATTTGATAAAATATTACAGCTTTAAGTATGATTTGATAAACTCCAAGTAAAAGAAACCATTCATCAAAAACCAATAGCAGGGGCTTCCCTGGTGGCGCAGTGGTTGAGAGTCCGCCTGCCGATGCAGGGGACACGGGTTCGTGCCCTGGTCCGGGAGGATCCCACATGCCGCGGAGCGGCTGGGCCTGTGAGCCATGGCCGCTGGGCCTGCGTGTCCGGAGCCTGTGCTCCGCAACGGGAGAGGCCACAACAGTGAGAGGCCCACGTAACGCAAAAAAATAAAAAAAATTAAAAAAAAATAAAAAAACCAATAGCAAACATTTTTAATTATAAATACTAAAGCTACTTCTGTTAAAGTCTGAAATAAGACAAGAGTCAACATTGCTTTGAAAATTCAGGTGAAAATTAGGCAAGAAAAGTGAGTAATTGGTATCTATTGGAAAATAATAAATGATCTTGTTTTGCTGATATGTGACTATGTTTTTAGGAGATCTAAGAGGCTATAAGTAAAACCTATTAGCATTAATAAGGAAATTTGGTAGGTGTCTGAATAAAAGATAAATGTACAAAAATCAATAGCTTTTTTCTATTCCAGCAGTAATCAACTAGAAACAATAACAAAAGTATTCCATTCACAATTGAAATAAATAGGTGTAGGTATTTGCTCATATACATATAAAATATCTCTGGAAGAGAGAAGAATTGGGCAGAGAGGAGACTACAATGGAAGGGTAAATTCACTGTATTCTTTTTTTTTTTTGCGGTATGTGGGCCTCTCACTGCTGTGGCCTCTCCCGTTGCAGAGCACAGGCTCCGGATGCGCAGGCTCAGCGGCCATGGCTCACGGGCCCAGCCACTCCACGGCACGTGGGATCTTCCCGGACAGGGGCATGAACCCGTGTCCCCTGCATCGGCAGGCGGACTCTCAACCACTGCGCCACCAGGGAAGCCCTCATTTTTATAATTTAAAATTTTGAACCATATTAATGTGATACCTATTCAAAATTATAGAATACTAAGAATAAACAAGAAAAAATCATATTGAAGGGCATAGAACAAGATCTGACAAATGAAAAGACATACCAGGTTCTTGGAAGGGTGACTTAATATCATTAAAGTGTCAACTCTTAAATTAATACACAATTCAGTGTAAGCATAGTTAGACTCGAACATCTTTAATAAAATTAAAATCATGTTATACTGAAGTGCCTAGTGGCTTCACCATATGGAGCTACTGTTTTCTGGGTTAGGGAGATAATGAGTTACTACAATTCCATCTTGATAGCACACAAACTAGAGAATAAGTAAATGTAGCTACTATCAATGTACACCCTGAATAAAATTATGAGAGAAGAGAAAGAGAAGAATTAGTGTCTGTGACTGGAGTGTAGAGAGTGTATGTGAGTGTGAAGAAGAGGAGAAAGTGGTGGGAAATGAAGCTAGAGAGGTGAGTTTCCGGACTTCATGGTGCCTTGAATGCCATGCTGAGGGGATGAAATGGCCATATTTGTGGGTTTTGTTGTTTTGCGGTACACGGGCCTCTCACTGTTGTGGCCTCTCCCGTTGTGGAACACAGGCTCCGGACACAGGCTCAGCGGCCATGGCTCATGGGCCCAGCCGCTCCACAGCATGTGGGATCTTCCCGGACCGGGGCACGAGCCCGTGTCCCCTGCATCGGCAGGCGGACTCTCAACCACTGCACCACCAGGGAAGCCCCATGAGCCTGTTTTTGTTTTGTAAATTCGTTTGTACTGCTTTTTAGATTACACGTATGAGTGATATAATATTTGTCTTTCTCTTTCTTACTTAGTATGATGATCTCTAGGTCCATCCATGTTGCTGCAAATGACATTACTTCATTCTTTTTTATGGCTGAGTAATATTCCATTGTGTATATATACCACATCTTCTTTATCCGTTCATCTGTTCATGGATCCTTAGGTTTCTTCCATGTCTTGGCTATTGTAAATAATGCTGCTATGAATATTGGGGTGCATGTGTGTTTTGGAATTAGAGCTTTCGTCTTTTTTGGATATATGCCCAGTAGTGGGATTGATGGATCATATGGTAGTTCTATTTTTAGTTTTTTAAGGAACCTCCATACTGTTCTCCATAGTGGCTGTATCAATTTACATTTCCCGGGCTTCCCTGGTGGCGCAGTGGTTGAGAGTCTGCCTGCCGATGCGGGGGACATGGATTCGTGCCCCGGTCCGGGAGGATCCCACATGCCCCGGAGCGGCTGGGCCTGTGGGCCATGGCCGCTGGGCCTGCGCGGCCGGAGCCCGTGCTCTGCAGTGGGAGAGGCCACAGCAGTGAGAGGCCCGCGTACCACAAAAAAAAAAAAAAAAAAAAAAAAAAAATTTACGTTTCCCCCAGCAGTGTAGGAGGGATCCCTTTTCTCCACACCCTCTCCAGTGCTTGTTATTTGTATACTTTTTTATGTTGGCCATTGTGACTGGTGTGAGGTGATACCTTATTGTAGTTTTGATTTGCTTTTCTCTAATAATTAGTGATGTTGAGCATCTTTTCATGTGCTGTTGGCCATCGGTATGTCTTCTTTGGAGGAATATCTATTTCAGTCTTCTGCCCATTTTTTGATTGTTTTTTTGTTACTGCATTATATGAGCCATTTGTATATTTTGGAAGTTAAGCCCTTGTCGGTCACATGATTTGCAAATATTTTCTCCCAGTCCATAGGTTGTCTTTTCATTTTGTTTATGGTTTCCTTTGCTGTGCAAAAGCTTATAAGTTTGATTAGGTCCCATTTGTTTATTTTTGCTTTTATTTCTATTGTGTTGGGAGACTGACCTAAGAAAACATTGCTATGATTTATGTCAGAGAATATTTTTCACCTTAACTGTCTCCTGAAGGTATCGTTTACTCTGGCTGTCCCTTAAGATGCTTCTTCCCCTGTAGTCCTCTTAGGTGGCAGCTGCTTTTATTGTCAGACCCAGGAAGTGAGCCCCCACTGCTTCTCTGTGATTATTGCTCATCTTTCCTCCTAGCTTTTTAAAATTCAGCAGTTTGACTATTCCAGCCCTCTGTCATTGCCCTATCTACTGATCTCTCAACAACTTTCCTCACACAAGGAAGATCTTAGGCCCCATATCACTTTCTCCCTTCCTCAACACATGCCATCATTCTTGGTGGCTTCAACTTCCCATGAATGACTTATCCAATACCCTACTTTGCTTACATTTACTGACCTTTTTATGCCCCTGCCCACCTTAGTCACCTGTATCATGGTCACATCTAAATTTTATAAACAATAACTGTACTTCCTCCAAAAGCCCCATCCTTCTCTGGCCAGTCTAGTATACTGAGTAAATAAAAAACTTCTACAACTCAACAATAAAAAGACAATTTAAATAGGAAAAGCATCTGAGTAAACATATCTCCAAAGAAGATATACAAATGGCCAATAAGCACATCATTAGCCATCAGGGAAATGCAAACCAAAACTGCACACCCACTAGAATGGCTGTAATCAAAAAGACAGACAATAGCAAGTGTTGGTGAGGATGCTGAGAAACTGGGAATGTAAAATGATGCAACCACTTTGGAAAAGAGTCTAGCAGTCCCTTAAAAGAGTAAACATAGCATTTTCATGTCCCAGCAATTCCATTTCTAAGTATACCTAAGAGACATGAAAACATACACCCACACAAAAACTTGTTGCACAAATGTTCAGAAAGTAGAAACAACCCAAATGCCCATCAAACTACTGAATGAATAAACAAAACGTGGTATATCCATACAATAGAATATTATTTACCCATAAAAAGAATGAAGTAATGACTCATGCTTCAACATGGATGAACCTTGAAAACATGCTAAATGAAAGAAGCCAGTTACAAAAGAATACATATTATGATTCCGTTTATATGGAAATGTCTAGATAGGCAAATCAATAGAGACAGAAAGTAGATTAGTGGTTGTCAGGGGCTGAGGGAAGAGGGGAATGGGAACAACTGATAATGGGCTTCTTTTGGAATGATGAAAATGTTATAGAATTACATAGTGGTGACGGTTGCACCACTTTGTGCAGTCACGCAGTTGTACACTTCAAAGGGTAAATTTTATGATGTGAGTTACTTCAATTTTTTATATCAAAAAATTATACATCAAATTTAAGAAAATTTTCTTTAAAAATAAGGTTTTTTTAATGTATCAAAGTTAAATATCAAGAGAATGGGAAGACAAGCCATAGACTGAGAGAAAATATTTGCAAAACATAGTATCTGATGAAGGACTGGTATCCAAAATATACAAAGAACTCTTAAAACTCAACAATAACAAAATGAACAACCAGATTAAAACTGGGCAAAAGATCTGAACAGATAACTTCTCCAAAGAAGACCTACAGAGGGCAAATAAGCATATGAAAAGATGTTCAACATCATACGTCATCAGGGAAATACAAACTAATACAAATTAACAAACGAGATACCACTACACACCTATTAGAATGGCCAAAATCTGGAACACTGACAGCAAGAAATGCTGACAGCAACAGGCACTTTCATTCATTGCTGGTGGGAATGCACAAACTTTGGAAGACAATTTGACGGTTTCTTAAAAAACTATATACGCTCTTACCATGCAATCCTGTAATCGTACTCATTGGCATTTGCCCAAAGAAGCTGAAAATGGATGTCCACACAAAAACCTATACACAAATGTTTGTAGCAGTTTTATTCACATTCAAGTTGCCAAAACTTGGAAACAACCAAGATATTCTTTGATTGGCAAGTGCATAAGCAAACTCTGGACATCCAGACAATGGAATATTATTTAGCACTAAAAAGAAATAAGCTATCAAGCTAGAAAAAGACATGGAGAAACCATAAATGAAAGAAACCAATCTGCAAAGGCTACATACTATATGATTCCATTCTGGAAAAGGGAAAACTATGGAGAGAGTAAAAAACATCAGTGGTTGCTAGGAACTTGAGTGGGGGGCAGAGATGAACAGGTAGAGAACAGGGGATTTTTAGAACAGTGAAACTATTCTGTATGATAATGGTGGGTATGTGACATTATACATTTGTCAAAACCCATGGAATGGACAAGAGTGAACCCTAATGTAAACTATGGAATTCAGTTGACAATGATGTGTCAATATTGTTTCATCAGTTGTAATAAAGCTGCCATTCCAATGCTGATGTTGATAGTGGGGAGGCTTTGGGGCAGGTGTGAAATACAGGAACTCTATATTTTCCTCCCAGTTTTGCTGTGAACCTAAAGCTGCTCTAAGAAAGTCTATCAATTTTAAAAAGTAAAACTACATTTTAATAGAGCTGTATCAAAGAAGTCAAGGTTCATATTTTAACAGGTTAAAATGACAAAACTGTCTTAGGGTCTTCCTCTGCTTGATTTCTGTAGCTTCTCTGGGCATACCCAGACACAGAGTAGATGCTTACCTAGTGCTTGCTGGAAGAGCAAATTACTCAATATGCTTTCTATGGCATAATTTCATGATTTGGGATTTTATCTTTGGTAGTTTCTTCCCATTACAGTAACTCCTCATCCAGCTGCCTTTTTCTGACAAATATATAAAATAATTATAATTTCCTGATGACTAAAGCATACCAACTTAAAGTCCTCACAATGTGGCAGCATTCCCAGAGCAATCTTAGAGTCAGGCAGAAGCAGCACTGTCTTGTATGATCTAGGTCTCAGAGGTACCACACCATTATTCCCACCATAGTCTCTCCATTAAAAGTGAGTTTCCTATGGAAAACAATATGGAGTTTCCTCAAAAAATTAAAAATAGAACTACCTTATGATCCAGCAGTTCCACTTCTGGGTATTTATCCGAAGAAAATGAAAACACTAACTCAGAAAGATATATGCATCCCCATGTTCATTGCAACATTATTTGCAATAGCCAAAGTTTGGAAACAACGTAAGAGTCCATTGATGGATGAATGGGTAAAGAAAATGTGAGTTATAAACACACACTGGAATATTATTCAACCATTAAAAAATGAAATCTTTCCATTTGGGACATAGATGGACCTTGAGGATCACACTTATATGTGGAATCTTAAAAAAAAAAAAACTATAGCTACAGAAAACAATGTGGTTGTTGCCAGAGGCAGGGCCGTGTGCGGAGGTGGGTGAAATGGGTTAAGGGGGTCAAAAGGTACAAAGTAAGGTTCAGGTTATAAAATTAGTAAGTCATAGGGATGTAATATGAAAAAAAATTGGAACTATGTATGGTGACAGTTAACAAGACATTGATCACTTCTGCAATACATACAATTGAATCATGTTGCACACCTGAAACTAATACAATGTTATATGTCAATTAAATCTCAATCCAAAAATAAAAATCAAGACAAAAATTTTAAAAACTCCACCTTATACCTGGAAAAAAAGAAGCAAGTCTCTAAGTCTATCCCAAACGTAAGAGGAGGGGAATTAAGCTCTACCTTCTATTTTTCTTTCTTTTTTTTTTTTTTTTGCGGTATGCGGGCCTCTCACTGTTGTGGCCTCTCCCACTGCAGAGCACAGGCTCCGGACGCGCAGGCTCAGTGGCCATGGCTCACGGGCCCAGCCGCTCCGCGGCACGTGGGATCCTCCCGGACCAGGGCACGAACCCGTGTCCCCTGCATCGGCAGGCGGACTCTCAAGCACTGCGCCACCAGGGAAGCCCTGTATGCATATTTTTAAACTACGACACACGCCTGGACTTATATTCATATTCCAAAAACCAAAGGTAAAAAGAAAATCTTGAAAGCAGTCAGAGAAAAAAGACATTATACAGAGGAAAAAAGCACACTTCTCACCAGAAACTCTGTAAGCTAGAAGACAGTAGAGTGACATGTTTGAAGTGCTAAAGGAAGAAACTGTCAACTCAGCATTCTAAACCCAATGAAAATGTTTCAAAAATAAAAATTAAGTGCTTTTTCAGACAAATATAAGTTGAGAGAATTCATTTTCATCGGACTTGCATTACAAGAAATATTACAGAAACTTCTTCAGGAAGATGGAATGTGATATCAGAGAGAAACTTGGATCTGCATAAAGAAATGTAGATCTCCATAAATGGTTAAAATGAAGACTTGTAGGCAAGTCCTGGCCTTGTTTGAACAATAATTCCTACTGCTTTTCACTTTTGCTTGAAAGGACCACACAGCTTTGGAGGCCCAAAGAAAAGGTTGTGCTGATGGTTTCCAAACTGGTAAAGGCATCTTTGATTGGGTAGGATCTCTTCTCTGTGACCCAGGGAACCTTTGGCATGGCCATTATAAAACCTTCTCTAAGGACTTGAATTCCCTTTGAATGATGGCATCACTGAAATCTTACCCCTTCCAGGAAGTCTCATCAAAGAATTAAAAGATTCAGTAATGGCAGACCCCTAGAAGAAGCAGAAGCAATACAGGAAAACTTCCCCCCAAATCTATGATATCTATAGAGAAAAAGAAAATAATATAGCCATGAAAGGAAAACAAGATCCTTCTTTTAAAAGTAATAACAGGGCCTCCCTGGTGGCGCAAGTGGTTGAGAGTCCGCCTGCCGATGCAGGGGATACGGGTTCGTGCCCCGGTCTGGGAGGATCCCATATGCCGCGGAGCGGCTGGGCCCGTGAGCCATGGCCGCTGAGCCTGCGCGTCCGGAGCCTGCGCTCCGCAACGGGGGAGGCCACAACAGTGAGAGGCCCGCATACCGCAAAAAAAAAAATAAATAAAATAAAAAAATAAAAGTAATAACAGAGGGGCTTCCCTGGTGGAGCAGGGGTTAAGAATCCGCCTGCCAGTGCAGGGGACATGGGTTTGAGCCCTGGTCCGGGAAGATCCCACATGCTGCGGAGCAACTAAGCCTGTGCGCCACAACTGCTGAAGCCCACGCACTCTAGAGCCCTCGAGCCACAACTACTGAACCCACGTGCCTAGAGCCCATGCTCCACAACAAGAGAATCCACCGCAATGAGAAGCCTGTGCACCGCAACAAAGAGTAGCTCCCGCTCGCCGCAACCAGAGAAAGCCTGCATGCAGCAACGAAGACCCAACGCAGCCAAAGATAAATAAAATAAATTTACATTAAAAAAGTAATAATAGAAGAGAATAACTTAGAATTTTAAGATATGGTAGTTATTTTTTTAATCCATAAAATAATTGGAAGATAAACTTGAGAAAATCTCCCAAGAAGTAAAACGAAAAGAAATGGAAAATATGAGAGACCAGATAAAGTTAGAAAAAGCAATTAAGAATACCCAACATCCACCTAGTAGGAGTTTTTAAAAGAAGAGGTAACCCCCCTGGGTGGTCCAGTGGTTAGGACTCCACGCTTTCACTGCTGAGGGCCCAGGTTCAATCCCTGGTCAGGGAAATAAGATCCTGCAAGCCACGCAGCCAAAAAAAAAAAAAAAAGGATTAAGTGAGGCAGAAAATACTATCAAATAATTAGTATCGAAGAAATTTTCCATCGCTAAAGGACATGAATTTTTCAGACTGAAAGGACCCACCAAATGCCCATTGGTTGAAAGCAGATTCCTACCCAGTCATATCATATTGAAATATCAAAACCCTCAGGATGTAAAGAAGATTCTAAAAGCTTCCAAAGGAAAACTAAAGTCACATACAAAGAATAAGGAGTCATAATGATATCCCTCAAAAGCAACATAGGAAGCTGAAAGAAAATGGTGAAATTATGAGAGAAAATTATTTTCAACCTAGAAATACAAACGTAGCCAAATTATTAATCAAATGTAATGGCCCAATAAATGTTCAGATATGCATGGGACTCAAAAGATATTCCTATCTTGCACCCATTCTCAGGTAGCTACTTGAGGATGTGCTCCTTTAAAACAAGGAAATAAACCAAGAAAAAGAAAGTCACAGAATTCAGTAAATGGGGTATCTGGCCCAATAGATACGCAAAGGCATATCCCAGGACAATAGCTCTACAGAGCAACAGCTAGTCCAGATTCATGAAGGAGGACAGAAGGTATATTAATCAGTATTTTCTGTGTAATAAAAGAAAATCTCAAAAACTCGGGAGCTTACAACAATATTTTTCATGTTAGTGGGTCTGCATACTGGCTAGAGTTCAATCAATACAGCTGCACTCAGTTGGGCTTACTCCTAGGCTGAGGTTTCGGTTCAGGTCTTCTCCCCATGTTTTCTCATTCTCCTTGAACTAACAGCTATCCAAGCCATGTCCTTTTCACGGTGGATTGCAGAGGCTCAAGAAGCAAGCCATATTACACAAGCACATTGAAATCTCTTTTCCTCTCACGTCTGTTAAAATTCTTGAGCCAAAGCAGGTCACGGGGCCATGCTCAACATCAGTGGGATGGGAAAATATACTCCCCCTACTCTAGGGAGAGATACTGCAAAGTCACATGGCAAAAAGCAGGGGTGTATAATTCTCTTAACTGGAAAGAAATGAAGCACTGGGAACAATAATCCAATCTACCCCAAAAAGCTCCAGGAAAGATGTCTCCAGGAAAAAAAATACGGAACTGATAGAAGACTTGATATATCCGACTGTGTGGAAAAGACTATCTCCAAGAATTTTACAGTTCCTTAGGAGAGTGACAGTGATAGAGGCTTAGGAAACTAAGCAAATGAAAAATAGGTAATTATTACTTCTATGAAAATTCATACAAGGAAATTAAGGACCTCCCTGGTGGCACAGTGGTTAAGAATCCGCCTGGCAAGGCAGGGGACACGGGTGCGAGCCCTGGTCTGGGAAGATCCCACATGCCACGGAGCAACTAAGCCCGTGCGCCACAACTACTGAAGCCCGCTCACCTAGAGCCCGTGTTCTGCAACAAGAGAAGCCACCACAATGAGAAGCCCGTGCACCGCAAAGAAGAATAACCCCCGCTCGACGCAACTAGAGAAAGCCCACGTGCAAAAATGAAGACCCGGGCTTCCCTGGTGGCGCAGTGGTTGAGAGTCCGCCTGCCGATGCAGGGGACACAGGTTCGTGCCCCAGTCCGGGAGGATCCCGCGTGCCGCGGAGCGGCTGGGCCCGTGAGCCGTGGCTGCTGAGCCTGCGCATCCGGAGCCTGTGCTCCGCAATGGGAGAGGCCACAACAGTGAGAGGCCCGCGTACCGCAAAAAAAAAAAAAAAAAAAGTGGGGAGAGAAGAGGACTGATGTTTTTCATTATGTCTTGATTGTTTTTTAATTCTGTACTTTTAATTTGATTTAAAATTTTTCTTTTTTTATTTGTTTCTTTTTGATAAAATAATTATTTAAAATACACACGTAGGGACTTCCCTGGTGGCGCACTGGTTAAGAATCCACCTGCCAGTGCAGGGGACACGGATTCGAGTCCTGGTCCGGGAAGATCCCACATGCTGCAGAGCAACTAAGCCCGTGCACCACAACTACTGAGCCTGCGCTCTAGAGCCCGTGAACCACGACTACTGAGCCCACGTACCACAACTACTGAAGCCTGCGCACCTAGAGCCCATGCTCCACAACAAGAGAAGCCACCGCAATGAGAAGCCCACGCACCACACCAAAGAGTAGCCCCCGCTCGCCGCAACTAGAGAAAGCCCACACACGGCAACGAAGACCCGACACAGCCCAAAATTAATTAATTAATTAATTAATTTAAAAATAATAATAAAATACACATGTTAGTGGGTCATAGACCTAAATGTAAAATGCAAAACTATAAAACTCGTAGAAGATAACATAGGAGAAAACTGAGGTGATCTTGGGTTTGGCAATGGCTGTTTGTCTGTTTTTGGCCATGCTGCAGGGCTTGCAGGATCTTAGTTTTCTGACCAGGGATTGAACCTGGGCCCCGGCAGTGAAAGTGCCGAGTCCTAACCACTGGACCACCAGGGAACTCCCAAATAGCTGTTTAGATATAACACCAAAAGCAAGATCCATGAAAGAAAAAACAGATAAGTTGGACTTGATTAAAATTAGAAACTTCTGTTCTGCAAAAGACACTGTTAAGAGAATGGAAGAACAAGCCACAGCCTGGGAGAAAATATTTGCAAAACACATATCTGACTAGTATTTGACATAACACAACGGTTAAAACTCAACAATTAAAAAAAAAACACCTCATTTTAAAATAGGCAAAAGATCTGAACAACACCTCACCAAAGATGATATACAGATATCAAATAAGCACATGAAAAAATGTTCCACATCATATGTTATCAGAGAATTGCAAAGTAAAACGATGAAATACCACTACACACTTACTAGAATGACTAAAATCCCAAACACTGACAACACCAACTCACTAAGACATGCAGGGTACCTGATACTTCCTGCTATTTAGGTTTTATCAGCATTTTGTCATAATCATAGTGGACCGATGTGTTGTCTTATGGGATGCTAAGGTGATCAAAGTCCCTGTGGACTAAATTGTGGCCCAGAGGCAAAGTTAACATGGTCCTGAAGCAAAATGGTGAAGATGTACTTCTTCCCTTGACAGGTTAAACAAAACTACTTTTGGCCTTCTTTGCTATTGAAATAAAGAAAAAACATTCGCAAGTTAATAACTTTATTATAGGCGGCAGAGGCTCTATTGTTTTGCTCTAGTAAAGAAACCATATCTGGAACAGCAGTACAATTGGAGTCATCACCTGTCTTAACGTTTCAATAATCCACTGTCATTCTCCAAGGCTCTTCTGACTTCATCATGAGCCAGAGAGGTGAGTTAAGTGGGTAAGTAACAGGAATCACCACCTCTTAATTTTCAGGTCTTTGATGGTTACCAAGTCTTGCATTTCCCCCCAGTGATGTGTTATTATTTTTTGTTTATAATTTTGATAGGAAGGAAGCCCTAGGGCTTCCACTTAGCCCTTTCAACCATAATAGCTGTATTCCCTGTATTAGAGAGACATATTCTGCCAACTGCTTACTATCCCTAGTCTATACACTCTGGAACTAGAGAAATCATGGGGAAAGGGGTTTAAGGACTAGACTGATGTTGAAGTAGATTAGAATCAAGTCAATTTATCACTTGACTCCACTCTGAATGGTGGACCACTGTGCCAACTACAGCCCCAATTAGCATTACAGCCAGTGTCAACAATCCCAGTATCACAGTTATTCTATTCATTTTCTAGGGCTGCCATAACAAAGTACCACAAACTGGGTGACTTAAAACAACAGAAGTTTATTCTCTTGCGGTTCTGGAAAACAGAAGTCCAAAGTCAAAGTGTTGCCATGGCTGGTTCCTTCTGAGGCTTTGAGGGACATCCATTCCATGCCTCTCTCCTAGCTTCTGGTGGTTACCAGCAGACCTTGGCATTCCTCAGCTTGCAGTTGCATCACTCCAAACTCTGCCTCCGTCCTCACATGGTGTTCTCTCTGTGTGTGTCCAAAATTCCCTCTCCTTATAAGGACATCAGTCATTGGATTAGGGCCCACACTAATTCCATATGACCTCATCTTAACTTGATTACATCTGTAAAGAACATATTTCCAAATAAGGTCACCTATTGCAAAGGTACCTGGGTGAGGTCTTCAACATATCTTTTTGGGAGACATAATTCAACCCATAATTTACCTTGAGAAATGACTACAGGTCCCATCAGGGAAATCTATAGGGAATATATAGACAGAGTGTACTTACTTTCACTTCATTCAAGGTACTCAAAGTCTGTGAACTAACCCGGGCCTGAAAATTGGGTGAAAGATCATAACTATCTTGTTTTAAGTTCACCCTCTGTTCACCAGTTCCAGAGGACTTTTGGTTTTACAAATTAGGATATTAGTGAACTACCCATATTCTTTAGTCCCATCTGTAGTGTCTTCCTCCAGCATCACTGGCCTTCAGAAACCAGTTGCTACAGCACTTTCCAAAGCTGCCATCACCCTCTCACAAATGTATTTCTCAACACCTTGGTGAAGAGAATGTCATCTGGGCCCTCTCAGGGGGTGGAATTGGATGTAGATGAATCACACTTATAAACTTAGAAGGAGAGGTTTATAAACCAACATTCTCATCTCCTTAAGTGTTTTTAATTCTTTCTTCTTCATTATACCAAAGGATTCTCAATTTCATTTAACTTCATCAGTGAATCCAGGTGTCAGTCAACCAACTGAAAAAAAAAAGCAACTGAATCCATTATACACCCACCAGGATGGAAAATATTAAAAAGACTGACACTATTTGACTTTCAAGAGTATGTGAAGCAACCAGAGTTCACATACATTATTGGTGAGAGTGTAAAATGACACAACTACTTTAGGAAAAGCTCTGGCAGTTTCTTAGAAAACTAAATACACATCTACCCTATGACCCAAGAGAAATGAAAACATATAACCACAAAAAAAGACTTGTACATAAATGTTCATAGCAGCATGATTGATAATAGTCTAAAACTAGAAATAACCCATATGTCCATCAAAAGAGAATGACTAAGCAAACTGCGGTATTATATTAGTTTGTTATTGCTGTGTAACAAATAACCCCACAACTTAGCAGCTGAAAACAATGTTCATTTCAGCTCACAAGTTTGTATTTCAAAGTCTGGCACAGTTCTCATCTACTCAGAACATGGCTGGACTATCATCTGCTCTGGATCTCAGGGTGTCAGTTGAGCTGCATTCCTTTCTGGGGGCTCTGAGGAAGAATCCACTCTTAAGTTTATTCAGGTTCTTAGCTGACTTCAGATCCTTGTGGCTGTAGGACTAAGGTCCTGTTTTCTTACTGGCTGTCAGCTGGAAATCACTCTCAACCCCTAGAGGTCACCCACATTCTTTGCAATGTGGCCTCTCCATCCGGCAATGAAGAATCGTCCTCCTGTTGAGTGTCTCTCATGCTTCACATCTCTCTGACTTCACTGTTTAAGACCTCTTGAACCAAATGTAAACGGTTCATGTCATTAGGTTAGATCAACCCAGATAATCCCCCTTTCTAAAAGTCAAATGTGTGGGACTTCCCTGGTGGCACAGTGGTTAAGAATCCACCTGCCATGTCAGGGGACACAGGTTCAAGCCCTGGTCCGGGAAGATCCCACATGCCGCGGAGCAACGAAGCCCATGTGCCACAGCCACCGAGCCTGTGCTCTACAGTCTGTGAGCCACAACTACTGAGCCCACGTGCCACAACTACTGAAGCCTGCGCACCTAGAGCCTGTGCTCCGCAACAAGAGAAGCCACCACAATGAGAAGCCCAAGCACCACAATGAAGAGTAGCCCCTGCTCGCCGCAACTAGAGAAAGCCCGTGCCCAGCAACAAAGACCCAGTGCAGCCAAAAAAATAAATAATTAAAAAAAAATTTAAGTCAAATGTGCTATATAAGTGGTCCCCAACTTTTTGACAACGAGGACTGGTTTCATGGAAGACAATTTTTCCACGGACTGGGGGCAGGGAGGATGGTTTGGGGATGATTCAAGCACATTGATTTATTATGGTGTCTGTGCAGTCAAACCTCTCTGCTAATAATAATCTGTATTTGCAGCCGCTCCCCAGAGCTAGCATCACCACCTCAGCTCCACCTCAGATCATCCAGCATTAGATTCTCATAAGGAGTGCACAACCTAGATCCCTTGCATGCACAGTTCACAGTAAGGTTCACACTCCTATGAGAATCAAATGCCACCGCTGATCTGACAGAAGGCAGAGCTCAGGCAATAATGCGAGTGATGGGGAGTGGCTGTAAATACAGATGAAGCTTCGCTCCCTCGCCTGCCTCTCACCTCCTGCTGTGTGGCCCAGTTGCTAACAGGCCACAGACTGGTACCAGTCCGTGGCCTGGGGGTTGGGGACCCCTGTGCTATATGACATAACCTAATCATGGGAGTGCTATCCCATTGTATTCACAGAATTGGGGATTGTACAGGCCATGTGCACCAGGAAGCAGGAATCTTGGGGGACATCTTAGAATTCTGCCTACGCAGGTATATTCATTCAATGAAACACTACTCAGCAATAAAAAGTAGTGAACTACTGATACACACAACATGGATGAATCTCAAAAATACTATGCTGAGTAAAAAAGAAGGCTTACACAAAGAGTACTCGGAGGAATTCAAGAACAGGCAACATTAATCTGTAGTGGAAAAGAATCAGAAGAGTGGTTGCCTCTGAGGGAGCAGGCTTGGGATTGATTGGGAAGAGGCATGGAAGAACTTTCTGGGGTGATGGTAAGGGGTAGGGTTGCACAGATATATACATGTGTCAAACTCACTGAATGGTACACTTAGCTTTATTCATTTCACTATATGAAAATTTTACCTGAAAAATTAACAATAATTTTCTCTACTTAATGATATGCACACTGAAGTGTTAGGGGCCAAGTGTATGGCTGTCTGCAACTTACTGTGAATACATCAAAAATACAGTCTGAAAAATCTACATGCTCTGTGATTCTATTCTGGAAAAGGCAAAAATATAGAGACAGTATTGGAAAGGGGAGAGGGATTAATAGTTGAAACACAGGGGCAGTGAAACTATTATGTATGACACTGTAATGGTGAATAAAGACATTATGTATTTGTCAAAAATTATAGAAACATATAACACAAAGAGTAAACCTTAATGTAAACTATGGACTTTAGTTAATATATCAATACTGGTTCATTAATAGTAACAGATATACCACACTAATGTAAGATGTTGATAATAGGAGAAACTGGGGTGGGGGAGGGGACTATATGAGAACTTTCTCTATTATCTGCTCATTTTCTATGTTAATCCAAAACTATCCTAAATACTAAACTCTATTAATTAAAAAAATAATCTGAAAAAAATACAATGAATTGACAGATAGATAGAAAAATGCATAGATGGGTGGATATGTGATCAAGTGAATATAATAAGATGTTAGACTCTAAGAAAAAATAAACTCATCTCTTTTGTACACAAAGGTGATTAGAACTCCCAGCTCTTAAAATCGGCACATGAAATCCAGGCTTTCTGGTAAGTGCACTCATATTGGTCTTTTCATCCTAATTTTAAATTATGTTCCTCCTCCTTAGTCCTGAACCCTCAGAATCCATTCCCACAAATATTTGCCAAATTTTATTGATATAAATTTGAAAAATCTTTTAATTCTTTTAGTGGGAAAGCCTTCTTGTGAATTTGAGCTCCTATTTGACCCTGATGCATGTTGGGGTCTGATTTTGATAATGAGTATGGAGACAAGTCAGTGGGATGGGGCATGAGGAGACTTGGCTTCCTCTTGTCACATAATTCCCCATGTGAAGTCTATATATAGTCTTCAAACCAGAGGGAAGCAACCCCATTGGACAGGGAGAGGGTGCTATAGTCTCTGGCTATTTTCAGTAGTAGGTTGGGGTTGTAAGAGAGATCACCAACTACCTGCTGTGGTAGACAGCTTCTGACATGACTCCCATAGATCTCTGCCTCCTGATGCTCATGCCCTGTGTAATCCCCTCTCCCTAAGTGTGAGAAGGAAGACATAGTAACTTGCTTCTAAGGAATAGAAATGGCAAAAGTGACAGAGTGTCATTTCCAAGGATAAGTTATAAAAGGCTGAGTTCATTCTTGCTGGCATTCTCTCTGGCTCTTCCTACATGCTTGCCCTGATGGAGAGGCCCATAGGCCAAGGGAATGAGGATAACCACTGGCTAACATCTGATAAGGACTGAGCCCTTCAGACTAACAGCCCTGGAGGAACTGAGTCCTGGCAACAACCATGTGAGTGAGCTTGGGGGAAATCATTCCTTAGTCAAGCCTTCATTTGAGACTGCAGAACTGGCACCTCGATTGCATCCTTGGGCGAGGCCCTTGAAGCAGAAGACTCAGGTAAGCTATGCCCAGAGATCTTACTCACAGAAACTGTGACTTTATAAGCATGTGGGTTTGTTTTGTTTTGTTTTGCTTTTTGCGGTACGCGGGCCTCTCACTGTTGTGGCCTCTCCCGTTGTGGAGCACAGGCTCCAGACACGCAGGGTCAGTGGCCATGGCTCATGGGCCTAGCCGCTCCGCGGCATATGGGATCCTCCCGGACCGGGCCACGAACCTGTGTCCCCTGCATCGGCAGGCGGACTCTCAACCACTGTGCCACCAGGGAAGCCCAGTGTGTGTTGTTTTAAGCTAGTAAATTTGGGGTAATTTGTTATGCAGCAATGGATAACTAATACACTTGCCTAATATCCATTCTCTCCTTATTCCTCAGTAACAGAGACTCTGTTTTATTTGGGATACTAACGTGCCCAGTTGAAATCATGCCTTTTCTAATCTTTCATTAAGTCTGATGTGACCATATGACTGAGTTCAGGCAGAAAAGAAGTAAGCAGAAGTGTTGCATGGAACTTCTGGAACGTTCTTTATAGGAAGATATCTCACTGAGAAATGTACCTGTTGTTTTCCTTCTTCCTCATTCTTGCTGCCTAGAATGTGGATGTGATGACTGGAACTCGTGCAGTCATCTTAGAACATGAAGTAATTTTGAGGTTAGAAATCATACTCTAGGAAACAGAAAGGAAGAAGGAATATGAGTCCCTGATGTGCACTCAGCAGCCATACCAACACTGGACTCCTTACCTCCAGACTTACTTTAAGTGAAGAAGAAATAATCTGTTATCTTGTTTACATTATTGTTATTTTGGATTTTCCCTTATGTGCACCCAACATAACCCTAACTCATAGAGGACTCAGGGCTCTCTTAGCCATCCACATCCTCTCATTTATCACCAACCCATGTCCCCCTTCCAAACAGTACTCAAACTTTCACACAGGAGCAACCTTTGAATTTGATTTTTACATTTTTCAATCTCTCTTTAAGCTTTCCACACCTCCTCACAATCCTTGCATTCCTCATTCTCTTTATACTGATCTCTGACAGTCCCCCAAGTCTGTGCTCTCAATGGACACTTCATTCCAGGTGCCACTAGTAATAAACTGATGAGCTGTTTTGCCCCTGAATGCCACTCCATCTCTGGATTTCCACTGACTCTAGTCCCAACAAAGCCACACAACTATTCCCAGATTCCAACTAGTACTCTGAGAGTCTGATGCCCTCAGCCAATCTAGTACTAATTTCTTTATCAATCAGTCATTAGTTACAAGCAACAGAAATTAACTTCATCTTATTTAAGCAAAAAAAAATTTTATGTTAAACATATTACATTTATAAAACATATCTCAGGGGATTGCTGAAATGACTGGAGGACCAACTACAGAGCCACACAACTAGAAACAATGCCCTAAATTAAGCTGCATTGTTGTCTCCATGAGGACAGCCCCATCACCACTGCCCCTTGCACAGCTGGCATGGTTGGCACTGAACCCTCAATGCTGCCCAAAACAAGCTATGTCAGGGCCCTGCTCCACCTAGAACTAGATCTTGCTGTAAAGCCATTTCCCCTGGAGAGAATTCTTATGGTCACTGAGTGCTCACTTCCTTAGCTACAGAGTCATTAGCTTAGGCTGTGATCAAGGTACATGCTTGGCTGAGAATAGGTCAGGTCTCTGGTTTTAAGGGAAGTTCAGAGAGTATCTGGCATCTATTAGGTAGGGAATTCCCCTAACTTAGGAGGTGGTTTCAGATGCCAGATGTCAAAAAAAATGCCACCTTTTTCCTACTCTCAGGCCAGGGCACCAAGAAGGACTGGGAGAATCACACTTCCCTAATTTCTCTAGATCTTCCCAAATATTCCCGTTATCACCTGTCAAACAGTCAATGTTTCCTAATCAATGCATTCACTCTAGAGTGTGGCAGAGAACTTGGCTATAACCAATCTGCAGATCACATGGCTCTCCTCCTGCGGCAGCCTCAGATTGCTGGCTACGGGCAGAGGCTTCCTTACCAGAGTTACAAATTGTCATGCTGTTCCTCATCTGCTTGTCCCCTCTTAAACCCCTTCCCAAGGTTGCCAGATGTGAATTATTTTACCACTTTTCTACTTAATCCTCTGCAGTTACAACCACAGGGCAATGGGGAAAGTTGAGGTCAAGTTCTAAGAGACAACATGCAGTAGTTTTCCCAGTTACTTCATTATCACCTAACAAGGACATCTCATTTCCAGGCTCAGAATGGAGGGATTCTCACTGCATCCCACCCTATATCAACAAGGCCAGTTCCATTTTTTAAGGTCTGCTATTTGCATCACTGCATACCTTATACCTATTTTTTATTTGAATCTCTTTGTTTGGAAGTGACAGAAATCCAACTTGAAATAGATTAAACATAAAGACTGTATTGGATAACAAAATTCAATAAAGGGCTGAGCAACTAATTTGCAAAAAGAGTAAGGATGTCTCAGGAATAACTGGAACTAGGCTCTTAAATTCTAACATAAGTCTCTATATCTTTTGCCTCAACTTCTTCTTTTTTTTTTTTTTTTTTTTTTTGCGGTATGCGGACCTCTCTGTTGCGGCCTCTCCCGTTGCGGAGCACAGGCTCTGGACGCGCAGGCTCAGCGGCCATGGCTCACGGGCCCAACCACTCCGCGGCATGTGGGATCTTCCCGGACCGGGGCACGAACCCGTGTCCCCTGCATTGGCAGGCGGACTCTCAACCACTGCGCCACCAGGGAAGCCCTCAACTTCTTATTTATTCTTTCTTCACTCCAACTACCTTCCTCCTCTTCATGTTGGGGAACATGGCTGCAAACATTTCCTGAGCTTTACATTTATAGTTTTCACCACTCTAAAGAGAATGACTGGTTTCTCAATTCAAATAAGAAAAAAATGATGAGAAAGGGTTATATTGACCCATCTTCAAAAAGGTACCCACACCTGTACCAGTTATGGCTGAGGGTAGGATTATGTAAGAACAATGGTTCTGTGGGTAGCCATGTGGATGGAGGAGACAGTTCCCAAGAGAAGAGTTGTGCTGGGCTAACCACACTACAGATGTCCACTATGGTGGCCCTCAAGCAGGTCCTTTCTCATGCACAAAAGCTTGAATAAGCTTATCAATGTATGGCATATTTGGTAGGATCAAACCCTTTTTTCCCCCTTCCCTTTTTAAAAAAAGAGCCATCTTGTCTCACCTTCTATGTACCATTCTCTTGCCCAGACAACTAAAACATTCTAAGGAGAACCTCCCCATAAGTAAGTGCCTATGTGCCCACCAGATCGGAAGATCCTTAAAGAAAGCAACAAGGATTAATTTATCCCCATGTGTCGACTGCCCCATGATTCCATCATAGATCAGACACTCAAGAAATATTTGTAGAACTGAGTTAAGATCTCTTCTCATTCTTCAGGGATATCTGAGAACTGAACATTTTGGATGTTTAGGATCCCTGGAAAGGCCTAATGCTAGAAGCTAAAAATAAAAGTGGAAATTAATAGAAGACCGGGTAACCTAAGGTAATGGTGGGAAGAAAAAAAATAGTAAGGGTTGTCCCCATAACAGAGAGATGAACAAGAGACTACAGGTTATGATAGACAGATTGGGAATATACAGTTAATATATTTGCCTCCAACCTTCCCTGGACCAGAAATTATAGCAGGAGAGAAGAGCGATTGGGAAGAACATTGCTGATGGAGTTGGTAGATATATGGGGGTGAAAGGAATTTTAAGGTCCTTAAGCAGGACCAGAAATGTGCTAACTTTTCACTGATAGATAAGCTCCATCCTTTATTAGAAGGTAGACATGGATGTCTAATCAAGCTTGGCTTCTAATCATAGTTGTACAGTGATGACACTGAGCACATTGCTTCAGAGAGTGAGAAGATGCATTTCAAAGGTAAGGAGGCACCATCACTTTATGTTCTCCCCGTAGAGAGAGAAGGACTGACAGGAGTGCACTGGATTAGTAAATCAGCCTGGTGCCCACACTCTGAGCCCTGGAGATCCTTGCTCAGAGTTCTGAGGGAGGCTAAGATCTGTGGCTGCTCTAGAAGTAGCCTGGGAATTCTCCAAATGACCACAGGCAGCAAGAGTTCTCCAAGGCATGGGTCCTTTCTCCTCTGTTCTCAAGGTAATTCCACTATCCAGGCTCGCAGAGTTGGGATCAGAGCAGTAGAAAAAGGACAGTCCCCACTGTACCCTCTCCCCAGGTTCCTTTTCGCATGCTGCTCCCTCTCTGGAAGGAATCCCCCCCAGCCATGACACACTCTCGCTGTTTTTTTTTGTTTGTTTGTTTGTTTTTGCAGTACGCGGGCCTCTCACTGTTGTGGTCTCTCCTGTTGCGGAGCACAGGCTCCGGACGCGTAGGCTCAGCGGCCATGGCTCATGGGCCCAGCCGCTCCGCGGCATGTGGGATCCTCGCGGACCGGCGCACGAACCCACGTCCCCCACATCAGCAGGCGGACTCTCAACCACTGCGCCACCAGGGAAGCCCCTCGCTGTTTTCACTTTTCCTCCAGGACTCCTCTCTAGGCATCAGTTTCTTCATCTGCAAAAGTTAAGGGGTCAGGCTGGGTAACTCTGCAGGGCCCCGATATCTTCTGAAATCTCGAAGGTAGAAGTGATGCTGTGATGCAAAGACGGGAGTCCATGTCCAGATTATATGTCCAGGTATCAGGTGCAACAGATCACAGGAGCCTGACTAGAGTGTAGTCTGGGTCTGTCAGTCACAGGCCTCAATCACTTGGTGAGAGAGAGAAGGGGTGGTGGTGGTAGCTAATTTATTTAATGTTTACTATGTGCCAGACACTGTTCAAACACTTCATATATATATATATATATATATATATTTTAATAAATTTACTTTTTTTGGCCGCGTTCGTTCTTTGTTGCTGTGCGTGGGCTTTCTCTAGTTGCGGCGAGCAGGGGCTACTCTTTGTTGCAGTGCGTGGGCTTCTTGTTACGGTGGCTTCTCTCATTGCAGAGCATGGGCTCTAGGCGCGCGGGCTTCAGTAGTTGCGACACGCGGGCTCGGTAATTGTGGTTTGCGGGCTATAGAGCACAGGCTCAGTAGTTGTGGCGCACAGGCTTAGTTGCTCCGCGGCATGTGAGATCTTCCTGGACCAGGGCTTGAACCCTTGTCCCCTGCATTGGCAGGCGGATTCTTAACCACTGTGCCACCAGGGGAAGTCCTACTTCGTATATTTTAATTCACCTAATCATTAAAATAAACCAGGTTACAGGTGAAAAAGGTGAGTCACAGAGAGGCTGAATAACTTACCCTAAGTCATCCAACTTGGAAGTGGCAGTGTCAGAGCCAGAACCTAGCAGTCAGGCTCCAGAATCTGTCATCAGTTATGGAAGTGAGGACATGCTTAGCAAGGAGGCTTCACAGAAGGATTGCTGTGACAGTGTTTCACGTCAGAGCATTTTTAGTTCCCCAGGAGTGCATGCATTTGGGAGGGGGTCTCAGTCAGGATGAGCTCCCACATCAGATCACAGCCACTAGCCTCTCTGGTATGAGGCCCTTGCAAAGCCCAGCCCACTCTGCCTGTCTCCTTCTTCTTCTTCTTTTTTTTTTTTTTGCGGTACGTGGGCCTCTCACTGTTGTGGCCTCTCCGGTTGTTGAGCACAGGCTCCGGACGTGCAGGCTCAGCGGCCATGGCTCACGGGCCCAGCCACTCCACGGCATGTGGGATCCTCCCGGACCGGGGCACGAACCCACGTCCCCTGCATCGGCAGGCGGACTCCCAACCACTGCGCCACCAGGGAAGCCCTCTCCTTCTTTTATGGTGAGTTCTCAGGAAGCCCTCTTGGGTGTCCGCATATCACACACACACACAGATGCGCGCAGCCTGGATTCCAAAGTCCCCCCACCTCCACCATCTGAAACACCTGAACCCAACAGTGGACAGGGTTCAAAGCATTTTCTTGGGTTCATCTCAGTTTCAGTGCCAATCAGCAGATACAAATGGCTCCTTGCAGAGAGAGGAGGCTCGAACTTCACAGTCCTGAGTCAGGGGAAGGGCAGCTCCTGCCCAGCTGACGCTGAAACATGCATGTTACCGTAAAACTTCCAATCACAACCATTTGTTTGATTATCTGTAAAAGTGTCAAGCATTTACAGGTTATATTGCTCAGAGCTCTTGGTTTTAAGTGTCAGAAGCCCAACTTAAAGCAGTTTAGACAGAACGAGGAACTTAATGGCTCAGTGACCAAACTGTAGAAATGACAGGGATGGCTCATGGAAACAGAGACAGGTGGAACCAGGGCCTCTTATCTCTGCTGGTCCCTGCATGAATGCTTCAGCTTTGTCCCTGTGGAAGGGATATGGCCCCTTGAAAATTCCTCAGATGAGGAAGACTTTCCCCCAGGCAGAAGGTTGGCCCAGATGGAGGAAGTTTCCTGTCCTTGGGGACCGAGGGAATGAAGAAGGGAGAATGATCCCTTTTCAGAGAGTGGGGAGTGGGAGGCTGGGGATGGGGATTCCTTCCCTAGAAACAAGGGCAGGATTCCCCAACACAAAGAGTTCAGCCTAGCCTTCACTAATTCATTCAACAAACAGATATGGGAAGGCCTATGATGTGCAGTGATGCCATAGACATCGTGGGTGGGCTGCAGAGAAAGTGGTCAACGTGAGGACACAGCTCTGCCCTGAGACCTTGCACTTTATTGCAAATACTTCAACAAGGTGAGTAACCCAAAGAGAGGGAGGTACTGTGGGACACCCAACCTAGTCTAGGGGTATCAGGGAAGGCTTTCAGGAAGCAGTGACTTCCAAGTTGATACCTGGTGGACAAACAAGCGTCAACCAGGTTTTGGCTTGTTTTTTGGCGGGGGATGGGGGGAGTGTGGTGGGATGGAGACTGGAATGAACATTCCAGCCAGAGAGAACAGCTCTGAACTAAAAGATCAATGTGTGAGGGCTGCAAAGAAAACCACGGTGAGGAGGAAGCAGACTGGAGCACTGGCATGGAGGACATTGTGGGCCAGAATGGATTTGATCCTGAGGGCAATGGAGAGCCATGGGATGTCTAAGGAAGAGAGCAGTGGCACTGTCTGATTTCCCAATTGTGAGATCACTTGGGTCCCTGGGTCAAGGTGGAGAGGTGCACCTCCCACACCAGTGGAGAGAACATTTTGAATCAGTTTTGCTCTTAGTTTTAGAAGCTTAGACCTAAAAATAATTAGAGAAAATACCTCAGAGAAACACCCTGAAAAGGAGTGGTTACAGAAAGGGGGATAGGTGTCATTGTGTTAAGCAAAGAATGAGTGGCCAGGGAAGTGGATCACCTGAGGCTGGGCATACTCCCCACTGTGCTGGTAAGCTGGGGGGAGGGATTCCAGGAGCCGTCTCTCATCCCCTGAAGACTCTGGTTGGTGACAAGGGGGCCCCCCTGCCTTCTTGCTGGGTCTCCACTTCTCCATCTGCAGGACTTGCCAAGATTAGGTGCAGGAGGCTGGGGGTTGGGTGGGAAAGCTGCTAAATCCTTAGGTGAGCTGCGGGGGTGGAAGAGTTCTCTATTCTCTTCTCCTGGAAAGGATTCTGTGTCCTGTGGCCCCACAGTATGGAGGCCAATGGCTAAGTCCGTGGAGCGCATCCGTGGCCAAGTCCAGACTGAGTCTAGGTGGTTTTCCTGAAGAAGAAAAAGTCCTCTGCAGGAGGGGGTGGAAGCTGAGAAAGAGTGAAGGGGTCATTTGGTTACTCCCCAGTCTTGACATTCATCACACACACACACACACTCTGTGCCGAGGGTGCTGGGGACCAGAGAATCACACCCAGCAGCAGCGGGGAGAGGAGCTGATCTGTGGGACCTGGGGGAGGGGAGAGGCAGGCTGGGCCTTGAAGGTGCAGGGCAGGGTCGTGTGGCCTTCAGGACAAGTCAGGAGAGAGGCAACCCTCCCCCTCTGCAGCTTCACACCGCGCTCCACTACAGTCCTTCTGCCTGCTGGGCGCTCCAGCTGGTGGGTCTCGGCTCTCCAAAGGCTCTTTCTCTCCGCCCCTTAGCCTCTGTTCCTCTGTTGTGTCTGTCCCTGGCCTTGTCTCACTGAGACTGACCCTCCGTGTGTGTCTGTCTCACTATCAATGCCCTGTTTTGTCTCATCTCTCTCTCGATCTCCATCGCAATCCTTTCCAACCGTGTCTCTTCCCTGTGTTTTCTGTCTCCATGCCTGCCTCACTTGCTTTCTCTGTCCCCCTCTCTGTCTCTCTCTTATCTTTGTCTCCTCTATCTCTGCCTTGTCCCACCTCCTTCCCTTCCTTCCTCTTGTACATGTTTCACCTTTGTCGCCACCTCTGTCCCTGTCTCCCTCTTGCCGCCCCCCACTCCCCCCCCCCGCCCACGTCTCCAATCTATCTCTCTCGTCCATGTGTCATCCTTATCTCCATCTGTGTACCTGTATCTCTCTTGTCCCTTTCTCCATCTTTCTCCATCACTGTTTCTGTCCCTTTCTCTCCCTGTCTCCGTCTCTGTCTCCTCTCTTCATCCACATCCTCTGTCCCCATCTCAGGCCCCGTCTCTTCCTCGTCCTTGTCTTCATTCCCCCTCCTGAGCCATCTCCGTGGTCCCTTCCGGGATGGGACCTCGCTGGGGGCGGGGCCGAGGGACTGGATCGGAATAACTCGGTTATCAGGACGAATTGAATTAACTTCTTCACACGAGCGCCGCCGGGCCTGTTTCCCCTCCCTTCTGCGGGGCCGCAGGTGGGGAGGCCAGGGAGAGGGGTCGGGACCCTACGGCTGGGCACGATGCATAGACTGAAGGTCTGGTCCGGATTGGGGCGGGATGGGGGACTCTAGGGATGGGGCCCCGCGCAGCCTGCCCTGCACATCCCGAGCTCTAAGAGGGCGGCGGCGACCCTTTGGGGTGGGGGTCGGGGGCGGCTGGGGGCGGGGCCTTGGCCGTCCAGGCCCCGCCCCGACGAGCTCGCCCCGCCCCGCCCCCTCCGCGGGGTCCTACGCGTTAAAAGGCGCGCGGGCCGGCTTGGGCTGCACTTGCGTTGCACCAGGGCGGAGTGCGGCCGCGACGGGGCGGGCGGACTCGCGAGCGCTGAGAGCCGGCCTCGGGTCCTCGGCCCCTGGCGCTCCAACCCCCATCTTGACCCCCACTCGGCCTGGGACACCAACTCCCACCCGGCCCGGCCCGGCCCCCGCCCCCGCCCCCCGGGCCGATGGACTACTCCTACCTCAATTCGTACGACTCGTGCGTGGCGGCCATGGAGGCGTCCGCCTACGGCGACTTCGGCGCCTGCAGCCAGCCCGGCGGCTTCCAGTACAGTCCCCTGCGGCCCGCCTTCCCCGCGGCCGGGCCTCCCTGCCCCGCGCTCGGCTCCTCCAACTGCGCGCTTGGCGCTCTACGCGACCATCAGCCTGCGCCCTACTCGGCAGGTGAGCCCAGCCCCGGTACAACCCTCCTTCCAAATCCTACGGCACCCCTAGCCCCTGCCCTACTCGGCTAGTGGTTGCGACTGTCCCGCACAGCCGCCACAATCTCTGCCCTAGCCAGACCCTCTAACTCCCCGCGGGATCCACAGTCCCTCGTGTAAGACGGGGTTCCCTAGGCAGAGTTGAGCCCCACCCTCTCCTCCTTCCCGTTCCTCTTCTCGCTGCCGTATCCCTATCCCGTGCTCTTTGGGTCAAGGAAATAGATCCCCAGTGTAGCCCCAGGCTCCTCACCAGGCCCTCCCCTGCCCATCTGCAAAGACTGACCACTAAACCTCTCCATGCCCTGTATCCTTGGAAAATGCTCTCGGCTCAGGCCAATAAGACCTCCCATCCTTATCATTCCCACCCCGCTTCATGCCCGACCCCCAGCATGGACCCCAGCGTCAGATGAGCTGCCCAGCTGGGAGCCTTCCCAGAGCCCCAGCACCATCAAGCCCCTACTGCCTGGTTTTGAACCCATCCTACCTGTGCCCAAACCCTCTTGCACTACTGAAACCCATTCTGTGGCCAGAAGAAAAGGATGCTCAGCTCATTAAGCAACTTTCATTTCCCCATGCCTCCTGGAGATTCTCCCAGCTAGAGTACTGCAGAACCCAGAAGCAGCCCCGTGCAATACCCAAGTGCCCTGATCCAAGATCCCCATCTGAACCTTCAACCTCGTGGAGCCTCTTAGCCACCCCCATTGCTCCAGTTAGAGTTCAAGCTGCCCCACCCATCCTCCTTATCTTCTTCCTTCCTGGGAAGACCACCGGGACCCAGTAGAAGATTGGGACCTGTGTGGTGGGGAGGGATGGTGAGAGAGACCTGGATTTGGAGAAGTGAGAACCAGGGAGATGGAGTCAGAAACTGGAACGGGGATGGGGAGATTGGGTACTCTGGGTCATATGCAGATGGGGACTGGGGAGCTGGAAACAGAAAATGGGGAGATGGGCCCTAGAAAGATGGAGGTCTGAGATGGAGAAGATGGGGACAGATACAGAGAGATGTGAGCAGAGATGGGAAGATTGGGGTACTTGGGAGAAATGGGGAACCAGGGTTGGGGAGATGGAGATAAAAACCAGGTGATGGGGACAGGAATTATGGGAGATGGGGACCAAGGAAGATTGAAAACAGAGATGAGAAAGATGGGGATAGGAATGGGGTGTTGGAGACAAGGATTAGGGGAGATAGAGAACTAGGGAGATATGACAAAGATAAGGATATTGGGGATCCCTGGAGAACAGGGAGAACTAAACGGGGGCTGGAGACAAGGATGGGGAGATAGTGTCAGAAACACTGTCTGTGGGGCAATGGGTACTGGGAAGGGGTAGATGGGAGACAGGGATGGGGAGAGTGAAGGGAAGGGTTGGGGCTGGTTTTTGGAGGAGTTGGGAGACAGAGAGAGGTGTCTGGGAGGAAGAAGAAGGGCAAAGAGAAGATGGAGGAACCTGGGAGGGGAGAAATAAGAACCTTCTCAATGGGCAAAGAGAAGAATGGTCCAGGAGGGGAAAGTTGCAGATAGATGTGGTTGGAGAGAGATGAAAAAGAGAGGGGGACACGTGGAAGAGAATGCGATATGAGATCGGGCTGAGGAAATGAGGCCTAGGAAGGAGAGGGATGCAGGGTAGAGGCGGCCAAATTTTCACATGTCAGAGAGTCCGTGGCAGGGCTGAAAGTAGACCCGCGGTTACTGGGGAGACACAGGATGTTGATGAGACCTGACAGACAGCTAAGGCTAGAGTGCATAAGCAGGACCTGAAGTCAGGCCGACTGAGGGAGAAACACGCTGAGGGTCGGGTCCGGTAGACTGGCGGGAGATAGAGGGAACACTGCGGAGGGCCAACGACAAGCCAGCAGTCTGGATCCGAGGATCAGATTTTGGTTCCCTCTCTGCGGCTCTTGGGCCACAGGCCTCCCCGCGCCCCGTCCGCTTTCACCCCTGCCGGCTCCATCCAGCGATAGGGAAGCCGATCCGTACTGAGAGGACCAAGCCGAGAGGCCAGGTCGGGGGCGGGGGATGGTGAGCGATCCCTCAGGGGCAGAACACGGCGGGCCGGGATCGGCCCCTCACATTCCCACCCTCGTTGATTTCCCCCCTCCTGCACACACCCGTAGTGCCCTACAAATTCTTCCCGGAGCCGTCGGGCCTGCACGAGAAGCGCAAGCAGCGGCGCATCCGCACCACGTTTACCAGCGCGCAGCTAAAGGAGCTGGAACGCGTCTTCGCCGAGACTCACTACCCCGACATTTACACGCGCGAGGAGCTGGCGCTCAAGATCGACCTTACCGAGGCTCGCGTGCAGGTGCGTGTTTGCGCGGAAGTGTGTGCGCGCGGAGCGGGGCCGGGAGGTTAGTGCCTGACACCTGTGGGTCCGAGGGACAGAGGGGCCTCACTCGGGCAGCGGGCGGGTACAGCCCGGGGGCGGTGAGCTAGGACCGGGGGCCAGGGTGCAGTCTGGAGGTGACTGGGCAGGAGAGGACCGGCAGCCCCGGGAGGCGGCGGGGCCAGGCGGGTCCTGAGGCCTTCGGAAGAACTGAGCTGTTCAGCCCCACGATATCTCCTCAGTCTCCCGGGTAGGGCTGGGCACGCAGAGTGATGCTTGGGAACCCAGGACGGAGGCCGAGTGGATAGAGGGTCAGCTCCAGGTGGCCTCGGGGCCAAACGAGGCCGAGCAGTGGGGGAAAGCCAGTCAGCGCCTCCAGGTCCCCTCTTCGGGGACCTGCAACTGTGAAACCTCTGAGCCTGGAAAGCCCGGGTTCAGGGTAGGCGTAGGAGCTGGGTCGGGACGGACTTTCGTCGATCTTACAAATCTGAGTACAGATTTTCAGCTGGCACGCCTTTACTGGAGACCCTGCACAAAAGGCTTCCCGAGTGCCCTAACCCTCTCTCCACTGCCGTGGGACGCTCCGGGGGGACTCCCGGAGCTTCTTGTAGGAAAGAACTGGGGCGAGGGCTTTGGGTGATGAGGAGAGCGAAGGCGGAGTTCCCTCCAGGAGACAGAGAACACTGGGAGGCGGCGGGATCCGCGGGTGAGCAGATCCCAAGGGGAAGACCCTAAGGACCTGGAGGAAGGGGCTAGTGGAAGAGGGGAGGGAGGCGAGAGACGAGGAGGGGAGGGAGGCGAGAGACGAGGAGGGCAACGAGCAGAGTGGTGGAGGGGGTCAAGACTCCGAAGGCTGGTAATAATCCTGACCGGCCCCCTCCGGAAGGAGGTCTCACCGCGCCTGCCGGCCCCGGGCTGACCGGCCCCTGTGCCCGCAGGTCTGGTTCCAGAACCGCCGGGCCAAGTTCCGCAAACAGGAGCGTGCGGCCAGCGCCAAGGGTGCGGCGGGCGCGGCGGGCGCCAAAAAGGGTGAGGCGCGCTGCTCGTCTGAGGACGACGACTCCAAGGAGTCCACGTGCAGCCCCACGCCCGACAGCACCGCGTCGCTGCCGCCGCCGCCGCCTGCGCCCGGCCTGGCCAGCCCGCGCCTGAGCCCCAGCCCGCTGCCCGCCGCCCTGGGCTCCGGGCCTGGAGCCGGGCCGGGGCCACAGCCGCTCAAGGGCCCGTTGTGGGCCGGCGTGGCGGGCGGTGGGGGCGGCGGACCGGGCGCGGGGGCGGCGGAGCTACTTAAGGCTTGGCAGCCGGCGGAACCCGGGCCCGGGCCCTTCTCGGGGGTTCTGTCTTCCTTCCACCGGAAGCCCGGCCCCTCCCTGAAGACCAATCTCTTCTAGCTGCCGACCTCTAGAGGCTCCGGGCCTGCCGCCTGAGACGCCCCTGCCCCTCCAGGATCTGACAGAGTCCCTCCTCATCCTGGCCGCCTGCCTGATGTCCCCATCTGTCCCACCCCCGACCGTGTCTGACACCTATGTGTGCCCTCCCCAGCTTTGGAGACCAAGTCAGGGCCACTCTCGTCCTCACCCACCCCTACTCAGTGGAGGGGGATACTTTTCACTGGGGTGCCCTCCAGGAGAGCCCAGAACCCCTTCTAGCCTGGTTTTCCTCAGAACCGGAACCAAACAACGCCTGCCCCTAACACAGTGCCCAGAGGTGACTCCTCAAACGGGGACAGCCCGGCTTCCTCGCCTGCCCCTGCAGCTGGCTGGGTCACTCAGCTTGGAGAGCAGTCTGCTGCTCCAGCCCTTGGGCCCACCCACACTGACCCCACCCGTGCAAAGGCTGGTCGTCATTGGGATAACGAGTGGCCTGAAGGGTCCCACCACCAATTTCTCCCTCATGCGTCCCCTCCCATCCCCAGCCGGTCTGGCACAGAGGGCAGGCCCGTTAGATGAGTGGAGGAGCTGCCAGGTCAACGGGACAGAGGGGCTTCCTCGTTCCTGTTTTTTTGTCGTTGCTGTTGTTGCTCTTTTCCTTTGAAAAACTTGTAATTTATTGAGGTGAGTTTTGCTCAATCCAAATAAAACTTAATTTATTGAAGACAGCACACCGGCAACCCTTCTGAGTACCCACGATGGGGACAGGCTACCTGCAAGAGACCGGTTCCTCTTGTGACCAGCGAGGAACCCCGAGCTGCCACACAGCCCCAGGGCAGGGCGGTACAGACCAGGAGACAAAACTAAGCAAACTGGCGCTTTATGGCCGAAATTATTCCCTCCCACTTAAACCGGCCCCCATAACATTAAAGTGCCCGCCCTCCCTAAGCCCATACAGAAAAGCTTAAATAAACCCCAGCCCAGTTCTCGGGCTATTCCTTCATTTCCGGACGGACACCCCCCAGAATGGGGGTTGGGAGAGGTCTTAGCCGAGCCCCTCCACCCGTGGTTCAGGCCAGGCGGAGGGCAGCAGGAACAACGGTGAAAGTGGGGGCCCACGACGTACCCATATGGACCCCATGGCCTCCCGGGGGCTGGAGGAGGGGTCCAGAAAGGGAGGACAGCACCAGAATAACCAAGATCCTCGGTAACCACGGCAACTGACCTCCCGGGCCCCAACTCTAAAAGGTGAGGGGCAGGATGTCCTAACTAGGGCATTCCAAATGATTGGGCAGTAGGGAACGCAGATCCCCAATAAATAGGCAGAGAACTACTGCCCCGCCTGCTCGTAACTTTTCAACTCCGGAGCTCTGGCTGGGCCTTCAAGGGCAGGTTGAGGCGCTCAGTTCTTAGCTTCGCAGTGCCACCGCGATCACTTGCTGAGCTGCAGGGTGTCCAGAAGGAGGCGCTTGTGAGCCGGGTCCTGCACCCCAGCTTCCTCCAGATCTTCTTCGGTGATGTCGCTGTAGGGGTAAAATACGCTGGGAGAAGGGCGAGGTGGTCCAGAGAGCCCGTAGCTCCGCCCCCGAGGCCAGCCCCACCCCCACCCCGTCCACCTCCAGCCCCGCCCCCACCTGAGAAACTCCAGGTCGTCCCAGCCATTGTGCACCAGGCCCTCCTCATAGCGCTCCAAGCCGATGGCCCGCAGCCAGGCTCCCATGCCTGCCTCGCCCAGCCCACCAGACCGCCCGACCTGCGGGCACGGAGCCTGAGGGAATAGGGCACGTCAGAGAGAGCACCGAGGGTGCCTCACACGCTGAAGGACCTATACACAGCCACATTCTACCGCGTGCTCTGGGGTGGGGAGAGAGGCCAGGAGCGGGTCTGGTTCATATGACCTCCAACTCCTCCCCAGTGCCCAGCTCAGGGCAGAGGCAACACCACTGAGTGCTGAGTGAAGTAAAAGTATACCACGATCCATGGGCAAGCACACACCGCCAGCCACCCCTAGTCCACATACCTCTTCTGCCAGGTCCTCCTGGATGCTCTCTCGGATGCGAGGTGGAGGGAAGCTGAGAGGCCGGCCATAGTCCGAGGGCAGTCCCCGGGGTGGCTGCAGCTCGAGGGGGCCTGGCAGGAGCACGGAGCGGCCAGGGCCAGCAGGAGCGTAGTCCACCTCACTCAGTGTCTTGGCCATCTGTAGCACTGAGCAGGAGCGATCATCCCCACTGGCTGCCTCCCCCAGGAAAGTGCTGGTGGGTGAGGGGCCTGGGGGCAGTGGGGGTCTTGGATGGGCCTTGGGAGGTGGTGGACCACGGGCCTCACCCGCACTGCGGCCCCGGATCACTGGCCCTGGCAAAGGATCCAGGCTGGGGGGCAGGAAGATGGCCGAATCTGGCAGAGGTGGGGGTGGAAAGTCTGGAGGGGGCAGTGTGCCCCCAGACTCTTCATCTGATGAGCTTCCCTCTCCCACACGGGGAGGCCGGTGGCGCCCAAGCTGCGGAGCAGGCACTGTGATGGCCACTTTGTTCTTGGTGGCAGGTGGGACAGGGGCCCTGGCAGGCGAGGGTGGCTCCGGGGGCAGCAGCTGGTGTGGGACCCCTTCAAGGACGTAGTAGGCAGGGTTATTGAAGCTGTTCTTGGGTGAGGGAGCCACCACCCCTTCCAGCTCTGGAGCGCCCTCTGGCTTCAACCTGGGTTTGGGAGCAGAGTAACTAAATCAGGACCCAGCAACCCAAAGGGAAGGCGGTGGGTGCAGTGGAAGGAGAACTGGACTGCGAGTCAGGAGACGTAAGCCCCTGGTCCTAGACTTGCACGTGACCTTGAGCACATCACTTTCCCTCTCTGTCCCTTGGGGTCCTCATCTCTAAAACTGGGGAGACAGGGGAGTTGAATGGATAACCCCTAAACTTCCTTGCCTTACTCGCTAAGATTCTGCAATCTTTTTTGATTTTGTAACGGTGAAAGCTGAGCGTAAATGGGTGAAAACAGAGGCCAGAAGGCAGGACAATAAAAGCCTTCAATGAGAATGACCAGCCAGATTCGGAAAGCCATCTGAGGCCAATCGACTGGGGAATCTTACTCAGGGATTCAGGTTAGTTTTACTCAAGCCTGGAGATAAAACCAAGGTGACTGATAACAGCTGAAGATGATTGAAAACACACCAGCAGTTTTTATTTACGTTCAAGTAACAATTGGATATAATTAAAAAGCAAGCCTCACTTTTCCAAAGTATGACCCACAGAATACTACAGTTGACCATTGAACAACACGGGCTTGAACTGCACGGGTCCACTTATACGCAGATTTTTTTCAGTACTGCAGCACTACATGATCTACAATCCACAATGGTTGAACCCGTGGATGTGGAACTGCGGATACGGAAGAACTGGGGATACAGAGGGATGACTATAAGTTATACACCCCTAACCCCTGCCATGTTCAAGGGTCAACTGTAGTTCCCCAGGATATTAATAGTTATTGCATGGAAAAGTTTCCTGGCCCATTAAGTTTGGGAAACTATATTCAACAGAGTTGAAAAAGGATTTCCTTCCTGTCCACATGCTCAGAGCTTTTGCTGATACGATTGTGCACTGGGAATACCTAAGAAAAGAATCTAGCAACAACCATTTCCCAAACTCATTTGACAACAAACCAGTTACCAGCGGGGGCATCTTGTAGGACAGTGGTCCATAGAAAGCCCCTAGGGAAATCCGTGCTGAGACGAAGGCCTATCCCCAAACAGAAGGCTCAAGTTAAGTGTTTACACGGAGGGAGCTGTTGCAGAAACAACTTCTAATTCTATTTTTTAAGGCAGAATTGAGAGGAAAGGCTGACTGTGCTCCCTTTGACCAGAGAGCCACACCTTCAGGAGGCCTGGCTGGCCAGTGGCCACGAGCGTAGGGCCCTGGCACCTCCGGCCACGCGGCAGCAGAGCAGCCAAGCAGCAGATGATCCCCAAGCTGGCCCTGAGAGCCACGCACAGCGATGGATAAAGTCGGGGGTGACAGTTTCCTTCTCTCACCTGGGGGTCAAGGGCTCCTCCCGGGGAGCAGCTCGAGGTGGGGCTGGGGGCCTCCCAGTTGGTGGTGGTTTCTCTGGTTCTTCAAATAACTTGGAGAGCGGACAGGAGGCCTCTGTGGAGGCTGGCTTGCGGCTCCCTGACCTGCCAGGGATGCACAGGGGAGGAGAGGTGAAGTAGGGGCTGACCAAGAGCCCCCAGGCACCCCTCATGTAGCATACCACACAGCCCCAGCTCACCTGGGCTCCTGGCTGCCTCGGGACACAGAGGGGGCTTTGCTCTTTGCTCCTGCCTCATCTTTATCAATGCTGATCCACTCTGGGGGAGGAAGGGAAAGGAGACTCAGAGGAGACTTGGGGTCCTGCATCCCACAGACACCCCAATGGGCTGCTAGCCCCTTCCCAGCTACTCCTTAGGGAAGGCCCACCCCCAGACCTGGCTGCAGAACTGCCAAATGTTCCAGGGATTCCAACATGCCCTCCCTGCAGCCCTGGTCCTCCCCTCCTAGACCCGCCCACACCACCCCGTCTTATGCCCCACACCCCTCCCAATGGGGCCCCCACCATAGAGTCGCTCACGGGTGCCCAGGCGCTCTGTGGGCACCCGCACCTTCATGGAGCCACGGATGTTGCCTGTCTCCTCGCCGCGGTGGGACAGGAAGGTCAGGAACTGCTGGGCCGTGCTGCCAATCATGGACTTGAGCGCCACCACGCACTCCCCTGAAGGGCAGATGGAGCAGACCAGCAGACTGCCAAGCCTTTCTAGGGCCCTACCCGGCTTTCTGTGCCCCTTGGCCCCCCTCGACCCTCACCATAGGATTCGTAGCCGTCCATGGACTTGACTGTGAGCAGGAGGTGCTGGTCCTGCAGGTACTCGATGTCAGCCAGAATGGGCTTGAGCTGGGGCACAGAGAGGCCCAGTGAGGAACAAAGGCCCACCCGCCCCCTCCTGCCACACCGCCACTCACCCCACCCTCAAGCTCGTCCGTGCTCACTCCCGTCCACTCTTAGGAAAGATCCTAATCCATAAGGTAGAAGACACAGTCCTGCATGGGCCTCTCAGAGCACTTAACAGCCCTGTAATTAATTTTCTGCAATGACCAACACAGGACCTGATGTTTAGCAAAGGCTCAAGAGCTATTCATTGAACGAATGAATGAACCAGCTGCAACTTGGCTCCCCCCACTCCCCCAAACAAAGCACGTGCCCTCATCCTCACTCACGCCCACCCCACACACAAGCCCATGCTGCCAGCTCTGCCCGCCCTCCCAGGCAGGCTCCAGGTGGCGCTCTGCTGCACCTCCCTCTCTGTGGCCTCACCCACAAGCCTCACCGTGGGCAGCTGGCGTGAGGACCACTGCACCTTGAGGAAGTTGATGTTGTCACTGCTCTGGGCATCATTTTCGAAGCTCTTCTTGTACTCTGGGTGGGGGTGGGGGACACCCAACTGAGCGCCACCTCTCAGCTTCCCTTCTCTCTAACTAGAGGGCTGACCACTCTGGGCACCTCGGGCCTCCCATCCCCTCTGGCCCACACCCAGCCCTGGGCCCTGCCTCTGACCCTCCAGGCAGGTGGAGTAGAACTCAATGAAGAACTTGGTGCGGCTGGCTGTCTTCACAATGGCCTCGATGCTCTCAAACTCGATGTAGGCCTGGTCTGAGGTCTTTGAGAGCCCTGAGGGGCAAAGGGAGGAATATAGACAGGAGGGCTGAGAGGGTGGCAGAAGGAACGGGACAGAGAGACTGAGTGCTGGGACAGGGAATCAGCAGCCCTGGCAGAGCAGGAGGGAAGGCCAGGAGGGACCTCCTCCATCCCAAGCAACCCGTAGCGAGACCCCAAAGCCCAGACCTGGGACTGGGACAAACAGACAACCCAAGATGAGAGACCATCTGAGAGAGGGCCAGGGACCAGAATGCCTGCAGGATATGCCTGCCAACAACCCACCACACCACCAGGCACACCCGGGTACTCAAGTGGCCCCAGGCAGATACACACACGTACATGTTTACGTTCACATGCTCTTGGGCATGTACCTCCTGTGATGACCCAGGCAACACAGACACATCACATATTCAGAAACATTCCTACACGTACATGTAAACACCCAAACACACACACACACACACACACACACACACACACATTTAGATGTATTCAAACCTATGCACATCCCCAGGCCAGCACCTGCAGCCACCCAGATGGATGCCACACCCACAAGCACATCCAGAATAGCCACCTTTCTTGGAGATGAACTGAGAGGTAACTCCAACCTCAAATGTCCCAAACACGGGGGAGTGGTCGCTGGTGACGATGTCATCTGTACAACCTGGGGAGGGGAGTAGGAATGAGGGCTCAGGGGAAGGCTCCTTATTCTCTGCTGGCACTTCCCAAAGCTGAGGCAGAGTTGGGTCAGTGACCACCCAGGATCACCCATCACCCTGTCTGGGAGGCTCTGACCATAGGAATTGCAGATGATGTGGGTCTCGGGATAGGACTTCCAGAGAATCCGGTCACACCATGAAGGCACGTTGGTCCGGACCTGGGGCAGGGGATGGCAGCGTGGTCAGAGGTCAGCTGGGGCCCCACCACAGTGGCCCTAGCGCCCACCTCCTTCCTCGGATCCTCACAACATGCAGCATCACCCCTGAGGCCCCAAGGGGCCACAGAAGCCGGAGCGCTAAGCGTGGAGGCCTGGACCCTTGACCCCACACACACTCTTGATTCACCGCAGCCCTGGGGGGTCTCCCCAGGCCCAGCTCCTTCTCTTCACTCACCCCAGTTGGCTTCTGCTTGTGCCAGGCGTATGTGTCCCGGGAACCCCGCTCATAGCGGTAGGTGGGTGGGAAGGAGATCTCCTCCTCACCTAGGGAAGGCGGGGGATGGAGGAGTCAGGGCCTGAAAGACCCAGGGACACCACAAGGATCCTGGCCCTCAGGGACCCCCGCCGGGCCCATACTCACTGAATCGAAGGAAAACCTTGTGCTTTTCCCGCTCCAGGTTGAGCTGGTCCACCCTGAGCAGGGGCTCAAACTCCTTCCTGCTGATGTAGTTCAGGATCTCCTGGGGTGGGGACACAAAGGCTGGAGACATTCCCCCTCGAGCCAAAGCCAGAGGTGAGAGCCCCCCTGGCCCCCAGCCCAGCCTCCCTACCAGCCACCTGCCGGGCCCTGCTCACACCTGTATATCCATGTCAAGGCGGTAGTTGAGGTCCCCGAACCAGAAGAGGTGAGTGAAACGCAGGGAGATGTCAAAGGCACTGAGCTGCCGGTCACCCAGCGAGAGCAGCCGCAGGATGTCCAGGTAGTTCTGGTTCCGTCTACAGTGGGGGTGGGGGGAGGCCTCCAGGGTCAGGTGTCAGGGACAGGTGTGAAGGTAAGACATCTCTGGCTGGGGTCAGGGATGGGCCAGGGATCAGGGTCCCTGGGGACAAAGGAAGGAACTGGGGACAAGGTCAAAGTCAGGGAGAGACAGAGGGGTCCTGAGTTGAGGTAAGGAAGAAGGGGGCCTTGGGGGACAGGGATGTAGGATTTACTATAGACTAGGATATGGGAGAGGGAATAGCTCTTTGGCGAATAGAGGATGAGGCTAAAGAGACAGTTGAGAAGGTGCCCCCTCACCGGGCAGTCTTCTCATTTCCCGAGGTGAGGTGGCAATTCACAAAGCCAAACGAGGTGCCATTGAACATGAAGGAGACACCCACGGCCCCCTTGTTTCCTGTCAGGGCAATAGAAGAAGGCCTGAGTCACCCCCGGTGGGCTCCCAACTCTCCCCTCTGCCTGTCTAAGCAGCAGTGGGAAGATCCTCCCGACTTCCCCACATACCATGAGACAGGCAGGCCCCTGCACACACACCCATGCCCTCCTGGGGGTCCACACGGGGCACATGCAGCCCCATCTGGATGGCCTGGGTCTGTCGGCATGTGTGAACAGAGAGCCCCTGGAGATCACAGGGGACCCCAATGGTGAAGCTGCAAGAACCTGCAGATTCTGAGCAGAATCTATCCTGAGGGACCACTGGACTGCAAACAGGGAGACCTGTGCACTATGCCAGGTGCCGGGCTCTACCACGTACTAGCTGTGTGACCTTGGACAGCTCACTTGACCACTCTGGGCCTGAGTTTTATCATCTAAGAAATGGAGGTAATTATCCTGGCCCTGCCTTCCTGGTGGGGCTGGAAGAGATTTAGAATACGAACATGCTTTGCAAAGTTCAAAGAGTTCTATAGATGGGAAAGCTGAGACTACCCAAAAGGGGGAGACTCTGGACCCTGGGCTGGAGAGGAAGCAAGAAGCGTGGACAGAGGGACCCCACCCTCCCTACTCACCCAGGGTATTGGCAATACCAGTCTTCACGCTGGATGTACTGACATGGCTGATGCGGTTCTCATGCTCTGGCTTGACCAGCACAGCCACCTTAATGTTCCACAGTGACTGCATGGCAATCTGGGGAGGGGGTGCGGGGTCACCCCTGCCCCGATCTGGGCCACTGTCCACATCTCCCCCACCCCGCCCAGCCCATACTACAGACTGTTCTGGATGTCACAAAATAGGAAGGGCTGCCACCCTTTTCCTGAGGGACCAGAGAGAAAGAGCCCTTCCCATAGCATAAAGGACTCCAGTTAGACTTCCTAAAGGATATGCCCAGGGACCAGAGGGAGAGCTCTCCAGGGTCGTGCGTGAGGTCAAGCAGGATAGTTGGGGGCGGTGTGTGAGGAGGCGGGCTGGACAAGAGGATGACCCTCACCGGGCGGTAATCCAGATCTGTGAGCTCCTTGAGGCTACCGCGGAGCAGGTCCAGCCACTCGCGGTCGCCCACCGAGTTCTCCTGGGTCCCAAAAACATAGATGTCATGGGGTATGGTCACCGTGACCTCATCCAGGGTCTTCCCCAGACCCTTCGATGTGAACCAAGATGTCACATTTTTTGGAGGCGGCACACTTCCTGGAGGGGGAGTGGATGCGGGCGGTCAGGCCCCTGCATGGGGCCCTTCCTCTCTCCCACCCCAGCCCCTGCACGGGCCTGACCCATGTTCCAGGTGCCTATGAAGACGGAGATCATGTCAGGCTCGTCCTGCTTGGAGTGCTTATTCTTCATGAGCTGCAGCAGCTGGCAGAAGGCCTCCCGCTTCTGGGGGGACAGCAGCCAGTCAGGGGCAGGTGGGTGGCCAGGAAACCCCCTTCCACGGGGACACCCTGCTAGGTGGTAGGTCCAGGAGGAGACGGACATGCCTCTCTGGCTCACCACCATACACCCACTCCTCAAGCATACAACAGGTGCTCAGTAAACGTTCACTGAATGAATATTTGAATCCACCCTCGGGCCGCCCACTCTCAGCACACACACTCTCTGCTCCGTCAGAACTGTCCCCACCACGAGGGATGGCGTGCCTACATCATGTGTTCCCTCTCTTCCCATCCAGCAGGGACTCCTGCAGCCCCCAGTGGCCTGGCCCACCCGCTGCTCACCCGGGCGCTGACAAAGATGAAGTCCTTGCGCTGTGTCCGGTCCTTCTCTTTCTCAAACACGACGCCCAACTTGTTCTGGACCCGCTGGGACTTAATGAGCTGGCGGACTAGGGGATGGAGGATGGGTCACACCAGCCTGTGCCCTGAGGCCCAGGGGCCCACCCCGCCCCCCACCCCAGGCTGGGCCCTGGCTCACTGCGGTCATGCGTGAAGGTCGTCCAGTCCTCCTGTGAGTCCCGCTGTCTCCGCAGCAGCACCAGCCGCCCACCCTCCACGTCCACACTCAGCGTGAACTTCTGTGACTTCCCAATCTTGGTCAGGTCACCCAGGGTCACATCCAGCTTCACCTACAGGCCAGGAGGTGGAGGGGCTGCTGAAAAGACCTGGGGGCAGGCAGCACCCCCTTCACCTCCACCCGCTCTTTGCCCTGTGAGGTTCCCCCCCGCCCCCCACCATGTACCTCAAAGGCCTGCACGGGGATGGTCTTGGCCTTACGTGTGGATGGCTGCAGCGGGGTCGGGGGTGCTGTGGAACTCATGTCCTGTAGGGCCTTCAGGGCCTGGAGAGGGCAAGGACAGGGGAAGGTCAGGAGCCTTGCCGAGGGCTGGAGCGGGGAGGGACACGGCTGATGTGGGGCTCAGTGCTAAACTACAGATTCAGGGTTCAGATCAGTTAGAGCAACGCAAGTGGCTAGGGACTGGTGAGTGGATCAGGGGTCGGGGCACCTTCTTCTGGATGCCTGACAGGAAGTCCTTTAGCACTGACAGCTTTAGCACCAGGCTCTCTAGTTCCTGCTCCCCAGTCTGTGGTGGGTTCTGCGGGGAGAAGGAATGAGGCTCGTCCATGAGGCCACCAAGCAGGAGGCACCCCACCCAGCGCCAGAACACGAACCCGCTCCCCAGAGGTCTCTCCACAATCCCACCTGCTGCTGCAAAAGGCGGGTCACCATGGGCGAGCTCTGCTGGTCAAACACCTTGGACAGGATCTCCAGGCCCGACAGGACCTTGTCCACCTCACTATAAGAAACATCAGGTCAGAACTCCCCACCCCGACCCAAGTACAGGGAAGAGGGGCTGAGTGTGTAGCTTCAGCCACCACCGAGAGGATACAAGGGTTCAGGCGAGGAAAAGTCAGGAGGCAATAGCTGGTTCCTGGTTCAGGGCCAGAGGTCAAAGGTCAGGGCGTTTGTGTAGCAAGGCAGCGGGAGAGGACAGGTGAGAGGTAAGGGTGCAGCGCGCGGCGCTGGATGTCCCAGGTACCTGTGCAGCCTCCGGCATGAGGTGGCGAGGGTGCGGGTGAGGTGCGGCAGGTTGCTGGCTCCACCCCGCACAGCCTCCAGATCCAGCCCGTAGCTACCCTTCAGGTACTCGTGCGAGACAGTGCTCAGCCCATTGGGAGCACTTCAGGAGGGGTTAAGAAGTCAGTGGAGGCCCCGCTGACCCTGTCCCAGCACCCCCACCCCATTCCTAGAGGAGCCGGTACAGGTGGCAGTCACAGTACGACAGGCCAGGGTGTCCGCCTCTGGGGCTGAGATGGGGTGGGGGTCCCTGGGGAGGGCTGGGGGCTTAAAGGTCTTCCCACCTGCGGTGAGGACACAGTTCTCAGAGAAGAAAGGGACTTCCTGCTCAGGAGGGGGTTGGGGTCTCACCTCTCAGCAGCCGGAGTCGTGGGGGTCTCAGGGGCTGGCAGGGGGCTGCTGGGCCCGAGGGGGGCAGAAATGCTGGTAGAGCCAGAGCGCGGGGGCAGTGGGGGCTTCTCATCCTCCCCATCTGTGGACAGGGGCCAGTGGGCAGCGGTGTGAGCCCCCTGCCCTCAGTGAATTACGGGGGACATGATGGCTGTCAGAGACTTGCGTGGAAAGGGGTAAAGGGCCCAGGCACCACGGGGAGTGGCAGCGGGCTTCAGCGGAGTCAGGCTGAGAAGATGGGGTGGGAGGTCGCAGGTAACGACCTGGGATGGGGGCAGGGAAGGCATTCGTACACCGCGGGCAGCACCTGAGGCATCCCGGTCATCCGGCAGGTCTGGCTCTCGCTCCCGCTCCACAGGCAGAAGCAGGGCACACACCAGGCCCTGGTTGGGCTGGGCGTACAGGCCGATGAGCTCCCCCAGGGTCTGGAAGCGGCGCACAGGCACACCCTGTGAGGTCTGCAGGCCAGCAAGAGTGGGAGAAGCGTCAGTCAGCTGGTTCCAAACCTTAGGCTGGAATCAAGGTCAGGGGTCAGGGTCTAAGCTCCTACCTGCACGGCCAGGAAATCTTCTCCATCAGGGAGAATTCGATATGTGTGCACGTGCTTCTGATACCTGACAGCAAAGCAGGGGATCAGAATCTGTCACCCCCAGGCTGGGGTCTAAGTCCCAAGACCCCCCTTCCTCCTACCAACGGGCTCAGCCCCCAGGCCCCTCGTCTAGGTTTCCTTAAAGCTGTTTGCCTGGGCTGCACAGGGTTAATGATGGGGCCAGTCCCCTCTATCCTGCTAGTGCCAAGCAGAGCAGGAATGCCCAGACCCACCCTCCAACCCCAGGCCTACATACACTCCACACCCACTGCAGGGCCCCGGAAGCACCAGGCAGCTCTTTTGTGGCCTCCACAGCTGTCTAAACAGACCCTCTGGGCTATGGTACCAGTCTGGGCCCCCCGCCAGAGTAAGAGTCCTCAGAGGCCTGGGTAACCCGTCTGTGTGCATGGGTGACGTGCTATCACACGTGTGCCTGCTGCCTGTGTTTACACTGGTGTCTGGCTCTGCTGGAGTCAGGTGTGTCTGGAGCAGTTTTGCTGGAGGGTGTGAGGATATCATTCTAGGGCTTTCTCCCCCCTTCCCCAGACACCAGGAAATTGGGATGACCCATGGGGGCCCTCTATGGGAGAGGTGGGCCTCTAGGAGCTCCAAGCTAAGGAGGGGCAAGAGGGGTGCTGACAGATGGCAGCAACAGCTGAGCAGGTGACAGCTGAGCCTGGCCTGGATGGTACAGGCTGCACTCAGTGGGGGTGGAGGATCCCTCTGCAGCCGCACCTCAGGGCAGGCTTGCAAAAGGGGTCACCTGGGCCGTGTGTGTTGGGCAGGAGGTGGGTATTACTAGAGAGGACCAAATGCCTATTTGAGGAGACTCTACACCCTGGCCACAGGGCCAGCCTCTCCCCTCAGGTAAGCCCCGTTCAGGGGCTCTCCTGACCACTGGGCACAAGCTGTGTGGCTATCTGTGTGTGACTGGGTGTGTTGGTTTTTGGACTGTGGGTCTGTAAGAGTAATAGCATCCCATTAACTGAGTCCTGTCTCTGTGACAAGTCAGGTACTCAACGTCCTACAGACGTGATCTCATTTAATCCTCACATTTTAAGGCAGATATTATTATTATCCTTCTTCTCCAGAAGAGGAAACTGAGGCACAAAGAAGAAAAGTGATTTGCCTAAGGTCATAGAGCAAGTAAAAGGTAAGTAAAAGGCAGAGTTGGCATTTAAAGTCAGGACAGAGGCCAGGACCTGTATCCTGGTCTGCTGGCTGGATTGACTGTGCCTGCTGGGGCAGGGCTGGGTCCTGAATGTTTCCCCTGTATGCGTGGGTGGCATATACAGGTAAGCAAGTATGTTTCTGACCACCCACCCCCAGGTTCCTGAGATGCAGGGAGTAACCAGAGTCATCTGGTAAAGCTGAAGCCCTCACGCACAGACAGCCCCTCACCCGACCCATCCCCTCCCCTGGCAATGGAGCCAGGACTTTCCCCTCCTGGGACAATAATGTTCCCATCCAGACACAGGCCCAGCTGTCCCCCTCCCACTCAACAGCTGATCTAGCACCTGCCTCCCTCCCCTCCCTAATTAGGGGGTACGCCTCAGAGAGGGTTGGCATGCAGGACTCTAGGTTATTCATCTGCCTAGGCTGTCCCTCTTCAGTCCCCTATTGGGCCTCAGATATGGGACATAAGCTGAAACTTAAGGGACCCCTTCCTCTTCAGGTCCACTGCCTAGGCCAGGGTTGTTCAACCCTCAGCACCACTGACATTTTGGACTACATAATTCTTTGTTGTGAGGGACAGTACTGTGCATTGTCGGATGTTTAGCAGCAACCCTGGCTTCTACCCACTAGGAGCCAGTAGTACGATCCCAGTTGCGACAACCAAAAATGTCTACAGACATTGCCAAATGTCCCCTGAGGGGTAAAATCAACCCCAATTGAGAACCACTGGCCTAGGCCAGTGTACCCCTCAAGATGAGAGGAGAATAGAGGGGAAAGAGACCCAGGGATAGGGACTTGGGAGGGCTCACGGGCCTGAGGAGGAACATAACTAGGTCTAAACAAAGCAGCCCCACCACTTCCCACTCACCACCTCCACTCCAGAGGCCTACAGGAGCCCACCCAATGTCAGATCCTGGGGCTCGGGGGGCAGCTCAGGAAGAAGACTCCAAAACTGAAAGTGCAAACTCACCAGACACCACTGCCATGCATGGCAGATGGGTACAAGCACAAAACCAGGCCCACTCAAGAGAGCTGCCAAGTCTAGCCCCACGCTCAGCACCCATAGTTCAGGGCTAGGGCAGCAGGATCCCAGAGCCAGGGCACACACACTCACTCACTGATTCATGAAATAATGACATGGAGCCATACAGCCTCACTCCCCTTCTTCTCAACACCACCCTGTCCCCAGTCCCAGTCATACATATCCAGGCAGGTCCCAGCCTCAGTCCCAGGGCACAGAAAAGCCCCCTAAGGAAGCTGCTGGGCATCCCCACACACCCCATTAGTTCCTCTGGCCCCAACTCCCACTCAGACACCCAATCCCTACATAAACATAAGTGCACACAACCGTGGGATGCACATCCTCACCCCTATCTGGAGGATGCCTGAGGGGGTCTGCCAGAGACTCCCTACACTTTCCCCAATTACAGCGACCCTGGGCCGCAGGACCCCGCACACTCTGCCCTCAGTGCCGCAGCAAGTGCCCCCAGACACACAGCAGGAAGGAAGTGCTCCCGGCATCCTTCCTCAGGCCCAGCAGAAAGCCAAGGCCCCCACTGTGGCGGGCGCAGGCGTCCCACTGTCCCGGGCCCTCCCCACAGCACTCAACGAAGCCCGGGCCGTGCCCCCGCCCGCCAGGAGCCTCGGCCCCACTCACAGGACGCAGAGCGCGAAGGCTCCCGCCACGCTCTCGCTGTCTCGGACCAGGAAGCTGCCATCGCGGCCTGCCCGGGCCAGCAGCTCCTCGGCGGCGGCGCGGCTCAGGTCGCGGTGGTACCAGGCGGGGGCCGGGCTGCCCAGAGCGGCGCCAGACCCGGCGCCCCCTGGGCCCGGCGCCCCGCACGCCGAGGCCATGGCCAGCGCAGGGTTCAGCGCTGCCCGCGCCCACCGCCCCGCGCCATCCGCCCTGGGACGCTCGGCGCTGACGCTGGGACCGGGCCCGGGGCCCGGGGCTGGGGACCGGGCCTGATGATCCGCTGGCGGGACCGAGCCGGGGATCGGGGCTCCGTGCTCCGCCGCGCTTGCCGCCCGGTTTGCCGCGCAGCCGCCGCCGCCAGCAGCGCCGGCCTCAACTTGAAGAGAAAGAAAAGTTTGTTCAGAGGCGGCGGGGGAGGGGCAGGAGCGGAGCGCAGTGCCGGGCGGCCGGCCCCCACCCCCACCGCTCGGCCCAAGGCCCGTCCCGCCCCTGCCCTCACGCTCTTCCCCGCGGGGAAGTTGCCCTCTGCATTCCCGCAGGAGCCGGGACCCCCCAAACCCCAGGGGAAGCCGGCCTCCCAAACCCCACAATGATCCTGCCCAGCCATCACTACCCGGAGAAGATCCAGCTCCTAACGCCCGCCTCCAAGCCCAAGTCAACCCATCCTGCGCCCCGACACTTTGGGATTCCCGACCCCCTCCCCCTCCTTTCAATACTCACAATTATATGACCCCCAACTCCCATAAACATCTGATTCCACCCCCAAATCCTCTCCATTCGGCCCCCCTACAGACTCGTAGGATCGAGTTACCAAAATCCCCGAAGAATCCCATGATGAACCAACCTCCTGCCGTCCCTCTCCCCATCACCCCCAACTCCCGTGAAATCCAGCCCCCACTTAAACCTGAACCCCCAAACTCCACTGGGTCCCAATCCCGCGTGGGGGAATCCCCCACAAACCCCCAGAGGAGGTCCAATGTCCTCGAATCCCCACGCACCGTCCCTGGCAGCCCCTCTCAGCCCAGGCAGAGCCCTTCCCCCCTCTCGGCCAAGTTCCCTGGCACCATCCCCCATACCCGCAGGCCCCGGCCTTGAGGGGTTCAGCAGTCCCAGATCAGGCCTTTCCTTGCCCATCTAGAAGAAAGTTCCCTCAAACCCCCGGGCTCCCGACCTCTCCCCAGAGCCCCGGCCGCCGTACTCAGACCCCCACCTCCTGGGCTGCTCCGATGCCCCCTTCCCCGGGGAAGCAGCCCTGGACTCTCAGCGGCCACTTAAGATGGCCATCCTCTGCCGCCGCACCCCCCCCTCGCCTTCCGCCCCGCCCGCCGCCCCGCCCCCGCGGCTCTCCGCCGAGCCGGGGGTAGAACCCGCGCCCCGCCTCGCCCGGCCCAGTGCCTTGAATCCGGAGCCGCTAACCGGCCGATTGACCTCGCGCAAGTCACGGCGCCTCTCAGAGCCTCGCCTCATGCTCTGTAAAATGGGGATAACTTTATGAGGGCAGACTCAATAGGACTGTTCTTGTAAAGCTCTCCGCACGGGGCCTGGCATTCTGTGGGCGCTCCCGAACAGCGGCTATTTTTATTATTAATTAAGGAGTAACGAAGGTGACAGCTGTGTAAACTGTAAAGCGCGGCAATGGAACGAACGGGTATTATTAGCACCCGCCCCCATCCCAGCTACTCCCTCCAAGTCAACAAACTCGAGCCTCTGTAAGCGGGATGCGGAGCCAGGAGCGCCCTAGACCAGGCTCGCTCTGACAACCCCCGTCCCCTTCCCCTCCCACAAGGGCCGGTAGGGCCCCCTGGGCCTCCCGGAAAGGGGGCGGGGTCCTTAGGAAGGTCTGGACCGCCCCTCCCCACAAAAAGACCTAGCCCGTGGCGGCGTCTCCTGGGAGTCCGCTTCCTGCCCCGCCCCTCCGCCCCCTGGATCCTTAAAGGCGCAGACCTCCAGCCTGGCTCCCACTGCTGCCAACTCTTAGGCCGCTGTCGGAGGATCCCCTTTAACCTGCGAGAGAACTTTAACTTTGCTAAATTGAACTTGTGTCTGGGTCAGTTCCAACGAGCTCCTTTCTCTGTTTCAAATATGCATTGACTTCACCCAGCTGGAGCAAAGCCTGGGACGTGGAGCGGGGTCCGTGTGGCCTTCCAGACTAGATAAATGTAATGACTGAGACTCACCCACACGGTAAACAGCGTCTCAAGACCCCTCCAGCAACCCAGTAACTCGTCCTCCAATCTGTGGCCAACTTCCCCTATCAGTCACCTCTTGGTATGAGGCGGCGGGAGAGACCCGGACTACGAGTCTTCACTCCTGGGTTCTTGTCCTAGCTTGATGACACCTCCTGCCTGGCGTTCTCACACAGGTACCTGCACCTCTCTGAGGAAAACTGCGGTTGGGATGTGGAGACAAAGGCTTCCCCAGGGGGAATGGGGAAGGGGGAGACCCTGAGGTATAAACTCAGGCCCAGTTCCTGGGGGCTGTGCAACGACAGAGCAATCCTCTAGGAGAGGCATATCTACCAACCCTGGAGGGGACAAAGGTGCCGGAGAAGTTCCTGCCCCCTGGGAAGCCCCTAAGGGTTTCCGCAGCTTTTCCAGCCACGCTTCCAGGACACAGCAGGGCTGAACCAGTGCAAGGCTCCGGAGTATTTCCTCCCCAGGAACCTCACAGATGTCCTCCCCAATCTGCTCTCTTCCTCTTCTGAGGCTCCCAAGCCCCAACTCTGCCCCTTCAATCCACATGGGGTGAATTTATTTTCACACCAGACCCGCTGCACCCCCTGCCCCGGGAATCCAAAGCCTTCCCTGGCTCCCATCCCCAGCTTTCCCAGAGCAGCAGAGCTGAGCACAGAGCCAGGCAGACAAGGCCTGGGGGAAAGGAAGGGTATTTGGGGCCCAGTATAAATGAAGTTCTGGACTTGGCGCTCTCATTTGGGGCTACAAGGGCAACAGGATCCCTGAGGACTATTAATGTGCAGGCACTAGGTTTTTAGGCAACATTTAACAACCATGAGAGAAGGAAGGGTTATTATCTTCATTTTATTGAGGAGGTATGGTTTAGAGCAGTCAAGCAACTGCTTCACTTTCACATAGTAGCAGAGCTGGGATCCAAACCCATGTCTCATTTCTCTAATCTGAAGGAATCCAAAAACTATGGAATCTGCCCTCTACCACCCACAAATTCACAACTGAAATAATTCATCAGACACGGATGTGTTGGTCTGTTTTTTAGAACTGGCTGTCAGAGAAACCATAGGCCCCACCCTGGAGCAGGAACTAGATGACAGAGGGATGGGTAATGGATGGAGGCATGCTTACGGCTTCCTCATTTGTGGGAGCTGAGCTGAGCCCAGCCTGGTCATCAAACCTGGGGACTGTCTGGGGATGGCTGGACTCAGTCATGGAGCCAGAGTGGCAAAATCAGGGCCAGGCAGAGCAGGAGAGGTCTAATCCCCTGGGGCATGGCCCCAGCAGTCATGGCCAAGGCATAGAACCTCGCCACCTCCTCGTTGGGGTTGCCCTGGGCGGGGTCGAACCACATCTGGATGCAGCGGCCACTGCCCCGGCTGTAGTTGCTGAGCTTGTAGGAGTGACTCCAGAGGCCCTCACACAGGGCTGCCGGCGTGGGGAAGTAGAACTCAAATGTGCCACAGGTGGTCCCAGTTGGACACTTGTTAGATCCTGCAGGGTGGGAGAGGGTAGGCACGGACATTCAGCCCCTGGGCCCAAAGCTCATTTCTGGCCCCCCTTAGAAATCCTTGCCCAACCCCAAATCTTCAAACCCCCTTTCTCCATTCTCCACCTCCATCTCTCCACCCTCAGGCCCTCACCTGAGGTCCAGTTCCAGCCCTTGTGCCAGTTGCTCTTGCAGGTGTAGGAGGTGCGGCAGTCTTCCCACCAGCTCTGACAGTCCTCTTTGCACAGGGGCACGTTCAGGAACCGTTCTTTGCGCCAGCTCTGGTTCACCTGGGGGGAGCAGGGGGAGAGAGGGCTCCAGTCAGCCTGAGATGTTGGTAGGAACAGCCTTGACTGAGTTGGGCGACAGCCTGCCGGGGTGGGGTGAGGGAGACACCAATACCTCCTGGATCCAGGGCCCCAGGTTAGGTGAGCACTCGTATAAACAGTTGTCCTGAATGAAGTGGCGCTTGCAGGCGGGCTCCATCTTGCCACAGTGATCCCAGTTAAAGTTATACAGGGAGGAGGTGTCCCTGTGCAGCTCCTGGCTGACTTTGGCAGAGCAGCAGGCATTCTTCTTCCAGGGGATGCACTGCGGTGGGGGGAAGACATGAGACTAACTGCCTCCCCGACCACAAGCTCTGCCACCTCCAGTCTCTTCCCATTGGCTCTTGCTCTCCTGCCCCAGGTAGGTTTTCCTAGGAACGCTCACTGTTAGGACCTCTCTGTCCTTGGCCTCCAGAAACTCTGGTCTTGGGAGAGACTCAGTTACAACAGTGTGATGGGGAGGCAGGGGTGGTGAGAGCCTGGGAGAAACCCTGTCTTGGGGAGACAATAGTTATCATTTATACAGCGCTTGATACTTTATACAAAGTATTTTATTTTTTCACTAAAAAATAATTACTGAGTACTTGTTTTATGCCAGTTACTGTTCTAGATGCTGGGAATACAGAAGAGAACAAAACAGAAATGTGTGTTCTGGTGAGGGGAGACAGTAAGAACTAAAAGAGAAAAAAATATATATCAAGATCTGATCAGTTATATGGAGGAAATTACAGCAGGGAATGGAAATATGGAGTATGGGATGACTGTTGAAATTTTAAATGGGGTGATTGTGAACAGCCTCACTGGAAGGTGGCATTTTGAGCAAAGGAGAAAAGGGGATACGCTCTGCAGTAATACACGCTGAAGTCTCTCACCCTTTAAACCCCTGGAGTTGCCCACCTCAGTCCTACCCCTACCCCACCACAAGGGCAAGTCCTGTCCCATTGCTCTGTGTGTCTGTGTGCTTCTCTGGGCCTCAGTTTCCTAAATTGTGTCATGTGGAGGAGAATATCATCTACCCACATCACAGGACCCCTGGGAATATGAAATCACACACAGAAAACACATGACACCTGGTAGGTGCTCAGTAAATGATCATTCCTCCTTATTGCCGACACGGTATCCTATCCTGAGCAGGCCACCCCTAGAATCACGCCAGCCACTCCCCCGCATCCTACCTTCACCCTCTCCCACAGTGATAATTCATGATGTGTGTGTGTGGTGAAGGGGCTGACCCCGCGACCCCTCCCTCACCACCCTGACTTCCTCTCCCTTGTCTGAACAAGCCGCCTCCCCACCCAGAGCCACACTCCATCCTCACCTGGTCATGTAGCTTGTCCTCAGGGCCTGGCTTTATCTTGTGGTGCTTGGCAACCATGCAGACATTGAGCAGGTCTGTCCTGGCCTGGGCACTGCACTGGTAGGCCATCCAGGCCAGAAACAGCAGAAGGGGTGTCAATTTCCAGGGCATGTCTTTCTTTTCCTGCAGAGGCAGCTGTGGTTAGGGAGACCAAAGCCTGAGGGGAGAGAGTCCCATGCAGGGTGCCACCTTCACCTCCTGCCTCAGTCTCCCCAGCTCCACACTGAAGGATGGGGTCAGATCCTGTTCCTTCAGTGTTGGGGTCCTGAGGCTCCTTGAGACTGAAGTAGAGAAGATGGGCAAAAGGGGCGGCTCCCTCACCTCAGGTTCGAAGGGCTCAGAAGGGGATCTGGGATTAGAGGGTGAGCCCTAGGGGAATCTTCCCAAGGTGGAGGAGATGCCTTGTGCTCTCACCTTCTCTCTGGACTTGATCTAAGAAAAGTAACTAATTCAGGTCCATGCCCTGCTCCCCTGAAAGGGGCCAGGGACACACAGTGCCTTCATCCTGTGTCCAGCAAGTGCTCTGCCTTTACACCCTGGAGCACCTGGGTTCCCATGACGGGTTAGAAACCCTGTTAGCCCTGGGGTGGCAGCAACCCAGCTCTGCTGAGTTCTCCGAATCAGCACAAGGATCAAATGAGGTAACACGCAGGATGGTGTTTGGTTAAGTGATACAGAAATGACAAGGGTGGGGGTTTTTTTGTTTTGTTTTTTTAAAGATTCCACATATAAGCAGTATCATATGATACTTGTCTTTCTCTCTCTGGTTCATTTCACTTAGTATGATAATCTCTAGGTCCATCCATGTTGTTGCAAATGGCATCATTTCATTCTTTTTTATGGCTGAGTAATATTCCATTGTATATATGTACCACATCTTCTTTATCCACTCAGTTTGTTAATGGACATTTAGGTTGCTACTGGGACTCTACTTTTTTTTTTTTTTTTTTTTTTTGGCTGCATTAGATCTTCGTTGCTGCACGAGGGCTTTCTTTAGTCGTGTCTAGTGGGGGCTACTCTGCATTGCAGTGTGCAGGCTTTTCATTGCGGTGGCTTCTCGTTGTGGAGCACAGGCTCTAGGTGCGTAGGCTTCAGTAGTTGTGGCACGCGGGCTCAGTAGTTGTGGTGCACGGGCTTAGTTGCTCCGCAGCATGTGGGATCTTCCTGGACCAGCTCGAACCCGTGTCCCCTGCCTTGGCAGGCAGATTCTTAACCACTGCACCACGAGGGAAGCCCCTGGGGTGGTTGTTTTTAAACAGCTTTGCTTTCTCAGACTTTTTCCTTCCCTATTCTCTGAAAGCCATTTCCTCCTGTCCACACCCCACATCGTGACTCTGGCCTTCTCAGCTCTTTCTGGACAGATGCACCAGATCCCTACCTTATCCCTCAAAACACAAATGCAGGACCCTAGTACCTGAGGGACAACATAAAAGTCTGTCGCATTGGAGCTGCTAACCAGACAAGCACTTAGAGTCATGGGAGACCCCCAGCAAAAGTGACGGCCCACTACTCTGTCCATGACTGCCTCTCACCTCTCACTCAGCCCATGACAGATCTGTTCCTTTAGGCTCTGTCACTGAGGGACCTAAGAGTTGATAATAGAGACTTTCCTCTCCCTCCCCATCCCCCATGCAGTTGATCACCAAGCCCTGGCAAGGTCTCTCAGAAAACGTTTCTGGAATTCACTTCCCTTGGCTCTGTGTTTGGGGTAAGGTCTTCCCTCCTCCAGTTTCTTCCCCTTCAAGTCACCTTCCCCAAAGGAGCCAGAGTGATCTTTCTAAAGAGAGATATGTACCAATTCACATTCCCACCAGCAGTGCAAGAGTGTTCCCTTTTCTCCACACCCTCTCCAGCATTTATTGTTTCTAGATTTCTTGATGATGGCCATTCTGACTGGTGTTAAGTGTCCATCATCAGATGAATGGATAAAGAAGATGTGGCACATATATACAGTGGAATATTACTCAGCCATAAAAAGAAACGAAACTGAGCTATTTGTAATGAGGTGGATAGACCTAGAGTCTGTCATACAGAGTGAAGTAAGTCAGAAAGAGAAAGACAAATACCGTATGCTAACACATATATATGGAATTTAAAAAAAAAGTCATGAAGAACCTAGGGGTAAAACGGGAATAAAGACACAGACCTACTTGAGAATGGACTTGAGGATATGGGGAGGGGGAAGGGTAAGCTGTGACAAAGCGAAAGAGAGGCATGGATATATATACACTACCAAACGTAAGGTAGATAGCTAGTGGGAAGCAGCTGCAGAGCACAGGGAGATCAGCTCGGTGCTTTGTGACCGCCTGGAGGGGTGGGATAGGGAGAGTGGAAGGGAGGGAGATGCAAGCGGGAAGGGATATGGGAACAGATGTATATGTATGACTGATTCACTTTGTTATAAAGCAGAAACTAATTTAAAAAAAATCAAAAAAAAAAAAAAAGAGAGAGAGATATGCCCCGCCCCTATGCGCCAACCTACCAAGTCTCCCCAGTGTCCTGTCACCATCCCCTCCTTAGGGCAACTTGCCTGAGCCTCCTTTGCTGCTGGGCGCACACACAACTCTGGATTGGCCTGTCTTCAGGTTGGCAGCAGCTCCAAGCCGCGGCACTGCCTTCTGTGTTCTCTGTCCTCAGCGCCGGATAGACTGACTAGGAGCTCTGGGAAGCATAGATACAATTTCCTCTTTCAGCTCTCCTCCTGCTCTTCCTTCTCTTAGGATCACGCCCTCTTCAAGATTGCTTTAGTCTGTCAAATGATCCATTCCTGTTTTCATTCATCTCTTTATTTGTTAATTTATTCATTCCAGGGTGCACACATTCAACATGCATCAAAATCTAGATGATTGCTCATCTCCAAGGGGGATCTGAATTTTTGACCCCAAGTGGTTGTTAGGATAAAGCTAACTTGAGGGGAATGGGACCTAGTGAGAAAGAACCCAGGCTTTGGGGCCAGGTCATGGGACCCAGTGATAGCTCCATCCCTCCCACAACTGTGGGAAATATCACTGAATCTTTCTCAGCTTCAGTTTGCTCACAAGAAGATTGTTGAGAATTATATGTAGAAAAGCCTGACATATACTGAGTAGGCTTAAAAAATTTTTTTTATTTAACTATATTTGATTTATAATATTGTGTTAGCTTCAGGTGTACAGCTTCAGATTCTTTTCCCTTATAGGTTATTACAAGATATTGAATATAATTCCCTATGCTATACAGTAAATCCTTGTTGTTCATCTATTTTATATATAGTGGTGTGTATCTGTTAATCCCATACTCCTAGTTTATCCTTCTCCCTCCCCTTTCCCATTTGGTAACCATAAGTTTGTTTTCTATGTCTGTGACTCTGTTTCTATTTTGTAAATAAGTTGATTTGTATTATTATTTTTTGGGGGGGCCACACCACATAGCAATGTATTATTTTTTGAGATTCCACATATAAGTGATATCATATAATATTTGTCTTTTTCTGCCTGACTTATTTCACTTAGTATCATAACCTGTACATCCATTCATATGCTGCAAATGGCAATATTTCATTTGTTTTTATGGCTGAGTAATATTCCATTGTGTGTATATACCACATTTTATCCATTCATCCATCCATGGACATCTGAGCTGCTTCCACCTCTTTTTTTTTTTTTTTTTTTTTTGTGGTACGCAGGCCTCTCACTGCTGTGGCCTCTCCCGTTGCGGAGCACAGGCTCTGGACGCACTGGCTCAGCGGCCATGGCTCACGGGCCCAGCCGCTCCGCGGCATGTGGGATCCTCCCGGACCGGGACACGAACCCGTGTCCCCTGCATTGGCAGGCGGACTCTCAACCACTGCGCCACCAGGAAAGCCCTGCTTCCACCTTTTGACTACTATGAAGAATGCTACTATGAACACATCTTCTTTTTCCATTCATCTATTAATGGACATTTAGGTTGCTTGAGTAGGCTTAAATGGCAGCTATCAGATTAATTTATGAGCAGCCAGATGGACACAGGTAGAAGATGAGGTACAGAAGTCCAGGGTCACAGAGAAAAATTGCCTCAAATCTGATAAATGAGGATACCTCACCATCTACTATTTTTGTAACTATAATTAAACAATATTTTAGCCTTTTAAAAAATTGTGGTAAAATACAGACTATATAAAATTTACTGCCTTAACCATTTTAAGTATACAATTCAGTAGTGTTAAGTATATTCATATTGTTGTGCAACAAATCTCTAGGACATTTTCATCCTGTAAAACTGAAACTCTATTTCCATTAGTCAGCAGCTCCCCATTTCCTCCTCTCCCCAGTCCTCAGTAACCACCATTCAACCTTCTGTCTCTAAGAATTTGACTCCTCTAGATATCTCATATAATTGGGGCCATACATTATTTGTCCTTTTGTGACTGACTTATTTCACTTAGCATAATGTGCTCAAGGTTCATCCATGTGTCAGAATTTCATTCCTTTTTATAGCTGAATAATATTCCATTGTATGTATATACCACATTTTATCCATTCATCCATCCATGGACACTTGAGCTGCTTCCACCTTCTCACTATTGTGAAGAATGCTACTATGAACACAGGTATACAACTATCTCTTTGGGACCCTGCTTTCAATTCTTTTGGATATATAACCAGAAGTGGAATCGCTGGATCATACAGTAATTCTATTTTTAATTTTTGAGGAACTGTCATACTGTTTTCCAAAATGGTTGCACAATTTTACATTTCCACCAGCAGTGCACAAGGATTCAATTCAATTCAATTTCTCCACATCCTGGCCACACTTATTATTTTCTGTTGGTTTGTTTGTTTCTTTAATAGTAGCCATCCTAGTGGGTATGAGGTGGTATGTCACTGTGGTTTTGATTTGCATTTCTCTAATGATTAGTAATGTTGAGCCTTTTTTCATATGCTTGTTGGTAATTTGTATATCTTCTTTGGAGAAATGTTTATTCATGTTATTTGCCCATTTTTTAATCAGGTTATTTTGTTATTGTTAAATTATAGGAGTTCTTTATATATTCTGGATTAACCCCTTATCAGATACATGATTTGCAAATATTTTCTCCCATTCTGTATGTTGCCTTCCATTCTATTGTCTTTTGGGGCACAGAGGTTTTAAATTTTGATGTAGCCCAATTTGTCTTTTTTTTTCTTTTGTTACCTGTGCTTTTGCTATCATATCCAAGAAATCACTGCCTAATGTAATATTATGAAGCTCTTCCCCTACGTTTTCTTACAGTTGTATAGTTTTAGCTCTTATGGTTAGGACTTTGATCCATTTTGAGTTAGTTTTTGTGTGTGGTGTAAAATAGAGTCCAACTTAATTTTTTTGCATGTGAATATTCAGTTGTGTCCGTGCACCATATTTTAAAAAGATTATTCTTTCCCCTCTTGCACTGTCTTAGCACTGTTGTCAAAAATCTGGACTCTCAGCTCCATCCTGCTACTGTACTGTCTTATAGTTTTGTAGTAAGTTTTAAAATCAGGAAGCGTGAGTTCTCTAATTTTGTTCTTTTTCAAGATTGTTTTGGCTATTGTAGGCCTCTTTCATGTCCATATGGATTTTAGGATCAGGTTGTCAGTTACTCCAAAATAGCCAGCTGAAATTTTGAAAAGAATTGAGTTCAATCTGTAGATCAATTTGGGGAGTATTGTCCTCATAACAATATTAAGTCTTCTCATTGATGAACATGGAATTTCTTTCCATTTATTTAGGTTTTGCATTTCTTTCAACAATGTTTTGTAATTTTCAGTGTACAAGTTTTGTTGTTGTTGTTGTTGTTGTTTTTTAATTTGGCCTCACCATGTGGCATGTGGGATCTTATTTCCCTGGCCAGGGATTGAACCCACGCCCCTTGCAGTGGAAGCACAGAGTCTTAACCACTGGACTGCCAGGGAAGTCCCCTGTGCAAGTCTTTTACTTCGTTTGTTAAATTTTTTCCTGTGTATTTGATTCTTTTTCAAGCTATTGTGAATGGAACTGTATTCTTTTTTATTTTTTATCCTGGGCCATACATTTTATTTTTTTTAAATAAATTTATTTATTTAATTAATTTATTTTTGGCTGCATTGGGTCTTCGTTGCTGCGCACGGGCTTTCTCTAGCTGCAGCGAGCGGGGGCTACTCTTTGTTGCGGTGCGCAGGCTTCTCATTGCGGTGGCTTCTCTTGTTTCGGAGCACAGGCTCTAGGTGCATGGGCATCAGTAGTTGTGGCACGCAGGCTCAGTAGTTGTGGCTCGTGGGCTCTAGAGCGCAGGCTCAATAGTTGTGGCGCACGGGCTTAGTTGCTCCGCGGCATGTGGGATCTTCCCGGACCAGGGCTCAAACCCGTGTGCCCTGCATTGGCAGGCAGATTCTCAACCACTGTGCCACCAGGGAAGCCCAGAACTATATTCTTACATTTATTTTTGTATTGTTCATTGCTAGTGTATAGAAATACAAATGATTTTTGTGTATTGATCTGGTATCCTACAAAGTTGCTGAACTCACTTGTTAGTAATCATGTGTTTGAGGATTCCTTAGGATTTTCTATATAGAATGTCACATCATTTGTGAATAGAAAGTTTTACTTCTAGCTTTCCAATTTGTATGGATCTTATTTCTTTTTCTTCACTAATAGCCCTAGCTACAACTTTTATACAGCATTGAGTAGACATGATGAGAGTGGATATACCTGTCTTATTGCTCATCTTAGGGCTAAAGCCTTTTGGCATAGAACAGGATGTTAGCTGTGGGTTTTTCATAGATGTCCTTTATCACATTGGGGAAAATCCCTTCTATTCCTTGTTTGTTCAGTGCTTTTTTTTGTTTTTTTAACAGAAGGAGTTTAGATTTTGTCAAATGATGTTCCTGCATCCATTAAGACGATCATGTGGTTTTGTATTTTATTCTAGTAATATGGTGTATTAAATCAATTAATTTTGAGATGTTAAACCAACTTGCATTCTTTAGATTCCCCCAGCTGGTAATGGTGTATAATCCTTTTTATATGCTGCTGGGTTCACTTTGATTTTTTTTTTTTTTTTGCAGTATGCGGGTCTCTCACTGTTGTGGCCTCTCCCGTTGCGGAGCACAGGCTCTGGACGCACAGGCTCAGTGGCCATGGCTCACAGGCCCAGCCACTCCGCGGCATGTGGGATCTTCCCGGACCGGGGCTCGAACCTGTGTCCCCTGCATCGGCAGGCGGACTCTCAACCACTGCGCCAGCAGGGAAGCCCCAGTTTGATGTTTTGTTGAGCAGATTTACGTCTTTATTCATAAAAGATGTTGGTCTGTAGTTTTCTTTTCTTGTCATGACTTTGTCTGATTTTATATCAGAGTAACACTGGTCTCATGGAATGAGTTGGGGAGTGTTCTCTCCCCTTCTTTTTTGAAAGAATTTGTGAAGGATTGGTATTAATTATTCTTTAACCATTTGGTAGAATGCATCACTGAGGCCATCTGGGCCTGAGCTTTTCTTTGTGGAAGTCTTAAAATGACTAATTCAGGGACTTCCCTGATGATACAGTGGTTAAGACTCTGCGCTTCCACTGCAGGGGGCGTGGGTTCTGGCTGGGGGAACTAAGATCCCGCATGCCTCGGCACGGCCAAAATAAATAGATAAATAAATAAATAAAAATTTAAAAATACTAGTTCAATCTCTGTACCTGTTATAGGTATACTTCAATGTTTTACTTATTCTGGTGTTGTCTTTGGTAGCTTGTGTCTTTCTAGGAATTTGTCCATTTCATTTATGTTATATAATTTATTGACTTACAGTTGTTCATAGTATTCTCTTACAATGCTTTTTATTTCTGTAAGGATAATAGTGATGTCCCCTCTCTTACTCATGATTTTAATAATTTGATTCTTCTCTCTTTTTTTTCTTAAAATCAATGTAGCTAAAGACTTATCAGTTTTGTTTATCTTTTCATAAAACCAACTTTTGGCTTTCTTCATTTTCTCTATTGTTTTTCTATCCTCTATTCCATTTATTTTTGCTTTGCTCATTATTTCTTTCCTTCTGCCGGCTTTGGGTTCTTTGTCTATTCTATTTTTGTAAGGTAATAGGTTAATTATTGATTTAAAATCTTTCTTCTTTTTTTTTTTTTTTTTTTCTTTTTCTTTTTTGCGGTATGCGGGCCTCTCACTGCTGTGGCCTCTCCCGCTGCAGTGCACAGGCTCCGGATGCGCAGGCCCAGCGGCCATGGCTCACGGGCCCAGCCGCTCCGCGGCATATGGGATCCTCCCAGACCGGGGCACGAACCCGTATCCCCTGCATCGGCAGGCGGACTCTTAACCACTGCGCCACCAGGGAGGCCCTCTTCTTTTTTAATATAGGCATTTATAGCTCTAAATTTCCCTCTGAGCACTGCTTTAGCTGTATCCAATTTTTTTTAATAAATTTATTTATTTATTCATTTTATTTAATTTTTTTTGCTGCATTGTCTCTTTGCTTGCACGCAGGTTTTCTCTAGTTGCTGAGATTGGGGGCTACTCTTTGTTGTGGTGTGCGGCCCTCTCATTGTGGCGGCTTCTCTTGTTGCAGAGCACAGGCTCTAGGCACGTGGGCTTCAGTAGTTGTGGCACACGGGCTTCAGTAGTTGTGGCTCGTGGGCTATAGAGCGCAGGCTCGGTAGTTGTGGCACACGGGCTTAGTTGCTCTGTGGCATGTGGGATCTTCCCGGGCCAGGGCTCGAACCCATGTCCCCTGCATTGGCACAGGCTCCGGACGCACAGGCTCAGCGGCCATGGCTCACGGGCCCAGCCGCTCCGTGGCATATGGGATCTTCCCGGACCAGGGCACAAACCCGTGTCCCCTGCATTGGCAGGTGGACTCTCAACCACTGCGCCACCAGGGAAGCCTTGCAGGCAGATTCTTAACCACTGCGCCACCAGGGAAGCCCCCAATTAGTTTTGATATTCTTCATTTTCATTTCATTCATCTTAAAGTTTTTTCTAATATCTCTTGTGATTTATTATTTTACTCATTGATAACTTAGGAGTGTATTATTTAACTTACACATATTTGTGAATTTCCTAAATAGTCCTCTTTTTTGATTTCCAGTTTCATTCCATTGGGTTCAGAGAACATTGTATTGTTTCAACTCTTTTAAATGCATTGGTGCTTTTTAAAATGGCCAAACATATGATGTTCCATATGCACTTGAGAAGAATATATATTATTCTGTTGTTTTTTGATGTGTTCTACAGATATCTGCTAGGTCTAGCTGGTTTATAATGTTGTGCAAGTCTTCTATTTCCCTGTTGATCTTCTGCCGAGTTATTCTATTCGTTTTTGGTAGGGGGTATTGAAATCTCCAACTGTTATTATTGAATTCTGTAGTTCTGTGCTCAATTCTGTCAGTTTTTTATTTCATGTATTTTGGAACTCTATATTTATGTTTATAATTGTTATGTGTTCCTGATGGATTGACCCTTTTATTATTATAAAACGCCTTTCTTTGCCTCTTAATAATTTTTGTCTTAAATTCTGTTTGTCTGATAGCATTTTAACCATCCCAGATATCTTTTGGTTATTTTTTGCATGATGTATCTTTCTTCCATCCTTTAATTTCAACTTTTTGTCTATGAATCTACAGTGTGAGTCATGTAGCCAGCATTTGGTAGGATAATGATTTTTTTATCTGCTAATCTCTGCACTTTAATTGGGAGTATTTAATCCCTTTATATAAAATGTAATTACTAATTATATGTTTTACATCTTTAATTTTATTTGCTTTATATATGTTGTTTGTCTTTTTTGTTCCTCTGTTTCTCCATTACGCCGTCTTTGTGTTTAATTCATATTTTGTAGTGTACCATTTTAATGCCTTTGTTGTTTCTTTTACTATATATATATATATATATATATATTTTTTTTTTTTTTTGCGGTTCACGGGCCTCTCACTGTTGTGGCCTCTCCCGTTGCGGAACACAGGCTCCGGACGCGCAGGCTCAGCAGCCATGGCTCACGGGCCCAGCCGCTCCGCGGCATGTGGGATCTTCCCGGACCGGGGCTCGAACCCATGTCCCCTGCATCGGCAGGCGGACTCTCAACCACTGTGCCACCAGGGTAACCCTCTTTTACTATAATTTTTGAGTTTTTTCTTACTAGTTGCTCAGAGATTACAACTAACATCATAATTTATAACAATCTAGTTGATGTTAATACCGAGCTTCAATAGTATTCAAAACTTTGCTCCAATATAGCTTCATTTCCTCCCCCACTCCTTTGTACCATTATTGTCATACAAATTATAATTTTACACATTATGAACATATCAACAGACTTTTAATAATTATTATTTTACACAGCCGTCTTTTTCCATTAGATAGGAAAAGAGAAGTGTTACAACATAAATACATTTATACCATATTTTATATTTCTTTGTATATTAACTTTTACTTATGCTCTTGATTTCTTCATGGGGATTCACATACTGTCTGGTGGCCTTTCATTTCAGCTTGAAGAACAACCTTTAGTATTTCTTGTAAAGGAAGTCTGCTAGCAACAAATTCTCTCAGTTTTGGTTTATTTGGGTATGTATTAATTTCGCCTTCCTTTTTTAAAAATATTTATTTATTTATTTGGTTGCACTGGGTCTTAGTTGCAGCACGTGGGCTCCTTAATTGCAGCACACGGGCTCCTTAGTTGTGGCATGTGAACTCTTAGTTGTGGCATGCATGTGGGATCTAGTTCCCTGACCAGGGATTGAACCTGGGCCCCCTGCATTGGGAGCGTGGAGTCTTAACCACTGTGCCACCAGGGAAAGTCCCTCTCTTTCATTTTTGAAGGATAGTTTTTCTGGTTATAGAATTCTGTTTTTTTTCTTTTTCTTTTTTTTTTTTTTTTGGCTGAACCGTGCAGCTTGCGGGGTTTTAGTTCCCTGACCAGGGATTAACCTGTGCCCTTGGCAGTGAAAGCAGGGAGTCCTAACCACTGGACCGCCAGGGAATTCCCCTTGGTTATAGAATTCTTGATTGAGCTTTTTCACTTCAGCACTTTGAATATATCATCCCACTGCCTCCTGGCCTTCATCGTTGCTGATGAGACATTAGCAGTTACTCTTATTGAGGGTACTTTGTACATGATAAGTTGTTTTTCTATTGCTGCTTGTAAGATTCTCTCTTTGTCTTCCAGTAGTTTGACTCTGATGTGTTTAAGTGTGAATTTCTTTGAGTTTATATTATCTTGATGTCATTGAGCTTCTCAGATGTGTAGATTAATGTTTTTTTATAAAATCTGAGATTAGGCCATGATTTCTCCAATATTATAATATTTATATCTTCCCCCCCCTTATAGAACTCCCATTGTGCATATTTTGTTATGCATAATGGTTATCACCACAAGTCCCTGAGGCTGTGTTCATTTTTCCCTCTTTTTTTTTTTTGTCCTTAAGAATGGACAATTTCTGTTTTCCATCTTCACATTTATAGGTTCTTCAAACCTGAAGCCACTTCAAACGTGCTGCTGAGCACCTCTAATAAAAAAAAACTTTTATTCAGGCTTTCTTTTTTTAGAGCAGCTTAAGGTTCATAATGAAATTGAGGGGAAGGTACAGAAATTTCCTATATATCCGCTGCCCCCACACGTACATAGCTTCCTCCATTATAACATCCCCAGCCAGAGTGGTACATTGTTACAATTGATGAACCTACATTGACACATCTTAATCACCCAAAGTCCATAATTTACATTAGGGTTCACTCTTGGTGTTGTACATGCAATGAATTTGGACAAATGCATAACTGTATCCATCATTATAATATACAGAGTATTTTCACTGCACTGAAAATCCTCTGTGCTCTGCCTACACCCCCCTCCCCACAATCCCAGCAACCACTGATCCTTTTGCTATCTCTATACTTTTGCCTTTTCCAAATGTCATATAGTTAGAAACATACAGTATGTAGCTTTTTCATATTGGCTTCTTCCACTTAGTACTACATATTTACGGTTCCTCCATGTCTTTTTTATAAAATATTTATTTATTTAATTTACTTATTTTCTTTATTTTTTTGGCTGCATCCGATCTTAGTTGCGGCACGCGGGCTCTTCGTCATAGCGCATGGGCTTCTTTCTAGTTGTGGCATGAGGGTTTTTTTCCTCTAGTTGTGGTGCCCAGGCTCCAGGACACGTGCGCTCTGTAGTTTGCGGCACACGGACTCTCTTGTCGAGGCATTCGAGCTCAGTAGTTGTGGTGAGCCAGCTGAGTTGCCCCGCAGCATGTGGGATCTTAGTTCCCCGACCAGGGATTGAACCCGCATCCCCTGCATTGGAAGGTGGATTCTTAACCACTGGACCACCAGGGAAGTCCCCAGTTCCCCTATGTCTTTTCATGGCTTGATAGTTCATTTCTTTTTAGTGTTGAATAATATTCCATTATCTGGGTGTACCACAGTTTATTTACCCACTCACCTACTGAAGGACATCTTGGTTGCTTCAAAGGTTTAGCAATTATGAATAAAGCTGCTATAGACATTAATATGCAGGTCTTAGTGTAGAAATAACTTTTCAACTCCTTTGGGTAAATACTAAGGAGCATGAGTACTGGATCATGTGGTAAGAGTATGTTTAGTTTTTTAAGAAACCATCAAACTGTCTTCCAAAGTGGCTATACTACTGTGCATTCCCACCAGCAATGAATGAAAGTTCCTTTTGCTCCACATCCTCACCACTATTTGGTGTTGTCAGTGTTCCAGATTCTGGCCATTCTAATAGGTGTGTAATGGTATCATGTTGTTGTGTTGTTGTTGTTGTTTTTAAATAGATTTATTTATTTGTTTGTTTGTTTTTGGCTGCGTTGGGTCTTCGTTGCTGTGTGCGGGCTTTCTCTAGTTGAGGCGAGCAGGGGCTACTCTTCGTTGTGGTGTGCGGGCTTCTCATTACAGTGGCTTCTCTTGTTGTGGAGCACGGGCTCTAGAGTGCAGCCTCAGTGGTTTTGGCGCATGGGCTTAGTTGCTCTGTGGCATGTGGGATCTTCCCAGACCAGGGCTCAAATCCATGTCCCCTGTATTGGCAGGGGGATTCTTAATCACTGTGCCACCAGGGAAGCCCCATGTTGTTGTTTTAATTTGCATTTCCTAATGACATATAACATGCAACATGTTTTCATATGCTTATGTGATATCTGTATATCTTCTTTGATGAAGTATTTGTTAATGTCTTTGGCCCATTTTTTTTTAATCAGGTTGTTTTCTTTAATCAGGTTGTTTAGTTTTAAAAGTTCTTTGTATATTTTGGATAACAGGCATTTATCAGATATATCTTTTGCAAATATGTTCTCCCAGTCTGTGGCTTGTCCTTTCACCTTTCACTCTCTTGACAATATCTTTTTTTTTTTTTTTTTGACATGCTGCATGGCTTGTGGTATCTTAGTTCTTCAACTAGGGATCGAAGTCAGACCCCGGCAGTGAAAGCACTGAGTCCTAACCACTGGACCTCCAGGGAATTTCCAACAATGTCTTTAATTGAGCAAAAATTTTTAATTTTGATTAAATCTAGCTTATCAGTTCTTTCTTTCATGGATCTTGCCTTTGGATCATCACCTAACCCAGAGCTGAGGTATTGGAGCCTTCTCAGGTATTTCCTGGACATATTCACATTTCTGCAAATGCACATGAATTGAAGATCCCCAGGTAGAGATGTCAGAGCTTTTCAAAGCTCACTTTTGGCATCTCATTCCCTGATGTTCCTTTTAAGTTTTTTGTCCTGCCTCTTGTTTGCCACAACTGGTAGGAAGCTGGGATGTCAAATAATTTGCTGCCAATTATTTAGACAAACACCTAGGCATTGGGTTTCTCACTGGGTGGGCTCTGAGTCAGACAAGCCCTGTGAATGGGGCTCTTAACAGAGCTTCCAGATAGATCAAGTAGTGACAGTTCTCTAGGGATAGGGCTTTTGGGGAGATCCACACCCACTCTGCCCCCTCTAGTGGCTGCTAGGCCACTGGTTTTCATAGCTACTGTAGTTGTGAGGCTGCTGATTTTGGAGACTACTGTGGAGTTGGGGAGAGGAGGATGGGAAAAAGCAAATAAAAGTACCACAAAGCTCATTGTTCCTGCTGATATTCAGCCATTTTTCTTGAATAAATTCTCCTTAGGTTTTTGACAACTTTGATTAATTTCCAGAGTTCTGGAAAAGTTGATTTTGACAAGTTTTGCCAGTGTTATTGCTTTTATGGAGGAGTGGATTTTCAGATGTCCTTACTATGTCATTCCAGAAGTGCTTCTTCAGATTACTTCTATTTTAAGAAGCATAAAGCTTTAAATAATATTGGTCACTTGTAAGTAAAATGGTCTTTGAGTATACAGTCTACTGTTAACACGAATAAATAAAAGTTGTTTTTTGTTTCCTGTGTTTTTTGCCCTCATAGCAAAGTTTAGGTCCTTATCAACCTAAATTTGAACTTTCACTTCTCAAAAAAGCAAATTAATATTTTGGGCTTTGTGGTGACTTGCATCATGCTCTTGAGTCATGATACAACATGAAACAATAGGATCCCTCATTTCTAGAGAAGTTAAAATTCTTGGTGACAAGGTTGTTATAAAATATAGTTTTCTTATTAATAACACAGCCAAGACTGAGGCTATTTCCTGACAACACTTTTTTTTTTTCCTGTTTCCCTTCTCCAAGATCAGGTCCTAAATTCAGAATAATAAAACTATCAAGGCATATTTTACACCAAGATCATCTTGGCACTTCCCAGACAGCTGCTAGAATACATAAAAAATTTGTTCCCTCACAGCATGGTACTCATAAGTAAAGAAGGAGGCAAGGAGGGATGCTAAAAATAGTTAGGTATAATTGGTATGCTCAGTGTTTTAAAATTCAGCTTATCAGTATCATAAGAGCTGCCCTGTACATCATGTTCACATTGTGGAGAAAGATGTTAGAGCAAAGAGAAGAATTCGTCCTTTCTAGAGGATTTTTATACAAGGTAAAGGATTGTGTCTGTGAATGTTTAGTGATTGCAGATTTCCCCACATGAGTAAAAGCACACGCATTTTAATAAGCAAGGGTCTGCATAACGACTGTCAACAAATCTATTTCCAAGATGATTTTGTCCTTTATTTTAAAATAACCATTTATTATTGATAGTAATTTTCATGCACATCTTACAAAACAGACTGTAAGGCCCTCAAGATTTCTAAATACATCCACTGTCTATATTGCCCTTGGAGCTGAGGCAAATAGAGAGGACAAATGGAATTATAAAAAATAAGTTGGTTAAATTGATTGAGAAGACAAACTCTCCTTGTCCACCTCTCCCTCTCCGGGTTCTAATAATATGTTCTCCTCAAAACAGCTATCAACTGAGACCTCATGAAATATAGCAGTTGACAGTAAGTTCATGCTCTGTTGTATTACACCCCAGTGAAAATTCTTCTCTCTTTTATTCTGGTATTAGAAATTAATAGATTGACCGATCTTCCGTTTGTGCTAACAAGGAGTTTTCTCTTCTCTCCTTTTGTTTTCCTGAAGATCCTACCATAATTGACTGACTGGAAAATAGACTCATGGATTTGACATCACCACCATAAACTAACTCTTGGATGATTCAAGCTGTCAGAGCCCTGGGACTTGGGACTTACAGAAAAATTCCAGCCCAAAAGCAGAAGACTTCTATGGAGAAAAATGCTAAGCCACAAACAGGTAACAAGAAATAATTTTTAAAGAATTAGGGAAGTTGATGAAGGCAATATGATTGTGGTTATTATGTTGGTATTTTTGGTAATGTGCTTCATGTTCTTTTTTTGATTAGTCATATGATGCAGCCCTTTTTGTTTCCCCTGGCTGTGGTCTCTAACCCTCAATTCAGTAGACCATACTTGTGCCAACCACAATAAACACTCTCTCTAAAAAAAATTCTTGGCAATGGGCCACTCTCCTAAGCATCCCTATTGGTATTGTTTACACCTACACCAAGTACTGACTCCCTCCTTGACTGCCACGTTGGTCCAACCAGTTTCTAAAAGTTCATGATGGAATAGAGTTTGGCTCAGATGATAGATTTTTATGGAGCCAGATGCTAAATTCCTTAGAATACATCCCCTCATGGGTACACTCCACAGAAATTCAGAAATATATAAAATTCCTTATATGCTACCTTTGCCAGGGAGAGTATTCTATAGGCAATCACTCATTCATTCATTCATTCTACATATCATAAAATTCACCCATTTAACGTTTACAGTGACTTTGTGGAGTGGTGCAACCTGATCATAAATGAGTTTTAGAACATTTTCATCCCCCTTATGCCCATTTATAATTAATCCCTATTCCCAAATCCAGCCTCAGGCAACCACTAGTGTACCTTCTGTCTCTATAAATTTGCCTTTTCTGGAACTTTCATACAAATGGACTTTCACTTAGCATAATGTTTTTAAGGTTCACCCATGACATAGCATATGTCAGTAGTTCATTACTTTTTATTGCTGAATAGTATTCTGTTGTACGGATACAACACATTTTGTCTGTCTACTCACCAGTTGATGGACATTGAGCTTATTTTCAGTTTGGGGCTATTATGACTAATGCTGCTATGAACATTCACATGCAAGTCTTTGTGTGGATATGTATTTTCATTTCTCTTGAGTAGATGCTTAGTAGAATTGATGGGTTGTATGACAGTTTTTTTTTTTTTTTCTTTTTGCGGTATGCGGGCCTCTCACTGTTGTGGCCTCTCCCGTTGCGGAGCACAGGCTCCGGATGCGCAGGCCCAGCGACCATGGCTCACGGGCCCAGCCGCTCCGTGGCATATGGGATCCTCCCAGACCGGGGCACGAACCCGTATCCCCTGCATCGGCAGGCGGACTCTTAACCACTGCGCCACCAGGGAGGCCCGGGTTGTATGACAGTTTTGTGTTAACTTTTTGAGAAACTGCCACACTGTTTTCCAAAGGATGGTGCCTTTTTATATTCCCATCAGCAATATAGGAGGGTTCCAGTTTCTCTATATCTTTGTGAACATTTGTTATTGCCTGTCTTATTATTGTAGCTATTCTAGTGGGTATGAAATGGTATCTCATTTTGGTTTTAATTTGCATTTTCCTAATGACTGATGATGTTGGGCATCTTTTCATGTACTTTCTTTGATGAGATATCTATTCATTTCTTTAGCTCATTAGTTAATTTGTTGTTTGTCTTATTAAGTTGTCGGTATTCTTTGTATATTATGGATACAAGTCCGTTATCAGATATGTGTTTTGCAGATATTTCCTCTTGGCTATTTCTTGTCTTTTATTTTCTTAATGATGTCTTTTGAAGTGCAGAAGTTTTGAATTTTGATGATGTCCAGTTTATCAGTTTTTTCAGTGATGGACTGTGTTTTTGGTCCAAAAAAGAAACAAATGATGGGTGGAAGCATTAATATAAGAAATCTTTGCCTAACACAGGGTCTGGAAGATGTTCTCCTGTTTTCTTCTAAAGTTTTTATTGTTTTATCTGTTACATTTAAGTTTATGATCCCTTTTGAGTTATTTTTGTTTATGTTATGAGTTGAAGGTCTAAATTCATCTTTTTGTATGTGGATAATCAGTTGTACCAGCACATTTATTGAACCGATTATCCTTTATCCCAATGAATTGCCTTAGCACCTTTGTCAAAAATCGATCAACTATAAATATAAGGATTTATTTCTGGACTCTCAATTCTGTTTCATTAATCTATATGTCTATTTTTATGCCAGTACTGCTGCTCTAGGAAATCTTAATTTGGAAAATTATTAATGCATCCTCAAGCTAATGACTCCTCAGAAGTTGAGGATGACAACTACAGAAAGTGGGATTCTAACCAGTATTTTTAGAAACAGTTCAGAAACAGCAAAATAGGCCTTTGATAAGGTATATTGGATTGAGATGGTACTTGTCTTAAATTTCACTAATTCTAATATATCTGTAAATAAGTCATATGTATAAATAGTGTCACTGGCTCTATAGAGAATGATACATTGAATGGCTGTGTTCACAAGAGTGCCTAGGGTGGTGGCCAGTGCATTGCTCCACTTTTTGTGTTGATATAGTTCTATGTATAAGTTCAAAGAGTTGATTCTTCTTGCCAGGATCTAACTGAAAAATTAAATTTGTAACCATGACCATGCCAGAAATATAACTGACCATAACATAATAAGGTGTTTGTAGCAGCCTGTAAGTCTGTTGGCAAATATCCTGATTCCCCTCTCCTTCCCGGCACATGTTGGGACCGTATTTTTCCTGGCCTCCTGGAAGTTAGTCATGGTCATGACTAGATTTAGCCAATGAAATAAGTGATGGGTGGAAGTTTTAAGAGCCTGTATGGAATTCACCAAGTTCCCTATTCCTGTCTCGTGGAAGTATGTGATGAGATGGAGCCTCCATCAGCCTGGGCCCCTAAGTGACAAGCAGAATCCCCCTGACAACCCATATTAAGCACCATACCTTGAGCAAGAAATCAGTGTTAGTTGTGTTAAGGCACTGAGATGTTAGGGATGTTGCTGTAACATAACCTAGCTTATTACAACTTCTACAAATTATGCTTAATGTAGGAACACTGCCTAAAAATCTGTCAGATCATTGGTTTAGGAACTGCTCTAGGCATCTAGGTTTGGGTTCCAACCCTAGCTCTGCCAGACTAGCTCAGGCTTAGCTCCTCTAGTCAGGCCTGGGGTCTGTTATCCCTTTAAGATGCATTTGGCCAGTCAGAATGGCCATCATCAAAAAATCTAGAAACAATAAATGCTGGAGAGGGTGTGGAAAAAAGGGAACACTCTTGCACTGCTGGTGGGAATGTGAATTGGTACAGCCACTATGGAGAACGGTATGGAGGTTCCTTAAAAAACTACAAATAGTACTACCATATGACCCAGCAATCCCACTACTGGGCATATACCCTGAGAAAACCATAATTCAAAAAGAGACATGTACCAAAATGTTCATAGCAGCCCTATTTACAATAGCCCGGAGATGGAAACAACCTAAGTGTCCATCATCGGATGAATGGATAAAGAAGATGTGGCACATATATACAATGGAATATTACTCAGCCATAAAAAGAAATGAAATTGAGCTATTTGTAATGAGGTGGATGGACGTAGAGTCTGTCATACAGAGTGAAGTAAGTCAGAAAGAGAAAGACAAATACTGTATGCTGACACATATATATGGAATTTAAGAAAAAAATGTCATCAAGAACATAGGGGTAAGACAGGAATAAAGACACAGACCTACTAGAGCATGGACATGAGGATATGGGGAGGGGGAAGGGTAAGCTGTGACAAAGTGAAAGAGCGGCATGGACATATATACACTACCAAACGTAAGGTAGATAGCTAGTGGGAAGCAGCCGCATAGCACAGGGAGATCAGCTCGGTTCTTTGTGACCGCCTGGAGGGGTGGGATAGGGAGGGTGGGAGGGAGACGCAAAAGGGAGGGGATATGGGAACATATGTATATGTATAACTGATTAAATTTGTAAAATAAAAAAAAAAAAAAGAAGCTCAAAGTATAATGAGATAAAAATAATATCTAAAGTTTAAAAAAAAAAAAAAAGAAAAAAAGAAAATGCTGGTCAAAACAAAATACCATGGCACCATTTCATAAAACAGAAATTTATATGCATAACTCTGCATATGAAACAGTAACAATGACAGAATAAAGGTTGTGGGGAATTATTATAAAGATACAATCAAATTTTACAGATGCTGGGACTGAATTATTGCCATACCTTCTGGGAATCAGCTGCAAGGAACAACTAGGAGTTGATGTCCCAATCTCTCTGTCTCTCAAGGAATGTATGGCCTCACTTATTTCTGGTTTCTGTGCTTTTTTTCTGTTTCCTCCACCCCTCTTAATCTGCTTATACAATACAAAAAGTTCAGTGGTAACTACCATGATCATCATCAGTCTCCCTGGATCTTAACACATTTTTGAGGCAAATTGTGAAGAGAATGAAGTTGACTTTTGGCTAGCCAGAAATTGACTTCCTGATCTAATCTGCTGTGACCAGGAGCATGGGGTCATGTGGTAAAGCAAGGCCTCTGATTCTGCCCCATGGTCTGGGGTTGTGGGCAGGGGAAGTTTCTAGAAGATATGACTCTGAAAACGTCAGACAGTGAACATCCCATCTATGCAATCGGTATATATCTGGATGTTGGTATTCCTATGAATTACTTTCATTTATTTCTTTTTGCATTTAAAATCTTTTCTACGTTGTCTGAAATAACTATGTATTATTTTTCATAATAAAATTTTATCAAAAGGAAAATAGTGGGAGGATACAGGAGAGAGAAAGTAAAGAATGTTGGGAGTGAAGATGGATTAGAAATAATTGACTTCAAGTATGTTTGATAAAATTTGTGAATACCGGGCTTCCCTGGTGGCGCAGTGCAAGGGACATGGGCTAGTGCCCGGTCCAGGAAGATCCCACATGCTGCGGAGCGGCTGGGCCCGTGAGCCATGACTGCTGAGTCTGCACGTCCGGAGCCTGTGCTCTGCAACGGGAGAAGCCACAGCAGTGAGAGGCCCGCGTACCGCAAAAAAAAAAATTTTTTTTTGAATACCGGACTGAAGATCCCAGGTGATTGAGTCTTGGGGCTGATGAAGCTATATTGAGATTTCTATAAAGTGACCAGGGCTATACTTAGGGTGAGGACTTGCAGGACTTTGGAGGAGGGCCCTCTCCTTATATTTTACGAATAAGGATTATTTGTCTCATGAAGTCACTGAAACTAATAATACAAAGTCTTGCCCATGTACATATATTCTCATATTTTCATTTTAAAACATCTTGTTTTATATCATTCTCAATCAAATGTTTTTAAAATCAAATGTTTGCTTCTGCAAAATAAGAAAATAGACTTGAAGATCTGAGCATTTTTCAAAAAAAAAAAAAAAAAAAAAAAGATGCATTTGGGACGGTGCCCGGCAGATAGCGCTTTGGGGTATTATCTGTTAGGGGGTTAGAGCTCCTGTGGCTACCCTTCACTTCTTCCCAGCCAGCCATCCAGAACATGCTGGACACTCCTATTCCCTATTGGAGAGCTGAGCACAGGGCAGAACAGTTAACCCTGGGAGGCTTGGGTCCAATTCAAATGATAAAATCCTGGGCCTGGCTCTAGACCAGAGCTGTAGTGAAAAATGAAATTGAAAGATATGACTGTGTCCCAGCTTGGAAGAATAGTTAAGTTATCTGGCAAGTTCATAGCAAGTATCAGAGCTGGGAACTGACCAAGTCTAACTAGCTTCAATCAGTGGGAACTGGGAAGCACAAGTCACATTTCCATTCACACTCAAATAACTTACACATGTGGGGTGTCTGGTTTTATTCAAACAGAGTTCCCACCAAGAAACAGAAACTGACTAATTGGGAGCTGTGGCTCTTAACAGGGCAGGAATGTCCAGGTATCAGAAAATAAAAGGAGCTCAGTTGAGCAGCCAGAGCAACATTAGGACCAGGCCGAAACGCAGAGGCCAGGCCTCATGGAGCCCAGCCCCACTCATGGTCTCAGCATAGAACCTCGCCACCTCCTCGTTGGGGTTGCCCTGGGCCGGGTCGAACCATATCTGGATGCAGCGGCCGCTGCCCCGGCCATAGTTGCTGACTGTGTAGGAGTGACTCCAGATTTCATCGCACAGAGCAGCAGGCGTGGGGAAGTAGAAGTCAAAGCGGTGGCAGGCAGCTCTCACTGGGCACTGGTTATACCCTGTGGGGAGGATGGAAGACCTGTAGCCACTGGGTCCAGAACCATCTCTTGTTCCACCAGCCCCACAGCCTCAAATCTGCGTATACTCGTTCCACACACCCCCTCCATCTCCAAACCCCTCCCTCCCCCCCGCCCCCGCCCCTGCCCAGTCCCTCACCTGAGGTCCAGTTCCAGCCCTTGTGCCAGTTGCTCTTGCAGGTGTAGGAGGTGCGGCAGTCTTCCCACCAGCTCTGACAGTCCTCTTTGCACAGGGGCACGTTCAGGACCCTCTCTTTGCGCCAGCTCTGGTTCACCTGGGGGGAGAGGGGGGAGGGAGGGCTCCAGTCAGCCAGGGATCTCAGCTGCTACAGCCTTGATGGGGTCCAGGGCTGGGGGAGGGGGCGGTGCCTCTACTGTTACCAAACTCCGGTTCCGCTGTTCTCTGCTCAAAAGCCCATAATCGAGAGGCGAGAGGCCAGTGTCAGTAGAAAGGAAAGTTGCTTTAATCAGAAAAGCCGGCAATCTGGGGAGAAGGTGAACTCATGTCCCGAGACCAACTCCGAAGATTCTGCTCAGCCATGACAGTTTTTAAAGGGAAAAAGGGGAAAGAATCTCAGTGAATCATCAAGGCAGGAGGTTGGATTCTGCATCATTCTCCATTGTGTGCAGACTGGCTGACTCTCTCTTCAGATATTATCTTGCCCAAGTGATCTGCCTGCAGGATTGCTAAGGGAGCTGTTGGAGGTAGAGGGCTAGTCATTTTTTAACTACTTAATTCTTCATTCTTACTTCTTTTAATCTAGGAAAAGAACCAACAGGTTAGGCAAGGCATAGTGTCTATTCAGGAGAGCATAAGTCAGGAGTTAGGTTAAATTGCCTGGTGATCTCATTCCTATAATTAGGCTCCTTTAAGTTTAGAGGGGAACAGAAATGGGCAAACAGGAAAGGGGCAAAAGAGCTGCGTTCACTACCACCCTCCAGAGTCCAGAGTTCCTGGACCATGCCCTCCCTGCAAGTGGCCAGTGGGCCCTGCCCTCTGCTGAGGTTCATGTCTGTGGGGATGGTGCCCATACCTCCTGGATCCAGGGCCCCAAGTTAGGTGAGCACTCGTAGAGGCAGGTGTCCTGAATGAAGTGGCGCTTGCAGGAGGGCTCCATCTTGCCACAGTGATCCCAGTTGAATCTGTACAGGTAGGAAATATCCTTATGGGCTTCTTGGCTGGTGTTAGTGGAGCAGCAGGCGTTCTTTTTCCAGGGACTGCACTGGGAGGGGAAGACACGGGTCTAAGTCCTTGACCTACCATGGCCATCTCCTCCAGATTCTGGTTCCTCTGCCTCGGGTAGGTCACCCAGAGGAACCCTCGCTGGGGAGCCTGCCTCTAAGCCTGGCCTTGAGGAGCCCTCATTTTGGGGTAGAGGAAATAATAATACTGACTTTTAACTCTCATACCCAGCATAACCAGAATATTCATATGCATAGCCTCTCCCCTTTTAGTCCTTGATTCCCCAACACAGTCTTCAGGGAAACACTTGCTACTGGGGGGCATTCTTTGGGGGAGAAGGCTTTCCAAGACTGTGGAATCCTAGGAGGGAGCCTCACCCAGAGATGCAGTCATCACAACATTCATTAATTCAAGTCTTTATTGAGCTCCTACTTATTCTAACCCAGGCATTTTTCTAGAAACTGGCAACACAAGGAAAACTTAATCACTGGATAATTGCTTTGGGAAAAAACAAAGCAGGAGAGGAATGGGAAATTGTTTTCTAGAAGAGTAAGATTAAGCCTCTTTCAGAAAGTGAGAAAGACCTGGAGGTAAGGAAGCAAGTTAAATAAACTGCAACCCCAGAATAGTTCTAATTACAGAAATACTCAGTACATTCTTATTGAATGAATGAAAACCCATGGCCTAGAATTTAGTATAAAAGCACAATATTAAGATGTGCACTTTAAAAAAATATATAGGCTGAAGAGGGTAAAGTCAAGGCTGCTGCAAGTATCCAAGTAGTACCACCACTTGTCAGGCTGCACTGGCAGCTAGGGGCTCAATGATGCAAAACAAGCACAAACAGCGGGACTGTGATCATTATCTGCTGATGAGATAAATATGAACATTTACATATTGAAATGCATATGTAATATGTTTTGGATTTTTTCTTTACAGTTGTGACATCACATTGACTTTTTTTTTTTAAACATTTAGATAGGTTCAGGAGATTGAAGGGATTGTGGCAAAGTCATTGTCATAGGAAGGAGACCTCAGGTCCAATAGGGTTGAGAGCCCCAGAGGACATGTTTGCCTCGCACCCAGCCTCACTGTGAGAGACCCTCTTTTCCTGAGCTGTTTGGGGCTGGCAGAAAAGAAGCCACCACATGCAGTGTGCTCTTTCTCCTCTCAGATCCTTGGAGGGGTTAGCCCCAGTCTAAACTCAGAAATCAAAATCAACCCCCCAGACAGGTCTCTCCAGGCTCTTCTCCAGGCCTGCTTCCTGATTTTAGTAACACGGAAACCCAACAACCAAGAAGCTGAGCTCTTGGCATTGCCTGACAACACTGGGCACACAGTATGTGTTAAAAAGTCGCCCATAAACCAGTGCAAACTGAAGACCTGCTCAGGCGGCCTCCCTGCCTCCACCAAGGAGGTAGGCAGACGTTCCCTGAGGCAGCTCTTCCCCAACCCAGACCACTTCTCGGCCCACCTGCTCATGTAGCTTGTCCTCGGGACCTGGCTTTTCCTTATGGTGCTTGGCATTCATGCAGACATTGAGAAGCTCAGTCCTGGGTCGGGCTGTCCATACGGCAGCCACCCCTACCAAAAGGAACAGTAGCCACGTTGTCTTCCAGGCCATGCTTGTCCCTGAAGAAATAACTGTGGTCAAAGGCAGCAAGGAATGTGAGAATGCGGGAATGCAGAGGTGGGTCCTCAAGGTGTTAATAACAGTTTTAGGTGGGTGGAGCCTAGGGCGGATCACACTGACACCCTAGTCTTGCCAGCCTCAGGGAGGGTTGGGTCTGGGACACTACCTGGCTGGGATCTCCCTGGCTTCTTCTTTTTTTTTGCGGTACGCAGGCCTCTCACGGTTGTGCCCTCTCCCGTTGTGGAGCCTGTTCTGGACGCGCAGGCTCACGGGCCCAGCCGCTCCGCAGCATGTGGGATCCTCCCGGACCGAGGCACGAACCCGTGTCCCCTGCATCAGCAGGCAGACTCTCAACCACTGTGCCACCAGGGAAGCCCATCCCTGGCTTCTTTACACGGTCATGAGGATCAAGTGCAACTAAGGGATGGAGTTTGGGCAAAATGCAGAAATAGCCAGGAGATTGCCATAGGTTCCCAATCCCTTGTTCGAAATCCTTGGAAGCAAATGTTTCAGAGCTTAAAACTTTTCAGATTTGGTTGACTGAAAAAAACATACAATGTAAGAGCTCTGAGTTGAGTTTACTCAGTGTCTATAGCCCAGGAGACTACTCTGCAAAACTGTTCTGAAGAGGTGAAGGGGGAGATCAGTACATATGTGATTTCGGCCAAGGGGTATGTGCAGTCAAGCACACATCTCGGTAGAAGGTTGCTGCTAGTCGCAAGGAACAGACACCTTAGTTAATGGTTTTAGTGCTTTTCTAGATATGAGAAGATGCAAGAATTTGTGTTCATAAAATTTTTTCCTAAAAATATCTAACCATCCGAAAGGCCCGTTCTGCCAATTTTCCTAGAGCACAGAGTGCCTTGTCCCTGATCTCCACCCTGAATTTCTTTTATTGTGTGTTAGGTCAGCGACTGCAGTCACTAATGACTTAATCCTTATAGAACCTGGGTGGCAGAGTGACATTATTTAGTTGGCAATTTTATCAAAGGTCATACAAAATAAGATAATACAATTTACAGGTAGTCAATGATCAAGCACACATTCTGTGGGGAAGAAAATAGGTATACTGGTGGAATAAGTAAAAACTATTATTAACCTCACATTAATTTTCAGGTCAGATTTTTTTAAAATTTATTTATTTATGGCTAGTTTGGTTCTTTGTTGCCGTACGCGGCTTTCTCTAGTTGTGGAGAGCGGGGGCCACTCCTCGCTGCAGTAGGTGGGCTTCTCATTGCGGTGGCCTCTCCCATTGCGGAGCACGGGCTCCAGGCGCACGGGCTCAGCAGTTGTGGCTCGCGGGCTCCAGAGCACAGGCTCAGTACCTGTGGCGCACAGGCCTAGGTGCCCTGTGGCACGTGGGATCTTCCCGGACCAGGGCTCAAACCCGTGTCCCCTGCACCGGCAGGCGGATTCTCAACCAGTGCGCCACCAGGGAAGCCCTCAGGTCAGATTTTGACACCAAATGACTTTGTGTAAAAGTTTATCTTAGTTTTGGAACTCCAGATGCAGATCAATGTTTTAAAAAAAAAAAAAAAGCCCTGCTTCCAGCCCTTTCCAGCCTCATTATTTGGCCTCTCCCAGAGACCCTGTGACCTGGAGAATGTCACAGGGCAGAGGCTTGGGGGTGGACATGGGCAGCCAAACAGCCCACCCCTGGGGCCTAGGGAGGCTCCTGAACCCCTGCCACAGAGCTGGCCTCTCCTTGGCCTTCATAGCATCTCAATCCCCTGACCTCTGACGCTGAGCTTTGGGAGATGCCTGTTCCCTCACGCCGCTGGTCAGAAGGTGCCTGGTTCTTCTAAAACACTCAGAATTCATTTCTTACAGCTCCTAAAGCTTATGCATCCTCCCTGCTCACAAAGTTGCCTCACCGCCACATTGCCCCCATCTTCTGCAAAACTCCAGCATCTTGCCTGGGCCTCCTGGATGGGGCCTGAACTGGGTGGACTCCAGGCTGACTCTGCCCAGCAGAGCTCAGGGAAACCTGGGATTATATTCCCACTTAGCTCTCCTCACTTCACACCCTTCCACAATCCATTATCCTGCTACACTGTTTATTCCAGTGTTCATTCATTTGCTAATTCATTCATTCCAGGACCCAATCATCTCTCCATTGATCCCCTCACTCCCTGATCTCCAAGAGCACAGGACAAATCTGTACTCTTGGAAATGCCCGGTGATTCAGGATCAGGCTCCTTTGGGGAAACAAAGTCTAGCAGTTTAGAGCACAGGGTTCCAGATCTGCCTGTCCATGATCCCAGCTCTCACACTTCCCCTGCTGCTTGACCTTGGGAGAAAATAACTCACATTATCTTGAGGCTTAGTTTCCTCACCTGAGGATTAAATGTAGGGGGGAAAGCCCTAAGAGATACTAGCCAACTGGGCACGGATTGAGGAATCAGTTGGGCATGGGTTGAGGAACGTGTCCCAAGTCACACAGTAGGGACCACCCAAGTCCAGCTCAGGACCCTCAAGTCCAGAGCTCCTTCAGCTTTTGTCCCCTGCTCTTTCCCTGTGCTGAGGCTCCCATAGGGGTAACTGACACAGAGTACTGGGGGAGTACTGGGAGGGCTGAGAAAACCCTTTCCCCAGGTCCCGCTGGATCCCACTCAGTCAGTCGGTGTTTTTTCTTGCTGTGGCTGCTTTCTAGAGCCAGAGCTCTATTCCCCTCCATGCCACCTACGTCACTCTGCAAGCCCCTCCCCCCTCCTAGTCTCAGCTTCAGATCTGGGTCCAGCTCAGACCCCACCACCACCACCAATCACCATCCTCAACACCGCCACCCCTCCCCCCAGGGTCCCAGACTTGAAGCTCTGAGAACTCAGTGCTGTGCTGAAAGGCAAGAGTCCTGGGTTCTGCTAACTTGTAGTTTAACCTTGGGCAGGCCCTGTCTCTGCTTCTGGATTCTCTGCCTTTAGGCAGTGGATCCTCCCAGTTCAAATCCTTTAATACTTGCTGGGAGTGCCCTAGGGTGTGTTGCTCTGAGAGGGGGTGCAGAGTGGCATACCTGGGAGAAGAGGTGGCCCTCGGTCTGGCTCAGGCTTCTGCTCTGCTCTGCTGTCCCCTTGCCTCACTCTAGGGGACAGAAGGGGCTTAGTGGCCTAGGAGACGGGCAGTGGGAATGTGGCCCAGGAGAGGCACTTAGGATAGGGCGAAGGCCACCCAGGAGTTAATTATTGCACGTGGGCTCCAGCAAGGCCTCCATGGAAGGGTGGTGGGTGGGAGGGACTGGATTAATAGTGTAGGCCTGAGGCCAGTCCGCAAGCCCCACTTATTCCATTTTCTCCCCTAAATTCAGGTCTGAGAAAACCTTGCAGCCTGAGTTGCTGGGATCATTTAAAGAAATTTGCTCCACTTCTAACATCCTCATCCTGTTATACCGACAAAGAGAATGAGACCCAGAGAATCAGGACAGAGCTCATTGCAGGGCAAGGGCTGGAGCTCGGGCTTCCCAGCTCCCAGGCAGCTGTAGAGAGTATGGAGCTCCCATATCCCCAATGTATAGAGCCACCAACTCTTCAACCTCAGCAGCCTCAGGCATCGCCCACCTCCAGCTATAAAATCACAGATGTTCAGATTACCAGAGCCTCACTTGTTCCAAGGCCCCAGCTCCCCTCCCTTCCCCCACTCCCCTACCCACTCACACACAAGTCTCTTTTCTCCAGCAGCTAAGAGTCTGCTCTAATGTAGACTCCTCCCACCACTCCTACCCCAGCCAGGGACAGAAGCCTTTCTTTTTTCACCCTCTGAGGCCAGGCTGGTACCACTGGTGGAGAAAGGGAAGAGGGGAGGAGCAAATTTGGGCCGGAGGGAATGTTGAGCTCTGTTTTGTCGAGGTGCCTGTGTGCAACACGGCAGGGAGGTGGTGGTAGAGGTGAAAGCCCGGGGAAGGGTCCAGGTTGGATGTGGGAGCCATCAGCCTATGATGGCAGCAGAAGTTTAAGGAAGATTGGGGCCTCACTATCCTTGGAAAGGCCACAGATCTGAGCCCATGGAGCAGGGGGTGGGGCTGGGAGCCAGAGGAGGCAGCTGGATCACTGGAGGTGAATCAGCCAAGAAGGAAAGCCCTAAAGAGCCTGCAAAGAAATTGACTCCAGTGGGGGGGGGGGTTGGAGAAATCAACTCCCAGGAGACCCCCAGCTTGTGCCCTGCTTTCCCTCTCCCTCGGAGTGAGCCATACTTGACTCCTATGATAACCTGGGAGGGTTAAGCCCTCTGAAGACCTGAGCAGGTAGAGGGCTGCTAAAACCCCCAGACCTCCCTCCAGGCTTTACCAGCCCAGCTCAGCCTTCTCCTAATTGGAGCATGCCCAGGTGTCTAGGAATGCCCAAAAACATTCCTCTAGATGCTCTTCTAGATGGGACTTGCCCCTGTCCCCCATCCTCCACCCCTGCGCCAGGAGCTGATCATAAACTGGGCTTTATAGTTCCCCCACTGCAGGAGTGATGTTTGGCCTCCGAGACCTCAGGGGTTCAGAAGAAGTGACCAGCAAGTGGGAAGTGAGTTGGAGGTGGAGTTCTAATCCGTGAGGAGTCCCTGCCCTTGTTGAGCCTCATGCCGGGCTCTGAATCTGAAGCCTCAGTGCTCAGGCCACCTGGGCAACAGGGAGGGATACAGTCAAGCATCCACTGTGGAGCCGATCCCGAGACTATCTGCCCGGACTGGAAGCTTAATACCAGCCAAGTTAGCCATTGGCATCCTTGTGGACCCCGATCTGAAGGCTGCCCTGTGACTTGACAAAGATGAAAGGAAGGTCTTTGGCCCTGCATGGATGGGAGCTCTGGGCTGCAGGGAGTAGGGATGGGAGAAACTGGGGCTTTTCCTGAGTGCCAGCCCATGGCACATGCAGTCGCTTATCACCCATCCTCACAGCTGCGAAAACTGCGGTTCCCAGGCAGCAAAGAGGGGCTAGAGCTGAGTCTGATTCCAAGCCTGGCTTCTTTCACAAAGAAAGGAGAGAGCACCGTGAGGGCATCAGAGTCTTGAGGGTTGCAGATCCAGTGTTTCTTCTCTGGCCTCATTTCCTGCCCTTGCCCTCTTAACTTCTGTCTTAGCCACCTAGAAATTCTGCTGTGCTTCTCTCACCTCCAAGCCTTTGCACTTCCTGAACCCTCTCCATGGAATGCCATTCCTCCACCTAGTCGGCTTGGCAAACATTATGCTTTGGAAGCCTTCCCTAACCTTTCTGGGCTTCCACGGAACTACGCCACACTCTGTGCTCCCCTGGAGCAAACCCTCAGCTCACTGTTCTAAGAGTTACTGGTTCTCACATCTGTCTGCCCCCACCAGACAGTGCAAGGGACTCAATTCCCTTCCTGTCGGCCGACACCGGCAGATTGGGTGTTCAGAAGGCATCTACTGACTGACAGAATGAGTCCATGGATCCCTAAGCACCTCCTCTGTGCTAGACACCGACCCAGGCCCAGAGGATCTGGCACAAAATGTCATAGACATGGCCCCTGCTTTCAGGTGTGTGTGTTTTGTTAGGGAAAAGTCAGACAGTAAACACAGTGGATGGATATCTGTACAAGAGGACTTCTTTTGGTTGAGTGGTCAGAAGTCATTTTAGTGGGGAATTAATTGTAGGTTGAAATCTAAGTGGCTACGAGGAGCCAGCCTGCAGAGTATAAAAGAGCATTCCAGGAACCCAGAGAGGGAATATTTGGAGTAAAAGAACCTCCCTCTCTCAAATATCCATCAGTAGGTGACTGAGTTAAATGTGATCTATACACAGAACGGAATATTGCCCAGCAATGGAAAAGAATGAATTAGATCTTTGTAGATCAATATGGAAAGACCTCAGAAACTGTGTTCTCATGGTAAGAAACATGGCAAGTGAAAACTCCACTGAGATGCCCTTTATCCCACCTATCAGTTTAGCAGAAAATCAGCTTAGCAGAAAATTCAAAGTTTAATGCTATACTGTGTTGACCAGATTGTGGGGAAACAAGGCTAGTGGGGGCCACAAGGATATAACCCCTGTAAAATTGTAACTATCAAAATTATAAATCCAAATACTCCTTGACCCAGCAATCCCTCTTCTGGAATTCAATGCTATAGCATTCTACTATGTGCATGATTTTTCACTGTAGAATTGTCATTTTTAAAAAATGGAGACAATGCAAGTGTTCATCATGGGGATCTGCCCACTAATATATCCATCCCAGCCCACGTCTAGTAAGGGAAGGAAAGGGAAAGAAACTTTCAGAAGCCTGGTAACTCATCTACCAATCTCTCCCCAGCTTCCCTCCACTAATTCCCTTGTTCCCTTGTGGTACAGGAGGGGGCATGAGGGGGAAGGCTGGTGCAGAAGTAAGAGCCCGAGGCTAAGGGATCAACTTCCACCCCCTACTTGCTGCTGAACTTCAAGTTAGTCCCAGTCCCTCTTTGGGCCTCTCAAGAGGAATGATGAAGCAATGAGGCATGCCCCTACCCCCAACCCACTCATCCCCAAATTATTTATAAGGCACAGGACACACATAGATATATCTATTAGAATAGGCTGTCAGAGGATCCCTGTAGGACCTTGGATCAGGAACCAATGACCAGGGTATTGTGAGTCCTCATCTGAGAGAGTGGAGGTGGGCTGAGCTGAGGTTGGGTGCAGGCAAGGAAGGTATCCAGGTGTCAGCAGTGGAAACAGCTTAGCCAAGGAACCAGCGTTGCAGTATCTGGGTCAGGTTGAGCAGGAGAGGTCCAATCGCCTGCGGCATGGCCCCAGAATTTGTGGTCTCAGCATAGAACCTTGCCACCTCCTCGTTAGGGTTGCACTGGGCCGGGTCGAACCACATCTGGATGCAGCGGCCGCTGCCCCGGCCATAGTTGCTGACTTTGTAGGAGTGACTCCAGATTTCATCGCACAGAGCAGCAGGCGTGGGGAAGTAGAAGTCAAAGCGGTGGCAGGCAGCTCTCACTGGGCACTGGTTATACCCTGTGGGGAGGATGGAAGACCTGTAGCCACTGGGTCCAGAACCATCTCTTGTTCCACCAGCCCCACAGCCTCAAATCTGCGTATACTCGTTCCACACACCCCCTCCATCTCCAAACCCCTCCCTCCCCCCCGCCCCCGCCCCTGCCCAGTCCCTCACCTGAGGTCCAGTTCCAGCCCTTGTGCCAGTTGCTCTTGCAGGTGTAGGAGGTGCGGCAGTCTTCCCACCAGCTCTGACAGTCCTCTTTGCACAGGGGCACGTTCAGGACCCTCTCTTTGCGCCAGCTCTGGTTCACCTGGGGGGAGAGGGGGGAGGGAGGGCTCCAGTCAGCCAGGGATCTCAGCTGCTACATGATGGGGTCCAGGGCTGGGGGAGGGGGCGGTGCCTCTTCCGCCCTCAGTCCAGAATTCCTGGACCACGCCCTCCCTGCAAGTGGCCAGTGGGCCGTGCCCTCTGCTGAGGTTCATGTCTGTGGGGATGGTGCCCGTACCTTCTGGATCCAGGGCCCCAGGTTAGGTGAGCACTCATAGAGGCAGGTGTCCTGAATGAAGTGGCGCTTGCAGACGGGCTCCATCTTGCCACAGTGGTCCCAGTTGAATCTGTACAGGTAGGAAATATCCTTATGGGCTTCTTGGCTGGTGTTGACGGAGCAGCAGGCGTTCTTCTTCCAGGGACTGCACTGGGAGGGGAAGACACGGGACTAAGTCCTTGACCCACCATGGCCATCTCCTTCACATTCTGGTTCCTCTGACTTGGGTAGGTCACCCAGAGGAACCCTCACTGGGGAGGCTGCCTCTAAGCCTGGCCTTGAGGAGCCCTCTTTGTGGGGTAGAGGCAATAATAGTATTGACTTTTTTTTTTTTTTTTGCGGTACGCGGGCCTCTCACTGCTGTGGCCTCTCCCGTTGCGGAGCACAGGCTCCGGATGCGCAGGCTCAGCGTCCATGGCTCACGGGCCCAGCCGCTCCGCGGCATGTGGGATCTTCCCGGACCGGGGCACGAACCCGTGTCCCCTGCATCGGCAGGTGGACTCTCAACCACTGCGCCACCAGGGAAGCCCAATAGTATTGACTTTTAACAGAAAGTAACACAGGGGATGTGGGAGACCTGGAGAACCATCGTCTGGGGGAGCAGTTATTATTTGTACATGTCTAAGCGGTTTACAAAGTTATTTCACGTTATCTGGGATGTTTAGATGACTCATTTTGCACTGAGACAGTATGAACTGAGTGCAGGCAGTGTGCTGGGTGCTGCGAATACTGTAATGAACAAAATAGATCAAATCTCTGCCCTCCTTGCGCTATTGTTTTAGTTAGGGCTGGGGAGGGGGGAGACAACGAACACTGGGGGCACTGAAAATAGCAGACGCAAAGTCCCTGAGGCTTTTGCACTTTATCTTCTCAATCACCCAGTTATTGAGTAAAAGGTCGTTACTCCGATTTTTACAGAGCTTAAGTAAGCTGCACCCCTTGTGGATGGTAAGGTTAGGGTTTTACCTCAGGACAGAGAGGAGAGGGAGGAGCCTGGTCGCGGGTTGCGGTGAGGGGTGGAGGGGAAGGGGGCCAGTCTGGCTCTCTCAGGGTCTGGAACCCCAGGTGAGGGGACTCCTGGTAGGTCTTAAAAGCAGCGGGGCACAGAGGGGCAATGACCACATATAGGCCTGAACTTGGGCCTGACTAAACATGGGAGGCAATCCTAGAAAGGTGAATTCAAGGCAGGTAAGATGGTAGAAGTGGTGGAGATTTCTCTTTAGAAATTGCTGTAGGCTGGGAGTCAAGAGCTGAGCAATCACGAGCCAGTTGCTTAAAATGTCTGAGATGAACTCTAGCATCCAGGCTCAAGTGAGAAGGGAGATGTGACAGGTCTGGACACTCAGGAGAAACTAAGGAAAATCCCTGAGGGTGGATCCAAACCAACCCCTCTCCAATAACCCAGCCCACGCCTGGGGCTGCTGCCGCAGAACCTGCTTCCAGGCCTCCCCAGCTTCGTGCATGCAATTCCTTAGGTGCCCAACTCTTGGTCGCCCTGCAAGACCCCATGCACCTCATCCCCGACCTGCCAGCCAGGGTCAGTGGTTTCTGCCTCCAAAAGAGTTAGTTAATATAATGAAAAGCGGGGAATTCCCTGGCGGTCCAGTGGTTAGGACTCCGCGCTTTCACTGCCAAGGACATGGGTTCAATCCCTGGTCGGGGAACTAAGATCCTGTAAGCTGCGCTACACGGCCAATAAATAAATTAATTGACTAGATTAAATATAATGAAAAGCACTTCCTGGCCTATGCTAGAGACTCAGCAAAACCAGCCACTCCCATATAGCCTGCATCCCTCAGAATTAAAATCACCTGACTCCCTCCAAGGTCTGTGTCTGCATCATTTCTTGGCAAAGAGGAAGTTCTGCTTAGCGTTCTTTAAAGCAACCTTTAGAACTTAAAAAGTTTTGGGAATTCCCTGGCGTTCCAGTGGTTAGGACCCTGCGCTTTCACTGCCGAGGGCCCAGGTTTGATCCCTGATCAGGGAACTAAGATCCTACAAGCCGCATGGTATGGCAAAAAAAAAAAAAAAAAAAAAAAAAAAAAATTCCTAAAAAGAACTTTAAAAGTTCTAAAAATGCAGTGATGGGTATGGGCTTTCAGTTTGGGAGGATGAAAAAGTTCTGGAGATGGATGGTGGTGATGTTTGTACAACAATGTGAATCTACCTAATGCTACAGAACTGTACGCTTAGAAATGCTTAAACAGCAAATTTTATGTTATGGATATTTTACTACACACACATGCACACACACACAGAGCAAATGAACTGTTGGAAATGACTCGGAGGTAATGGGCTGCTGGGCTTCCCTCTTTTCACTTGGAGCCCCTGGAAGCAGTCCATGCCAGTCTTTCCCTGGGAACACCCCAGCCCTCCAGCAGTGTGAAGCCTTGTAGGGAGCAGAGAGGGTGACCGGAAGGAATGAGATATCGGCATCTCTCATGAGCCTGGAGTTCAACTTCAAGCTCAGATTCTCTGAGCTGCTTCAGGAGCCTTCCCTATGAAACGGGGACTCAGGCCTCACCTCGCCTACTCTGCGTGCAGCAGTATCCTTGGCTCTGGCCACACTAGACTTGCCACCGCTTGTGCTGTCACCCTCCAACCCGTGTACATGCTGTCCTCTGCTAGGCTGCCTTTTCCTTCTTTGTCTTCCTGGAAAACTCTGGCTCATCCTCCAAGGCCAAGGCCAATGGTCCCTTTGCTTGGAAGTCTTCCCAGCATATCTGATTTGTCACTGTCTCTTCAGGATGTAATGGGGGTGGGGACCTGGCCTGTTTGTAGTTATTTGTCACATCGTGACCATGAGGGACCTGTCTCTTCTACCTTGATTTTGAGTTCCATGGGCTGGCACATAATGAAGGTTGGGAAAGGTTCCACCAGTCCCTCTCCCGGCACCTGCTAATGACTGGCTTCTCAGTTCCCACATGTACCTGTGCCCTCTCTGGGCCTATTTCCTCATTTGTATAAGTAGAGACCACCATCCACCTACCAAGGAGGCCTTTTGGACATATTCACGACAAGGTGTGAGGAAAACACTTGGCCCATAGAGGGTGCTAGATAAATAGTCAGCCCAGTATTGTAGTGGCCTCCTGAGAGAGGGTCCACCAGGACCACCTCAGCCCCCCTCCTGCCTCCATCACTTGCCAAAGCTGATCTTCCCATCTCCCTAACTTCTCCCCTTTTTGGGGTCAGCCGTCTCCCCTGCCCCAGACCCCACTCCATCCTCACCTGGTCATGTAGCTTGTCCTCAGGGCCTGGCTTTGTCTTGTGGTGTTTGGCGTTCATGCAGACGTTGACCAGGTCTGTCCTGGCCTGTGGAGTCCTGGGCTGGGCACCCCATGCAGCAGCCACCAAAGCCAGAAGCAGCAACTGTGTCATCCGCCAGGCCATGTCCACCCACTTCTACCAGAAAGCCACCGTAAGACTCTTGGTCAGATTTCCTGTCTCCCCCGCAAGCCCAGATCTTGGGGCCTCCCCACCCAGCTTACCCCACAGCACAGATGAGCCAAGTGATGAACGGACTGGCGAGGTCTGGGCCAGATGGTAGGAATCCACCCCCACCTGAGGACTTTTTAACACTAGCTTGCTCTGTGACGTGGAGGGAACCACCACCCCTCTCTAGACATCCCCTTCCGGATTTTGCCAACCAGTATTTCACCCACAATCAGAGGGTCCTGCATAAGAGGAACCACGGGGCGTGATCTGCTGATGGGGTTGGGGAGTGAGAGGAGGGGCGCCAGACAGGCTCTGCTTCTGCTTCCTCAGCCCATTCCCACTAGCCCAAAGCAGTCTAGGTTTAGGCGCCCAGAGATTGCCCGTGGGGCAGACAGGAAAGCTGACCCGGGGCCAGATGGAGGCCACTGAGCCATTCAGTTCTTGCTTCAGGTCCTGGACCATGTGCCAGGGGAGCCGGGAGTAGGGGCAGGGCTATGTGGAAAGCCAGTGAGACTGCAGGCCCAGAGAGCTAAATAAACCCCAGGTCATTGCACCGCGGCAACCCTCTCCAACCCCCACGGACGGGTCTTGGGAAGTTCCCTGGGCAGAGTCAGGCCTAGACCTGGGGGAAGGCCAAGAGGTAAGGGGAGTGTGTAGGAGAAGCTGAGCCCGAGTAGTGGGTGGTGGGGCACCAGAGGAAAAATCTGAGAGAAACCAGCCTCCCAGGGTACCGGGGAGCTCCCACCTTGCCTCTCCCCTCCTGCCTTTCCTCCCCGTCCTGCCCTTACCTCTGCCCTCAGTCCACCTGGGATGGTAGAGTGTCTCCCCACCTCCCCACACTTTTTTATAAGCCCGTCCTGACTGCTTGATCAGCCTCTCTGTCAAGGAAGGCTGGAGGCTTTGTCTAGGAAACAGCTTAATGGTCTTTCAGTTAGGGGCCAGTTAAACAAATTATGGTACATACACGCAATGAGATTTAACCTGGTGAAAAAGAATAAGAAAGCTCTTGATGTACAAATATGGAAAAATTTCCAAGTATATTGTTAAGTGAAAGAAGAAAGGTGTATACACTTACGGTCAATTAAACTACAACAAAGGAGTCAAGAGCATACAATGGAGAAAAGACAGTCTCTTCAATAAGTGGTGCTGGGAAAACTGGACAGTTACATGTAAGAGAATGAAGTGAGAACATTCTCTAACACTATATACAAAAATAAACGCAAAATGGATTAAAGACCTAAATGTAAGACTGGAAACCATAAAATTCCTAGAAGAAAACATAGGCGTAACACTCTGACATAAATCGCAGCAGTATTTTTTTGGATCTGTCTCCTAAAGCAAAGGAAATAAAAGCAAAAATAAACAAATGGGACCTAATTATATTTAAAAGCTTTTGCACAGCAAAGGAAACCATCGGCAAAACGACAAGAAAACCTACTAAGGGAATTCCCTGGCAGTCCAGTGGTTTATGACTTTGCACTTCCATTGCAAGGGGGCATGGGTTCCATCCCTGGTTGGGGAACTAAGATCCCGAAAGCTGTGTGGTGCCACCAGAAAAAAAAAAAAAAAAGGCAACCTACTGAATGGGAGAAGAGATTTGCAAATGATATGGCCGATAAGGATTTAATACCCAAAATATATAAATATCTCCTACAACTGGACACCAAAACAAACAACCTGATTTAAAAATGGGCAAAGACCTCAACAGATATTTTTTCAAAGAAAACATGCAGATGGCCAACAGTCACATGAAAAGATGCTCAACATCGTTAATCATCAGGAAAATGCAAATCAGAACCACAATGAGATATCACCTCACACTTGCCAGGTTGGCTATCATCAAAAAGAACACAAATAACAAACGTTGGTGAGGATGTGGTGAAAAGGGAACCCTCATACACTGTTGGTGGGAACGTAAATTGGTGGGGCCACTGTGGAAAACTGTATGGATGTTTCTCAAAAAACTAAAAATAGGTCTTCCCTGGTGGCGCAGTGGTTGAGAGTCCGCCTGCCAATGCAGGGGACATGGGTTCGTGCCCCGGTCCGAGAAGATCCCACATGCCGCGGAGCGGCTGGGTCCGTGAGCCATGGCCACTGAGCCTGTGCGTCCAGAACCTGTGCTCTGCAACGGGAGAGGCCACAACAGTGAGAGGCCCGCGTACCGCAAAAAACAACAACAACAACAAAAAAAAACTAAAAATAGAACTACCATATGACCCATCAATTCCACTCCTGGATGTACATCCAAAAAAACAGAAACATTAATTTAAAAAGATACATGCACCCCAATGTTCATAGCAACATTGTTTACAATTGCCAAGATATGGAAGCAGCCTTAGTGTTCATCAACAAATGAGTGGGTAAAGAAGATGTGTATGCACACATGCACACACACACACTGGAATACAACTCAGCCATAAAAAAGAATGAAATTTTGCCATTTGTAACAACATGGATGGACTTGAAGGGTATTATGCTGAGTGAAATAAGTCAGACAGAGAAGGACAAATACTGTATGATATCACTTATATGTGGAATATAAAAAATACAACAGGGAATTCCCTGGCAGTCCAGTGGTTAAGACTCCATGCTTATACTACAGGGGGCAAGGGTTCGGTCCCTGGTTGGGGAACTAAGATCCAACATCCCACATACCTCAGGGCACAGCCAAAAAAAACTTTTTTTTAATAAAATAAAAATACAACAAACTAGTGAATATAACAAAAAAGAAACAGACTCACAGATATAGAAAACAAGCTAGTGGTTACCAGTGAGGAGAGAGAAGGGGGGAGGGGCAACATTGGGGTAGGGGCTTAAGAGGTACAAACTTTTATGTGTGAAATAAGCTACAAGGATATATTGTACGGCATAGGAAATATCGCCAATATTTTATAATAGCTATAAATGGAGTATAACCTTTAAAAATTGTGAATCACTGTATTGTACACCTGTAACATATAATATTGTATATCAACTATACTTCAATTAAAAAAAAAAAGAAAGGTGCAGAAAGGTGACAATAGAATGCAATCTTTTGTGTAAAAAAGGAGGAGGGAGGGCTTCCCTGGTGGCACAGTGGTTGAGAGTCCGCCTGCCGATGCAGGGGACACGGGTTCGTGCCCCGGTCCGGGAAGATCCCACATGCCGCGGAGCGGCTGGGCCCATGAGCTGTGGCCACTGAGCCTGCGCATCCGGAGCCTGTGCTCCGCAACGGGAGAGGCCACAACAGTGAGAGGCCCACGTACCGCAAAAAAAAAAAAAAAAAAAAAAAGGAGGAGGGAGAATATATGTGTTTGCATAAGAAGACTTTGGAGGGAGTTCCCTCATGGCCTAGTGGTTAGGATACCGGGCTTTCACTGCCATGGCCCGGGTTCAGTCCCTGATTGGGGAACTGAGATCATGCAAGATGCACAGCACAGCCAAAAAAAAAAAAAGAGAAATTCTATGCATTTATGCCACACATATGCACATTTTTATGCACAAATGATGGCATACTGTTCTATGCTTTCCATTTTTGGATACTTTTATTATACATTTATGCTTTTTTTTTTTTTTTTTTTGTGGTATGCGGGCCTCTCACTGTTGTGGCCTCCCCCGCTGCGGAGCACAGGCTCCGGACGCGCAGGCTCAGCGGCCATGGCTCACGGGCCCAGCCGCTCCGCGGCATATGGGATCCTCCCAGACCGGGGCACGAACCCGTATCCCCTGCATCGGCAGGCGGACTCTCAACCACTTGCGCCACCAGGGAGGCCCTACATTTATGCTTTTCACAAAAGAAACAAAAACCTCATGAAATCAAGTTATCCACACTTATACACTAGAGTATTATTGTCACATTTGATAGCATAACCTTCAAGTTATTTCTTTGTGCTTTGTACGGTCTGAAATTCATTCAAATGCTCTCTGTGGCAAAAAATCCTTTCATTAACCATTATAACAAAAAGTTAAAAAGGAAAAGTTCACTTTTGCAAGCTAAAATTGCTTGATTCTCAGTCTTCATTTCTCAAACATTATTGCAGACAATAAAACTGCTACCTCACTTGGGAAGACAAATGGTACTACTCTTGTTTGTTTGTTTGTTTGATTATTTTTGGCTGCGTTGGGTCTTCATTGCTGCACGCAGGCTTTCTATAGTTGCAACGAGCGGGGGCTACTCTTTGTTGCGGTGTGAGGGCTTCTCATTGCGGTGGCTTCTCTTGTTGTGGAGCAACACGGGCTCTAGGCACACAGGCTTCAGTAGTTGTGGCTCACGGGCTCTAGAACGCACGCAGGCTCAGTAGTTGCGGCACACAGGCTTAGGTGCTCCGCGGCATGTGGGATCTTCCCGGACCAGGGCTTGAACCCGTGTCCCCTGCATTGGCAGGCAGATCCTTAACCACTGCGCCACCAGGGAAGCCCCTTGTTTTTTTTTTTAGTAATGTATATTGATATTTTCCCATTATGATTTGGGGAAAACCTCCAAATCCTGTCATTGCTTACTCAGATAGTAGAATGCCTCTCCAGGGGGCAGGGTCTGTGGTTTCAGTCTGTTCTCAGTACATGGTCCTGCTACAGGTAAGTCTGAGGTGACAAGGTCAGTGTCCAGTTATGAGGTGCTCACCTTGGCCCATCTGCCTGGCCAGGGCTCCATCAGTGCTGAGTGCTGGACCACAGTCAGCAGTCCCCTGCCCTCCTTCCATTGTACCAGCCTGTGATCTTCAGTGTGTTCCTGGTCTTCATATCTTCAGTTTCTAAATAGGGACGTGTATATCTATCTGTCTTCCTTCTCTTAGGAGTAGTTTGAAAGTATTATTTGTGGCCTACTAAACATTAATGTACATAATCACACTAGTTGTCATATACTGAGAACTACTTTATACCAATTAGCATAAAAGAGGCTTTACTTACACTGTTGTGTCTTGTAATCCTCACAACACCCTGCAAAGTTGACATTATTCCCAACATAAGGATGAGGAAATTGAGGCTCTGGGAACTAGCTGAATTCCCAAACAGCTAGAAAGTAGAGGAGTCAGGATTCAACCCAAATGGGTTTAATTGCAAAGCCCATGCGTTTTCACTGTAATACCATCTCCAGATCAAACGTTTTATTTTCCTACCCTACCTACAGGAAATTTAGCTGAGAAACCACAGCCTTTGTTTACTTTTTAGAACAATCTTTAGAGCCTGTCTCTCTCTTAGATTTTTTTTTTTTTTTTTTTTTTTTTTTTTTTGGCCACACCTTGAGCGGCATGCGGGATCCTTGTTCCCTGACCAGGGATCGAACCCAGGCCCCTGCAGTGGAAGCGCAGAGTCTTAACCACTGGGCCGCCAGGGAAGTCCCTGTTCTGCAACTTTTTATGTCTATATGAAGGGGAAAGTGCTATACCTTTAAAGGTCAGAGCCTCCAGAATGAGCTATCATGTATATTTCAGGCCATAGGCAACGTTCTTTACAAAGGGGAAGAGCCAGCATGAGTAAGCATGGGCAATAGAGCACAAGGGTTCGAGCTAAAGGAAGAGATCCGACATGTAGTCAGGTTTGCTCTTGTCTGTTATAAGAACTGTGAGAAATAAATTTTGGTTGTTTAAGCCCCCCAATCTATGGTATTCTGTTACAGCAACCCAAATTGACCAAGACAGGGACTGGCAGCTTCTACTTCCTGTATTTTGGAATACTAGCTCTTAGATCCCAGAGACACCAGGTAAGAAGACTGACTATCCTACAGGAGAGGCCACATTGAGAAGCCCAGGGACTACATAGAGAGGAGGGGGCCGCAGTTGAGGCCTGCCTTCCAGCAATTCTTGCCCAAGTGCCAAGCACATGAATAAAATCATCTTGGATGCTCAGGACCAGCTCAGACACAAGCTGAATACCACCAAGTGACCCCAGTCACTGCAACGTGGAGCAGAAGGATTATCCTGCTGAGTCCTACACAAATTCCTGACTCACAGAATCTTGAAATATTATAAAATAGCTATTATTTTCTTTCTTTCTTTTTTTTTTTTTTGCGGTACGCGGGCCTCTCACTGTTGTGGCCTCTCCCGTTGCAGAGCACAGGCTCCGGACGCGCAGGCTCAGTGGCCATGGCTCACAGGCCCAGCCACTCCGCGGCATGTGGGATCTTCCCGGACCGGGGCACGAACCCATGTCCCCTGCATCGGCAGGCGGACTCTCAACCACTGCGCCACCAGGGAAGCCCTAAAACAGCTATTATTTCAAACCACTAAGCATATTTTTTTAATCTTTATATTTTATAATAATCTTTGACTTACAGAAAAATTGCAGAAGTAGTACTGTTCCCGTATACTTTTCATCCAGTTTCCCCAAATGTTAAGATATAACCAGAGTACAATCATAAGAAATCAGGAAATTGGCTTTGATTTAATTCTATTAATTCATTTATAAACTTCATTTCATCTTTGCCAGTTTTTGCACCAATGTCCCTTCTCTGGTCCAGGATCCAATCAATCTATGAATCCAGATTGCATTTAATTGTCCTGTCTCTTTATTCTCCTCCAATCTATGACAGTTCCTCAAACTGTCTTTGTCTTTTATGACTGACACCTTTTTTTTTTTTTTTTTTGCGGTACGCGGGCCTCTCACTGTTGTGGCCTCTCCCGTTGCGGAGCACAGGCTCTGGACGCGCAGGCTCAGCGGCCATGGCTCACGGGCCCAGCCGCTCCGCGGCATGTGGGATCTTCCCGGACCGGGGCACGAACCCGTGTCCCCTGCATCGGCAGGCAGACTCTCAACCACTGCGCCACCAGGGAAGCCCATGACTGACACTTTTGAAGAGTACTGGTCAGTTATCTTATAGAATGTCCCTCACTTTAGGTTTGTCTGATATTTTCTCATAGTTAGGTAGAGATTATGTATTTTTGGCAAGAAAATCAGAGGAGTAATGTCCTTTTCTCACTGCATCATATCAAGGGATACATGATGTTGTACAGGATGCTAGTAATCATTTGGTTAAGGTGGTTTTTCTACCATATAGTTATTAGTTTCCCTTTGTGAGTAATCAGTATTTGGTGGGAAGAGACTTTGACACAATGTAAATATCTTCATCATACTTTAATCCACTTATTTTAACATCCAGTTTTGCCTGCAACAATAAACCACATAGTTATGAGATGGTTTGTTATGCAGCAATAGATAACTGGTAACACTGAGATAGTACTGCCTTTTTTAGTGTCTCAAATAATTTGGCTTATAACCCTAATACAGTCACATAGCAGTTATTCTTTTTTTTTTTTTTGCCACACTGTGGGGCTTGTGAGGTCTTAGCTCCCTGCCCAGGGATTGAACCCATGCCCCGTGCAGTGGAATTGCAGAGTCCTAACCACTGGACCACCAGGGAATTCCCCAGTTATTCTTACTAAAATAAGATTCTGAGGAAAACCAGATTATCACACTAATCTTTAAATCCAGCCAGTTACAAATCTTAGTAGTTATGAAATTCACATTTCTATTTATCCTCTTTGAATATTCTGCACAATGCTTTTAAGACAGTGGACTGAAGAATTATTCAAGAAATCAGCACTGCCTCAATTACTTCATGATTTGTCCTTGTGAGGTAGTGAACAGATTTCATAGATAATACTGGCTCCTCAGGGCTTCCTCAATCCTGACAATGTTTCTGAGCAAATATTTCTATGGAGGCTGATCACAGATCTGGGGTCTTCCCCCCTCACCACCATAAACATTCCAGCAACCAAAGTCATGTTATTCCCATCTCTGTACTTTTACAAATAGTGTTAAGACCTACCCCACCCCACCCACAAGGTCCAAAGAGAGGGTGGTGTGTCCTCAACCAGTGAGCCTGTAGAATCATATCTTCTTTGAAATTCACACCCTCCAATCCCAGCTTCCATGATCATGGCCAAGGCCAGGTCTGACTGATTTGCCAGTGGTGCTAAATACTCTACTATAGTCCCTGGTGGATGCCAAGACCAACCTTCATCCAATTCTCCTGAATGTCTTTAATCAATGTCCTTGGTTCTCAGCAGCCCCTAGATGAAAGGTACAGTGATTTGTGACACCTAAAACCATGGCTATTGTTTTTTTACCTTTTGCTTTGACCTGGAGCCCACATTATGCATGACTGCTCTCAAAGGCTTTCTATCGCAGATGATCAAAGATTATGACAGGAACAGAGAATGCCTTTTCATCATATCCAAGAACAGATGGTCAGCCCTGAGTCCAGCATCTAGGTGTACTCAGCCCCTAGGGAGACCAGGCTACTGTGGAGAGTGGATGGGCCAATCTTGCAACAGGATACCATGGCGCCAATCCCTAGAAGTAAGGTTACCCCCAATTCCCTTGCACTCTGCTTTGTTCGTTTAACAGGATGTGCTACAGATGGTTCCTTGTCAGTGTATATAGAGCTATGTGATTCTATTAACGTAAATAACTTTATTGACTTTAAGTGGCTTCTACTACTTCAGTCAGTGCTGTAGTGAGTGTCCTTGCATATCTATCCATCCTTGTATGTAAGAATCTATGTAGAGGAGTGGGAATTCAAAATGGTGCAGCTACTGTGAAAACAGTATGGTGGTTCCTTAAAAAATTAAATATAGTACCATATGATCCAGCAATTCTATTTCTGGGCATATACCCGAAAGAATTGAAGGCAGGAACTCAAATAGATATTTGTATACTCATTTTCATGGCAGCACTATTCCACAATAGCCAAGAGGTGGAAGCAACCCAAGGGTCCATCAACAGATGAATAGATAAACAAAATGTGGTCTATACACACAATGGAATTAAAAAATGGAATTCAGCCTTAAAAAGGAAGAAAATTCTGACACATGCTACAACATGGAAGAAACTTGAAGACATTATGCTAAGTGAAATAAGCCAGTCGTAAAAGGACACATATCATATGGCTCCACTTATATGAGGTACCTGGAGTAGTCAGATTCATAGAGACCGGAAGTAGAATGGTGGTTGGCAGAAGGCTGGGGAGAGGGGAGTGGGTATGGAGTTTCAGTTTGAGAAGATGAAAAGGTTCTGTAGATGGATGGTAGTGGTTGTTTCACAGAAATATGAATGTACTTAATGCAGCTGAACTGTACACATGAATATGGCTGAAATGGTAAATTTTTTGTTGTGTATATTTTACCACAATTTACAAATTTCTTTAAATTCTATAAAACAATGAAGAAAAAAAAAGAACCTACCTAGAGGATAAATTCCTAGATATGGAATTGTTGGGACAAAAGGTACATACATTATTTACTTTGAGAGATATTATCACATTGCCCTCCGGTGTGCACTCATACCAGTAAGAGTGACTATTTCCACAAAATCTCATCAATTCGAGGAATTATCAAATTATTTGATCATTGCAGAGTTTAAGCTGGGGAGTGAATTCAGTTGGCAGTTTTGAAATATCCCCTTGGCTGGTGTGTGCAGAAGGGGTGAGCCAGGTGGACTAGTTAAGGAGCTGCTTCAGGAGTCCAGGGCTGGGGTGATGGTGCCTCGGACCAGCAGGGTGGCAGTAGGGATTTATTCAACAAATCAATTCAAGATTAATCAAGTGACTACTATGTGCTGGGCTGTTCTAGGTGTCTGGGCTACAACAGTGAACCAGACAAAATCCCTGCTCTCATGAAGCTGACATTCTAATAGGAGGAGAGGAGGGGAGAGAAAACAGATAGTTGGTGATGGTGCTATGAAAAAAATTAAAGCAGGGAAAGGGGAGGTGATATTTGGGCAGAGACCACAGTGAAATGAGGAGAGGAGAGCCCTGTGGATATGGAGGGGTGTTTTGTGCCGGTCTCAGCCTATCAAGCAATGATGTGGTTGGATTGGCCCTCGTGGTTCTTATTATGATTGCAAGACACCCTTCAGCAACAACCATTGGGAAACTTTGAAAAAACAAAGGTTTTTTACTTACAGGAACTGGAAGTCACACAGCACCTGGGGCCACACAGCGAGGTAATGGGGAGAGAGAGAGAAAGCATGTGTGAGCCTGGGGTTCTGCTTTTATTGGGGTCAAGGGTGGGGACCAAGGTTTTCGCGCGCCCACTTTTTATTGGTGAATTTAAAACATAAGGACAGAAATTTAAAGCATGGAAAGAGAAATAACAAGCGGCCCAAACAGTTATCAAATTCAACCAACATCGCTAAAACAAAGGAACCTCAGTGCAGGGAGGCGGCCTGGCTTTTTATCTAGTGGCTGGCAATGTGTTTACTCTAGATAGCTGTCTTTGAACACAGGAGCCAAAATCTTTTTATCACCTCTGTGAAGGGGATCAAGGGACAACTGAATAGACTTCCTCCTGCTGGTATGGGTGACATGGTGAGGGCCACTGTCAAGAAAGGCAAACTAGTGGACTTCCCTGGTGGTCCAGTGGTTAAGACTCTGCACTTACAGTGCAGGGGGCATGGGTTCCATCCCTGGTAGGGGAATAAGATCCCACGTGCCTCGTGGCATGGCCAAAAAAAAAAAGTACTTAAAAAAGAAAGGCAAGGGCTTCCCTGGTGGCACAGTGGTTGAGAGTCCGCCTGCCGATGCAGGGTACACGGGTTCGTGCCCCGGTCCGGGAGGATCCCACATGCCGCGGAGCGGCTGGGCCCGTGAGCCATGGCCGCTGAGCCTGCGCGTCCGGAGTCTGTGCTCTGCGACGGGAGAGGCCACAACAGTGAGAGGCCCGCGTGCCGCAAAAAAGAAAAAAAAGAAAGGCAAACCAGAGCTCAGAAAGAAAGTACATCCAGCAGCGGAAATTTGACAACAAAAGTCTTACCAGAGAAAAGATGGCATGTTTCTTTATTTTGAAGATAACACTGGGATCATAGTAAACAGTAGAGGCAAGATGAAAGGTTCAGCCTTCACAGGACCACTTGCAAAAGAGTGTGCAGACTTGTGGCCCAGGATTGCATCCAGTGCTAGCAGCATTGCATGATTCTTTGGTGTATTTGGAAAGAAAGAAAGGAAGGAAGGAAGGAAATTAACAATTATTTGCTCCCCCTGCCCAAAAGATAGTCATTTTGAAGTGGATACATAGGCAATCAAAACTTAAGTCAGGCACTTGCATTATAAAAAAACAAAAAAGTCCAACAACCTGTCAGGGTTTACAATGCAATCTACCCTGTGATGCAGAGGCATCAGAATCAATGGTGAGGACATTAACTGGCTGGGTACCTGATTGGCTAAAAGTCGGGGTAGGGTACATTGTAACCAGAAATTGCACATCTAAATAGGGTTATAGTAGCAAATCTGATAATAATTATATAGGCAACAGTCTGAAATTCAGTCCATAGCCATTGTATCAAACTTGAAAAGTCCAATCTTGAAAGTTGATCAGTTATCTCCGGGGGAGGGGGGGGGGCTGGCAATCTGTTCAAAGATTTGGTAAGATTGTGGAATACTTTAACATCTTGGGCCATCTGGTGTAAGTAGCATTGAACCTGTCCTGAGTTGGGAGATTGCTCTATATCTCATTGAACCAGTCTTTTAGTCCTGAGAATAGGTTATATTAAAGGGTTATATCCCATTTTTGGAAGCAGTGATGCAGGTGGGTTCCCCAAGTTAGGCCTACATGATGCAGGTATTTGGATCAGATATTTATTTATTTATTTATTTATTTATTTTAACTTTTTTTTGCCTTTGACGCTTGTGGGATCTTAGTTCCCTGACCAGGGATTGAACCCAGTCCCTCTGCGGTAAAAGCTCCAAGTCCTAACCACTGGACTGTCAGGGAATTCCCTTGGATCAGGTATTTAATAAGAGGCATTTCTAGGGAAACAGAGGAAACAAGCAAACACAAAAGGTTCATGACTGGAGCATATCTAATCCAAGTTTCTGAGTTCTGAAGGCAACAGTCAAGAAGATTTCTAGATGTCAGGCTTGAGGCATTTTCAGATGGAATGAGGGCAGACAATGGCAATCTGATAGATTTTCCTGGTTTGCAGTTTGAATGTCTCTGGTGATTTTTCTTAGTGGCCCACATAGCACCAGTCATGAAGATTGTCCATACATGAGCTGTCGTGGAGATCTCTCTGAAGTTTACATCAAGTTGTCCCACTTCAGCCTGCATAGCTCTGGGAAAAGGGCAGTTTTTGTACTTAATGATTCCAAGTCAGAGGGTGGGAGAAAAATTGGAAACATTAGTCTGGAGAGTTGTAGCCAGATATTGGAGGAAACAAGAAGAATTCAGCATCCAGTCCAGTTGACAGGTACAAAACAAAACGCCAAAGACAATTAACAGGACTAGAATCTGATGTCTCCAAGGTATACAATAGTTTTCCATTGAAACATAATTTTTTTTCTCTCTATACTCACTCCCATTTCTATCAGAGATAATCAAAGTAAGACTGATTTGTTTGCAAAATAAGTCTAGTCTCATTAAACGTGGCCTGATTATTTACACAGGTGCAGCAAGAATAGTGATTGATCATATAGGCTCTTTTAAGTCTGCCTTGCTGGAACTTTTCATAAGGAATCTCCAGATTGAATTTTTAAATGCCTCTTGAGGCTAGGAAACCAAGCCTAGAATTTACCATCAGACTTTGCCTGCAATACCTGTAGAATTGGGTGAATTCCTCTCTCTTCTTGAGGTTCCCAAAATATCCTGAGGTTCCTGGGCCTTCCAGGAAGTGATCTCATAATGCTGCTGAAACCCTGTAAGCAAGGTACCAGGGTGATTTTTCCAAGGGGTTTGTTGGCTCTATAAAGTCAGCTTATTTCCTTAAAGCCGTCTGGCCATACCTGAGTCTGTGTATGTCTCTCTCAAATATGATATTCCTGTCAAAAACCTTGGTGATATAATCAACATTTCCAATTTTGTCCTGTCACAAGGAGAACAGATTCTTGTTGCCCTTATGCAAATAACTATATTGCCATGAAAATAAGAATACTCAATGGGAGTTTCCAAATTCTGGAGGGATCAGGTAGGAAGGAAAAGTAATTGTTTCATCTTTGTTCACAAAGATATACTTTACCAAATTACTGTAAGTCATAGTTAGCTTAAGAGAAAAAGTTTCCTTAAATCTGGAAAACAAAAGATTAAAGAACCAACAGCGTTTCAAGCAAAAGGCTTTAAAAAATTATAATTATCCTCAGCAGTTCATTCAATCCTATGTAATTAATTCTTTTTTAATTAATTAATTGATTTATTTGGCTGCATTGGGTCTTCATTGCTGTATGCAGGCTTTCTCTAGTTGTGGCGAGTGGGGGCCACTCTTCATTGCAGTGCACGGGCTTCTCATTGGCGTGGTTTCTCTTGTTGCGGAGCACGGGCTCTAGAGCGCAGGCTCAGTAGTTGTGGCGCACAGGCTTAGTTGCTACGCGGCATGTGGGATCTTCCCAGAGCAGGGCTCGAACCCGTGTCCCCTGCATTGGCAGGCGGATTCTTAACCACTGCGCCACCAGGGAAGTCCCTATGTAATTAATTCTTTTTTTGTTTGTTTGTTGTTGTTGTTTGTTTTTGTTTTTTTTGAGGTATGCGGGCCTCTCACTGTTGTGACCTCTCCCATTGCGGAGCACAGGCTCTGAACGCGCAGGCTCAGCGGCCATGGCTCACGGGCCCAGCCGCTCCGCAGCATGTGGGATCTTCCCGGACCAGGGCACGAACCCATGTCCCCTGCATCGGCAGGCGGACTCTCAACCACTGCGCCACCAGGGAAGCCCTGTAATTAATTCTTGATCTTGATCTTTTGTTAGCAGTTTTATGAATCCAGCTTTCCTTAGACCTCTAGAAAATTCCAAAGTAGTACTCCCAGGTCAAAAAGACTTCACTTAGAATTTGATTTGGGGAAGTTTGTCCAAAATATCAAAAGTTTTTGGACACCTAACTAAATAACATCACAGATCATTATGAAACAATACTTAATTATCTACTTAACCAAAGTGACAAAAGATTTAAAAGGCAAATACAGAAGGTCCCAGAGTTGTGAGTTCTCATAATATTCAGAAGACACAGTTTTCTTAGTAATCAAATACCTGATTATGATAACATGAAGCTGGGCTTCCCTGGTGGCGCAGTGGTTGAGAGTCCACCTGCCGATGCAGTGAACATGGGTTCGTGCCCTGGTCTGGGAGGATCCCACATGCCACGGAGTGGCTGGGCCTGTGAGCCATGGCCACTGAGCCTGCGTATCCGAAGCCTGTGCTCCACAATGGGAGAGGCCACAGCAGTGAGAGCCCCGCGTACCACACACACAAAAAAAGATAACATGAAGCAGAGGAAATTATTTTGGTAAAACACAACATCTTTGATTCCTAGCCAGATTATTTAAAAGGTAAAGAAAAACCTTTTGTAATCTCTTATGAGGAGTAGATCAATGCTCCAAGATAACTTTGTTCTTTTAGCAGATGAAAGAAAATACATAAGCATACTACTGATATTAAAGCCTATGTTTAAAAAAAAAACTCTTATAGTAACAATTCCGTTTTAGCCAACTTGACCCCACAAGGTAAAATTCTCTGTTCCTTTCTCTTTCTTCCCAACTTTCTATACCATTTCATCCTTTATTTTCCTCTTTCCCGTTCTGAAATAACCAGTTTTACTTTAGGAAAAATTTACTTTCTTTTCCCTTAACAAAAGTGCATCTCCATACCTCATACCTTCTCTAAGCCAAAAAAAAAAATCCTACTTTCCTTGCATACAGAGTTGTTTACCTTATTATTTCTAGTAGCTTTAATTACGTATATTAATTAGAATTCTTAACCTTTAGGAACCGTAATTTCTTTTTCTTTTCTTTTCTTTTTTTTTTTTTGCCGTACGCGGGCCCCTCGCCGCCGCGGCCTCTCTCCCGCTGCGGAGCACAGGCTCCGAACGCGCAGGCTCAGCGGCCATGGCTCAGGGGCCCAGCCGCTCCGCGGCACGTGGGATCCTCCCGGACTAGGGCACGAACCCACGTCCCCCCGCACCGGCAGGCGGAAGCCCAGGAACCTTAATTTCTAATGAACACTAAGAAGTAAGCACATGTGTGGGGAGTTCCCTGGTGGTCTAGTGTTAGGATTTGGCACTTTCACTGCTGTGGCCTGGGTTGAGTCCTTGGCTGGGGAACTGTGATCCCTCAAGCCGTGCAGTGCAGCCAAAAAAAATGTAAGCACTTGTGAACTGAACTGTCTGTTAAATCAGTATTCTTTAGATTGGCAAATTTATGAATACATTTCATAATTTCTAGAAACATACATTTATTCATAGTACAGTTTTTCAACGTGGCACAGGACACGCTTACTAATAGAAGAAAATACCATTTCCTTTGTAATAGGAAGTCAAAATTAGGTGAACTTAGACTTGTTGAGCAATTCCTATTTCAGTATTTTATCATATTTGGAAATGATCTAGACATTCAATGAATTCCCATCATTTAATTTAACTGAGCAAAATTTTCAAGGTGGAAGTTACCAAAGATTTGGGAAACTATTTTTAAGTAGACATACCATAACACATAATTACTGCAATAAAGTTCACCTAAAAACTCTTATCCCACTTACATTTATCTATCTCCCAACAATTATATTTAGACTACCCACAAAAACTTCATTAGACACAAGTCAGCCATCATCCAAAACTACCTTTCTTGCTGACAAATTTTGTAATGGAGATAACATGAATTTATTTGACTAGTAAGCCCAAGGAGAATAAAAGTTGTTTATCTGCATTTTATTTATTTATTTATTTATTCATTCATTTATTGGCCGTGTATCATGTGGGATCTTAGTTCCCCAACCAGGGATCGAACCCGCACCCCCTGCAGTGGAAGTGTGGAGTCTTAACCACTGGACCACCAGGGAGGTCCCAACCTGCATTTTATTTAATGCTGGTAACTCTAAAGACATACCTATTTTAATTTAACCAGTTTTTATTTACCAGAGATTACCCCGGATCATGTGAACTCGAAAAACATTTGAGTTAGTTACTGTATTTCTGAGTTTTAGGAATACTTAATTCATAACTATTTATTTTTAAACCAATTAAATAGATCTCTTTTAGAAATTAATTTTAGCATTTCCATCCAGAGGTAGAGAAAGAAAAAAATCCCATATATATAACGTGCATCCATAGATATACATAAATGTGCAGACAGACACAAACAGACACTCTATAGCTTCTGTTCCAAAATTTTAGCTATGAATCACATACAACAATATAAAACTCATTAGTTTATAATAACAGTTGAATCCAAGTTGGCAGATGGAACAATTGAAGGTTACCTGCTCCAACGGCTAAAGCTTCATACTAATATTTGTGGAGAAGACTTTTAAGATTTGTATTTGTCCTTGACAAGTAATCTCCTGGGGTGTTTATATTTCAAAGACATTATAAGATTTACGTCTTCAAGGGACAGAGAAAGAATCTAAGTTTTCTTCTTGGAGTTTTAGTGCCTTTTGGATGGTTTTGGCAGTCCCAATAAAATGTAGTAGTGCTGCCCTGTAATTAGGGGAGTACCTTGTAAAGATAATCCTCTGGACTCCAGGTCAGAGTGGGCCTTTTCAGGGTTGAAAATGCAGAGGGGTGATATTGGATCACTGTGGTCACAGAAATGATAAACCTATTGAATCATGCCAATTTTGCGCAGCAGGGCATGGGCTTCATCTTAATGTTTTCCATTCATTGTGAGCCTTACCAGTGGTCACTGTGATGGAAGAATGGTCATGGTGCCAGGCACTAAACATCCAAGTGAGGAGAGGAAGTCCCCTGGTACGAATATCAGTGGATCTAAGGGCCTTTGCCTTCCCATTTCCCTCTTCCTCCTCACAAGAGATCTTGGTAGCCTTGTCACCTTTTCCCTTGGAGGCAGGGACACCCATGACTCATACTTCTAATTCTGCCCCATACAGGGGAAAGTCCAGGGGCCTCGGGATCTGTAATATCTCAGAGGAAATGAGGGTGTAGTTCAAATGGATCTTTAAGAAAGTTATGGATTTTAGTGTCTTTAGAGATACCAGCCAGTTGACACATTTTGGCAGCTGTAAATATCAATTCAGAGACTGTCTTGTTCCAACCAAACAAGAAAATCCAAGAAATCCACAATAGCCGATTGGTTTCCCTCTCTCTTTCCCCATGCATAATTTTTTTTTTTTTTTTCCGTACGCGGGCCTCTCACTGTTGTGGCCTCTCCCGTCGCGGAGCACAGGCTCTGGATGCGCAGGCTCAGCAGCCATGGCTCACGGGCCCAGCCACTCCGCGGCATGTGGGATCTTCCCGGACTGGGGCACGAACCCGTGTCCCCTGCATCGGCAGGCGGACTCTCAACCACTGCGCCACCAGGGAAGCCCTCCATGCATAAAATTTTTTAATAATATTTTAATTTCAGTTAAGGTATCGTTTTTGATCTCAGTTTCCACGTCCTGTTTTTATCCTGTTACCTTAATCTTATGTGCTGTTACCAGAAATTTTTGGATGATGTCACTGTGAGCCCTCTTTGTGGGTGGCTGCTTTCCTTTCCACGGGGTATCTCAAGAGACCTCACCAGGATTGGGTCTGCCTCCACTAACGCGAGATATGCATATAGTCTTTGGGAAAAGCCCCCAGGCCCCTGGAGTGTAATTCCAGAGTTTTGGCATGTTGGTATGCATAGCTTTAAATAACACCCAGGAGGCACTTCCCTGGTGGTCCAGCGGTTAAGACTCCACGCTCCCAATGCAGGGGGCCCAGGTCCGATCCCCCGTCAGGGAACTAGATCCCACATGCCTGCAACTAAAGATCCCGCCTGCTGCAACTAAAGATCCTGCATGCTGCAACTAAAAGGTCCCGCATGCCACAACTAAGACCCAGCACAGCCAAATAAATAAATAAATATTCAAATAAATAAATAACACCCAGGAAGCATCTGTGGGGTCTTGCATTTGTCAAGGAGCTGGTGTACCCCATCAGGGTTCTTAGGAGACATTGGCACCAGATGTTTAGGACATTTATATTTGTCTATTCATTTTTTTAGTAACACTGATGCCAAAAGGTCAGCCTCTGTGCACCTGTGCCAAATCAAATCTCGGAGACACAGTTTTGAGGGAAGTAGAAAAGAATAGCTTTATTGCTTTGCCAGGCAAAGGAGGACACAGTGGGCTCCTGCCCTGAAAAACTGTTATGTCCCTAACCCGGGAGGATTTGATGAGGAGTTTTATAGCAACAGTTCAAGTGTGGAGTTGCTGATAAGATTATGGTGTGTGCAGAGCCTGCACTCCTTTAATCTCATCTCAGGTGGTCTCAATCTTTTTTTGTTTGTTTGTTTGTTTTATTTTTGGCTGAGTTGGATCTTTGTTGCTGCACATGGCTTTCTCTAGTTGCAGTGAGAGGGGGCTACTCTTCGTTGTGGTGTGCGGGCTTCTCATTGCAGTGGCTTCTCTTGTTGTGGAGCACGGGCTCGAGGCACATGGGCTTCAGTAGTTGTGGCTCGCGGACTCTAGAGTGCAGGCTCAGTAGTTGTGGCACACGGGCTTAGTTGCTCTGTGGCATGTGGGATCTTCCCAGACCAGGGCTCAAACCTGTGTCCCCTGCATTGGCAGGTGGTTCCTTAACCACTAGGCTTAACCACTGTCTCCTAATCTTTTCTTTTTTAACCTTTTTTTTTTTTTTTTTTTTTGCGGTACGTGGGCCTCTCACTGTTGTGGCCTCTCCCGTTGCAGAGCACAGGCTCTGAACACGCAGGCCCAGCAGCCACGGCTCACAGGCCTAGCCACTCCGTGGCATGTGGGATCTTCCCGGACCGGGGCACGAACCCGTGTCCCCTGCATCAGCAGGCGGACTCTCAACCACTGCACCACCAGGGAAGCCCAGCTGTCTCCTAATCTTGATGAGCTTCTCTGGTTCCTTTAATCTGGCCTCAGGTGGCTTCTTGGCTGCTTCTCCCTTGATTAGCCACTGTTTGAATCTCCCTTTTGGAACTCAGGGAAGGTCATGGATGCTGGAGTCTGTTCCCTACAAACAAGAAACAGGGGACAGAAAGGCTTCCATGCCCAGGAGCCCCACAGGGTCCTGCTCAGTTGCAACATCACACCAGGGATTGGATCCATACTATTCCATCAGTTCAGGGGACCAAGTAGTGAGTGAAGTGGTGACACAGAGACTGTAAGCCTCTGTCATATTTTCCCTCTGGTGTTGCCACTGGTTTCTGGCTGCAAGGCTATTTCATTCTTCTTGGTTAGGACACGTAGTCCTACATAGCACAACCTACTGACAGTGGTAGCAGTAAGAGGTCTCCTATCCTCTTCCCTAAGAGAATGTTTTTCTCATACCTTTAGCCTCTCCTTGAGTAGTGACAATAGCCTTGCAGTTCAATCTACCCTCCTTAGCTCTCCTTGGCCTTGAGGCATGGAGGACCCTTAGGCAATAGTCAATTAAGCCCTTTATAATTAGTGGCCTAATCTTCTCATTAGACCATTTAGTCTTTATCACACCACTCTGGGGAGATCCTTGGATTATTATGGCAGCTGTGACCTTTTGGGTTGGATACCACAGGCAACACACCACTGAGAAACATGTGAAAGCACACAGTAGAGCAACAGGCCCCCAGCAAGTGGTGCTCCTTTCTCAGACGGTGTTACCCACCTGAGTTAGGTGGTTAGTAAGCAAGTTACAGGTAAAAAGGGCATTCCCCTTGTTTAATTGCAAGGGCAATCATGCAATCCTGCCCACTATGCCAATTGTTTTGTGCCTGTCTCTGCCTGTCAAAAAGCAATGTTATGGCTGGACTGGCCCTTAAAGTTCTTATTATGATTGCAAGATATCCTGCAGCAATAAGCATCAGGAAGCTTTGAAAGAATAAAGGTTTGTTTACAGGACCCGGAAATTACACAGTGTACCTGTGGCCATAGAGCAAGGTTGCCATAGAGAGAGGAAGAAAGAATGAGTGGGCTTGGGGTTCTGCTTTTATTGGCGCTGAGGGTGGGGACCTAGGGTTTCAGTCTCACTCTTCATGGATGAATTTAAAACATATGATGGGCTTCCCTGGAGGCACAGTGGTTAAGAATCCACCTGCCAACGCAGGGGACAAGGGTTCGAGCCCTGGTCCAGGAAAATCCCATGTGCTGCGGAGCAACTAAGCCCGTGCACCACAACTACTGAGCCTGCATGCCACAATTACTGAAGCCCGCGCACCTACAGCCCATGCTCCACAGCAAGAGAAGCCACCACAGTGAGAAGCCAGTGCACCACGATGAAAAGTAGGCCCCGTTTGCTGCAACTAGAGAAAGCCCGTGCGCAGCAATGAAGACCCAATGCAGCCATAAATAAATAAATAAATTTATTAAAAGAACAAAAAAACATCTGAGCAGGAATTTAAAGTGTGGGAAGGGAAAAAACAAGTGGCCCAGCCATAAAAAGAAACGAAATTGACTTATTTGTAGTGAGGTGGATGGACCTAGAGTCTGTCATACAGAGTGAAGTAAGTCAGAAAGAGAAAGACAAATACCGTATGCTAACACATATATATGGAAGAAAAAAAATGTCATGAAGAACCTAGGGGTAAGACAGGAATAAAGACACAGACCTACTAGAGAATGGACTTGAGGATATGGGGAGGGGGAAGGGTAAGCTGTGATAAAGTGAGAGAGTGTCATGGACATATATACACTACCAAACTGTAAAATAGATAGCTAGTGGGAAGCAGCCGAATAGCACAGGGAGATCAGCTCGGTGCTTTGTGACCACCTAGAGGGGTGGGATAGGGAGGGTGGGAGGGAGGGAGATGCAAGAGATATGGGAACATATGTATATGCATAACTGATTCACTTTGTTACAAAGCAGAAACTAACACACCATTGTAAAGCAATTATACTCCAATAAAGATGTTAAAAAAAAAAACCCAACAAGTGGCCCAAATGGTCAGTTACTGAGATCAACCAATACCTCTAAAACAAAGGAGCCTCAGTTCCAGGAGGCAGCCTGGCTCTTTATCTAGTGATTTGTTCATTCGAGATATCCTTTGAGAGCTTCCCTGGTGGCGCAGTGGTTGAGAGTCCGCCTGCCGATGCAGGGGACACGGGTTCGTGCCCCGGTCCGGGAGGATCCCACATGCCGCGGAGCGGCTGGGCCTGTGAGCCATGGCCACTGGGCCTGCGCGTCTGGAGCCTGTGCTCTGCAACAGGAGAGGTCACAGCAGTGAGAGGCCCGCGTACCGCAAAAAAAAAAAAAAAAAAGATATCCTTTGATGTGGCTGCCTCAGTAATCAAAGCTTAAGACAGGCACTTTCATTACAAAAAAAAAAGAACCTAACAGTCAGTTTATACTACAAGGGAGAAGTATTCCAGGCAGAGGGAACATATTCCAGGCAGAGGGAACAGTAAGTCCAAAGACCATGAGGCAGGAATGTACCCAGTGCCTTCTAAGAACAAACAGCAAGGAAGCCAGTGGGACTGGTGAGCAGGGAGCAGGGCGCATGATATAGGAGTGTGTGGTCTGGACCAGAACCTAGAAGGCTGCATTAGTCAGACTGGGTAAGGATTTTGGATTTTACTCTGAATGCAATGGAAACTTTTTTTTTTTTTTTCAGTTCAGCATCTGATCTAGGAACAGATTCTAGGGACAAGGGAAAGCAAACAAAGGACATGAAGGTCTATTTTGAACAGCACAAGCTCAAGGCAACCATGACTTGAAGCAGGGGGTAAGTGGTGGCAGGGGGGTCGGTGAAAGGGTGGGAATCTGGATGTAGTTTGAAGGGAGTGCTAATGAGATTTGCTGATGGATTGGATACTGGGCGTGGGAGAAAGGGAGGAATTAGGATGACTCCAAGGGTTTTTGGGCTGAGAAATCAGAAGAGTGTGTGGCCATTTGCTGAGATGAGGAAGGCTATGAGTGGAGTTAGGCTGGAGGGGGATGGGGAAAAAAGAATTTTGGAATTGAGGGAAGTACTGGATTCATGAGATACTTAGTGAATAAAATCTCTAGGGCCTGGGGACTTTTGGGGTGTGGGGAGAGAGGGAGAGGTCAGGGACAAAAATGACTATCAGGTTTCTGGCTTATGGACTGGGGAGATGTTGGCACCATTTTCTGAGATAGAAGATGGGAAAGGTGCTGGCTGGTACTGCAGCAGGAAATCTGGGTAACAGCTGCTGGAAGTGATGCTGATTCCAGCCTGGAATATTCCACCACTTCCCTATTGCTCGCTACCTCCTTTCTTTGGAAATCTGTTTAAATGTCTGCTTATTAGCAAACCTTTTCCTGACCACCTTCTCTCGAATATGGTTGTCATCCTCACCCCTGTGTGCTCCGTTGCCTTCCCTGGCTTTATTCTTTTTCACCACATTTATCACTGTCTGATACTACTGCCTGTTTATGTGATGGTCTCCCACCACTACAAAGTGAACCATATGAGAGCAAGGAATTGTGTCAATTTTGTTCCCAACTTAGAACAGTACCAAGTATCTAGTCAGTGCTCAGGAACTATTTGTAGTCTAAATGAATGGTGAATGCCGAGTAGGGGCTGGGATGATCGCTGGGGCCCCTCTGATTAATTTGAGACTGTCCCCAATTTGGATTCAGTGAATCTTGGTGAAACTGCCCTGGCCCTGGAGGCTGAGAGCAGAAAGGACAGTGGCAGAGGAGATCCGGGAGCTGGAGTGAGGAGGAAGGGGTAGCGCCTCAATATCTCCACCTGTAAAATAGAAACGTAAACTGAAGTGTGACGTCCATAAGGGGCTGTGAGGGAGGAATGGATGTGGGAGAAATATTTCGATGAAGGTTCCTGGAGTGCAGGGTAGGGGGTGCAGGCAGGGATAGTGTGAGACAGTAAATGTTTGCAATTTAGTAATAAAGGGTGTCTTTTTGTGAAAGGTTGGTTGTCATTGGGGTGGGAGGAGGCTGGCCTGCCTGGAAAAGCCCAGGAAATGGAAGGGAAGGGCAGAGCACAGGTGAGGGGGCAGTTAGGTCCTGGGGCTGTAACTACCCGTGACAAGATCGGGGCAGTTTGTGAGCTGGGGTGGTGAAGCAGTCTGGAACTCACTCCCTGGTCTCCATGCAACATTCCTGGCTCCATGAGAGCACTCCTCCAGGGGGAGCCTGGAGGGAGGGCAGGGCAGACTGGGGCTATTATTTTCTGGAAGAAGAGATTGATGCCCAAGTGGGAGAAGGATGGTACTAGTGCCCATGTCCTCATCCCCAGAACCTGTGAATGTTACTTTGTGTGGCAAAAGGGACTTTGCAGATGTGATTAAGGTACAGATCTTGAGACAGGGAGATTATTCTGGATTATCTGAATGGGCCGATAACATCACAAGGATCCTTATAAGAGGAAGGCAGGAGATCAGAGAGTCCAGTAGAAGATATAAGGGTGGAAGTAAGAGGTTGGAGTGATAAGAGGAAGGGGCCCACAGCACAGGCATACAGGTGGTCTCTGGTTGCTAGAAAAGACAAGGAAATGGATCTTTCCTAAAGCCTTCAGAAGGAATGCAGTCCTGTTGAAACCTTGATTTTAGACTTCTGACCTCCAGAACTGTAAGAGAATAAATCCATGTTGTTTTAAGCCACGAAGTTTTCAGTAGTTTGTTATAGCAGCCATAAGAAACTAATACAGATCCAAGGTCACCTGGGGATTGATGGTGGACTTGGAACTGGATTAGAACCCTGTTACTCCAGCTCCCTCAGTCGAAGCCTCCTTGCTCCCTCTATGCTTCGGCCAAAGCTTCTGGGTCACTGTGCAGCTCCCTGGGACAGTAACTGGACCCTTATCACATGTATTTCATTTGACCTTGACAAGAACCCTGTGGGGCAGACAACCCCTACTTTACACATAGAGAAACTGAGGTTCAGAGGTGAAGTGTCTTGGCCAAGGTCAGAGCACACAATGAGGAATCAATGAGCTAGATCCCAGATCCAAGCCCTCTGCCCTTCCCTGAACAGTACAGATACCACGTGTATCCAGTATTTTGGTCTCTCATTCGTTCATTCAGCAAATATTTATTGAGTATCAGCTGATGCCTGGCCACTGTGCTCAGTGCTGCGGAGCCACTAGTGAACAATCATGACGTCCAGAGACTAGGAATCCTTTGTTCTTGCATCTGTCCACATAGGTCAGTCAGGTCATGATGTTCCTGTAAACCTCCAACAAGACAAATATTATTCTCTGTTCTGCAACTTTTTATCTCTATATGAAGGGAAAAGTGTTATACCTTTAAAGGTCAGAGCCTTGAGAATGGACTATCATGTATATTTCAGACTATAGGCAGCATTCTTTTTTTTTTTTTTTTTTCCGGTTCGCGGGCCTCTCACTGTTGTGGCCTCTCCCATTGCGGAGCACAGGCTCTGGACGCGCAGGCTCAGCGGCCATGGCTCACGGGCCCAGCCACTCCGCGGCATGTAGGATCCTCCCAGACCGGGGCACGAACCCATGTCCCCTGCATCGGCAGGCGGACTCTCAACCACTGAGCCACCAGGGAAGCCCTATTTTTTTAAAATTAATTTTTATTGGAATATAGTTGATTTACAATGTTGTGTTAGCTTCTGCTGTACAGCAAAGTGAATCAGTTATACATATACATATATCTGCTCTTTTTAAAATTATTTTCCCATATCGGTCATTACAGAGTATTGAGTAGAGTTCCCTGTGCTATACAGTAGGTTCCTATTACTTGTCTGTTTTATATATAGAACTGTGTATATATCAACCCCAATCTCCCAATTTATCCCTCCCCCCCACACAATAGGCAACATTCTTAACTTGAAGGAAAAGCAATAGAATACAAAGGTTAAAGTAAAAAAAACAGATCTAATGTGGAGTCAGATTTGTTCTTCTCTATTACGCCTGCAACCACCATGCCACTTTTTTTTAAATTTTATTTTATTTTTGGCTGCGTTGGGTCTTCGTTGCTGCGCGCGGGCTTTCTCTAGTTGTGGCAAGCGGGGGCTACTCTTCGTTGCAATGCGCAGGCTTCTCATTGGGTGGCTTCTCTTGTTGTGGAGCACGGGCTCTAGGCACGCGGGCATCAGTAGTTGTGGCTCACAGGCTCAGTAGTTGTGGCTCGCGGGCTCTAGAGCGTAGGCTTAGTAGTTGTGGCACATGGGCTTAGTTGCTCCGCGGCACGTGGGATCTTCCCGGACCAGGGCTCGAACCCGTGTCCCCTGCATTGGCAGGCGGATTCTTAACCACTGCACCACCAGGGAAGCCCTACCATTCCACTTTCTGTCTCTATGAATTTGACTTCTCTAGGGATCTCATATAAGTGGAGTCATACAGTCTTTGTCCTTTTGTGACTGGCTTATTTCACTTGGCATCATGTCCTCGAGGTTCATTCATGCTGTGTTCTCAACAGCTTTTAAGGTAAAAACTGGTATAAAAGTTGTTAAAACTATAAGTAAGGACTGAGGGAGCAGAGCAAAGGCAAGGCTGTGAGAATTTGGTCAGCAGGAGGGGCCTTTGCTCTGTGCTTTCTCACAACAAACAAGGAGCAGCCCTAAGACTGCACCCCACCCCCACAGAGCACCCCTGAAGGTTCATTGCTCCCCAACCTCCACTGAAAACCTGCTGGACTTCCCTGGTGGTGCAGTGGTTAAGAATCCACCTGCCAATGCAGGGAACATGAGTTCGAGTTCTGGTCCGGGAAGATCCCACATGCCGCGGAGCAACAAAGCCCGTGCACCACAACTACTGAGCCTGCGCTCTAGAGCCCGCAAGTCACAACTACTGAGCCCACGTGCCACAACTACTGAAGCCCATGCACCTGGAGCCCATGCTCCGCAACAAGAGAGGCCTCCACAATGAGAAGCCCGTGCACCTCAAGGAAGAGTAGCCCCCTGCTTGCCGCAACTAGAGAAAGCCCATGCGCAGCAATGAAGACCCAACGCAGCCAAAAATATAAATAAATAAATAGATAGATAGATAGATAGATAGATAGATAAATAAATAAATGCCTGCTGACATCTCTGGGTCACTCTGCCTGGGTCTGTCCAAGTGTGTTTGACAGTGTGATTCAGTGTCTGTCTAGGCGTGAGGACATAGGCATTGCCTGTGTATTAGTTTTCTATTGGTGCTATGACAAATTACCACAAATTTTGTGGCTTAAAACACACGTGTATTATCTTATAGTTCTGTAAGTTAAAGTCCAGCTTGGGTCTCACTGGGATACCATCAAGGTGTCAGCAGGGCTGTATTCCTGTTACCAAGTCCAAGCTCATACTGCTCGCTGCACGACAGGCCAATAAATGGAGAGATGAGTTGTTGGAGAAAGGAATAGCGACTTTATTTGGAAAGCCAGCAGACTGAGAAGATGGTGGACTGGTGTCCCAAAGAACCATCTTACCCGAGTTAGAATTCAGGCTTCTTTTATACTAAAAGGGGAGGAGCTGTGGCTGGTTGTTGCACATTTCTTGGTTCAGGAATCCTTTGTTCTTGCAGCTGTCCAAATCCTGGTCACAATGCTGCTGTAAGCCTCCAACAAAACAATTGTTATTGTCTGTTCTGCAACTTTTTATCTCTAAAAGTGTTGTATATTTAAAGGTCAGACCCTTGCAAATGGGCTGTCCTGTATATTTCAGGCTATAGGCAAAATTCTTTTAGTGATTAATTTACAGCAAAAACGATAGAATACAAAGGTTAAAGTAAAAGAAACAGATCCAAAGATTTGTTCTTCCTTATTACATTTCCTTTCTGGAGGCACTAGACTGAAGATGAGTTCCCTTGCCTTTTCCAGCTTCTAGAGGCTGCCTGCATTCTCTGGCTCATGGTCCCTTCTTCCATCTCCAGAGTTAGCAGCGTATCATCTCCCTGTCTCTTCTTCCCTTCTCACATTATTTTGTTTTGTTTTCTGACCAAAGCTCTTGGGAAAGATTCTCTAATTTTAAGGATTTGTGTAAATAGATTGGGCCCACCTGATAACCTGGGCTATCCTCCCCATTTTAAGGTCCTTAAACTCAATCACATCTACAAAGTCCCTTTTGCTATGTAAGATAACATGTTCACAGGTTCTGGGACTAGGATGTGGACATCTTTCGGGGGCCTTTATTCTGCCTAGCACCCTTGTGTGTGCTGGGAGTGTGCAATGGTGACTGTATGTATATGTTTGTGTAGGTTTGTGTCCCCTCGGCCTTTGCCTCCCATACAGAGGGCCTCTCTTCCCACTTTTTGCTTGTTTTTGCTTTGATCAGAGTGAGGTGTGAGGAAGCCTTAGTTACAGTAAGCAAATATATGCAAATCCACCATGCAAGTAGAGGCCTAGCTGGAGCACTGTTGCCGAGCAAGTTCCTGTACCCCTGTCAGGGGAGGTCCCTCCAAGATCCCTGGAGGGAAATGAGCTCTGGCAGGTGCTGAGGATTCAGGGAAGGGGCTGCCTCTGGTCGGGGTCGACCTGCCATGGGCACAGACTCCTAGGCAGGCTTAGCCAAAATTGCTACTGAACGCAAGTTCCTGTGCCTGAAGCACAGTGAGGCCAAACAATACTGAAATGTTGGAGTTTGGAACAGAGAAAGTTTTTATTGCAGGGCCATGCAAGGAGAATGGGTGGGTCATGCTCCCCAAAGCCCTGAACTCCCCAAAGGTTTTCAGCAAGACATTTTTATTTAATTTAATTAATTTATTTATTTAGCAAGGCGTGTTTAAAAGCAAGGTGAGGGAGAGGCGTGGTTGGTTGTTGCAGACTTCTTGGCATCTTTGTTCTTGCAGCCGTCTATGTAGGTCAGATCATCATGTTTCTGTAAACCTCCAACAAGACAAATGTTATGCTCTGTTCTGCAACTTTTTCTCTGAATGGAAGAGTGTTATACCCTTAAAGGTCAGAGCCTTGAGAATCACCTATCCTGTATATACCAGGCTATAGACAACATTCTTTTTTTTTTAATTTATTTTTTTGGCTGCATTGGATCTTCATTGCTGCGCGCGGGCTTTCTCTAGTTGCAGCGAGCGGGGGCTACTCTTCGTTGCGGTGCGCGGACTTCTCATTGCAGTGACTTCTCTTGTTGCGGAGCATGGGCGCTCGAGCATGTGAGCTTCAGTAGATGCGGTGCATGTGCTCAGTAGTTGTGGCACACGGGCTCTAGAGAGCAGGCTCAGTAGTTGTGGTGCACAGGCTTAGTTGCTCTGTGGCATGTGGGTTCCTCCGGACCAGGAATCGAACAGGTGTCCCCTGCATTGGCAGGTCTCCTGCATTGGCAGATTCTTAACCACTGTGCCACCAGGGTAGTCCCCAACGTTCTTTTTTTTGTTGTATTCCTTTTTGGTTTGTTTTGGTTTTGTTTTTTTTATTGAGGTATAATTGGCATATAACGTTTGTACCAGATGTACAACATAATGATTCAGTATTTGTATTTATTGCAAAATGATCACCACATTAAGTCTAGTCAACTTCCATTACCAAACATAGTTACATTTTTTTCTTGTGATAAGAACATTAAGATCTACTTTTAAAAACAACTTTCAAATATACAATACAGTATTATTATTATTTTTAAATTTATTTATCTTATTTATTTATTTTTGGCTGCATTGGGTCTATGTTGCTGCACGTGGGCTTTCTCTAGTTGTGGCGAGCGGGGGCTACTCTTTGTTGCGGTGCGTGGGCTTCTCATTGTGGTGGTTTCTCTTGTTGCAGAGCATGGGCTCTAGGCACGCGGACTTCTGTAGTTGTGGCTTGCCGGCTCTAGAGCGCGGGCTCAGTAGTTGTGGCACGCGGGCTCAGTAGTTGTGGCGCACAGGCTTAGTTGCTCCGCAGCACGTGGGATCTTCCTGGATCAAGGCTCGAACCCATGTCCCCTGCATTGGCAAGCGGATTCTTTTTTTTGTTTGTTTGGGGGTTTTTTTGTTTGTTTGTTTTTGTTCTTTTTGGTACGCAGGCCTTTCACTGTTGTGGCCTCTCCCTTTGCGGAGCACAGGCTCCGGACGCGCAGGCTTGGCAGCCATGGCTCACAGGCCTAGCCGCTCCGCGGCATGTGGGATCTTCCCGGACCGGGGCACGAACCCATGTCCCCTGCATCGGCAGGCGGACTCTCAACCACTGCGCCACCAGGGAAACCCGGCAAGCGGATTCTTAACCACTGCGCCATCAGGAAGTCCCCAATACAGTATTATTAACTGTAGTCACTATGTGATGCTGTAAATATATTACATCCTCATGATTTGTTTATCTTATAAGTGGAAGTCTGTACCTTTTGACCATCTTCACCCATTTTACTCACCCGTCACCCCCTGCCTCTGACTACCACCAGTCTGTTCTTTCTATCTATGAGTTCAGGATTTTTCTTCTTCTTTTTTTTTCTGGGCTGCACTGCATGGCTTGTGGGATCTCAGTCTTTTTTTTTTTTTATTTCTTTTTAGATTTTACATATACTCTCACCTTTTATTCATTTTTATTTTTTATTTTAATTTTATTGGAGTATACTTGATTTACAGTGTTCTGTTAGTTTCTGCTGTATAGTAAAGTGATTCAGTTATACATATACGTATATTCATTCTTTTTTAGACTCTTTTCTCATATAGGTTATCACAGAATATTAAATAGAGTTCCCTGTGCTACGTAGTAGGTACTTGTTGGTTATCTGTCTTATACATAGTAGTGTATGTATGTTCATCCCAGGGTCCTCCATGCCACATTTCTCCTTTGGTAACCATAAATTTGTTTTCAATATCTGTAAGTCTGTTTCTGTTTTGTAAATAAGTTCATTTGTATCATTTTAAAAATTAGATTCCACATATGAGTAATATCATATGATATTTGTCTTTCTCTGCCTGACTTACTTCACTTAGTATGGTCATCTTTAGGTCCATCCATTGTTGCTGCAGATGGCATTATTTCATTCTTTTTGATGGCTGAGTAATATTCCATTGTATATATGTACCACATCTTCTTTATCCATTCCTCTGTTGATGGACATTTAGGTTGCTTCCATGTCTTGGCTATTGTAAATAGTGCTGCTGTGAACATTGGGGTGCATGTATCTTTTCAGATTATGGTTTTCTCCGGATATGTGCCCAGGAGTGGGATTGCTGGATCATATGGTAGTTCTATCTTTAGTTTTTTAAGGAACCTCCATACTGTTCTCCATAGTGGTTTACCAATTTACATTCCCACCAACAGTGTAGGAAGGTTCCCTTTTCTCCACACCCTCTCCAGTATTTATTGTTTGTAGACTTTTTGATAATGGCCATTCTGACTGGTATGCAGTGATACCTCATTATAGTTTTGATTTGCATTTCTCTAATAATTAGTGATGTTGAGCATCTTTTCATGTGATTTTTGGCCATCTGTAGTCTTTGGAGAAATGTCTATTTAGATCTTCTGCCCATTTTTTGAGTGTGTTTGTCTTTTTGACATAGAGCTGCATGAGCTGTTTGTATATTTTAGAGATTAAGCCCTTGTCGGTCACTTCATTTGCAAACATTTTCTCCCATTCTGTGGGTTTTTTCGTTTTTTTTTTTATGGTTTTTGTTGCTGTGCAGAAGCTTTTAAGTTTAATTAGATCCATTTGTTTATTTTTGTTTTTATTTTCATTACTCTAGGAGGTGGATCAAAAAAGATATTGCTGCTATTTATGTCAGAGTGTTCTCTCTCTGTTTTCCTCTAAGAGTTTTATAGTGTATGGCCTTACATTTAGGTCTTTGATCCATTTTGAGTTTATTTTTGTGTATGGTGTTAGAGAATGTTCTAATTTCATTCTTTTACATGTAGCTGTCCAGTTTTCCCAGTACCACTTGTTGAAAAGACTGTCTTTTCTCCATTGTATATTTAAGGCAACATTCTTAACACAAAGCAAAAGCAATAGAATAAAAGGTTAAAGTAAAAGAAACAGATCTAATATGGAGTCAGGTTTATTCTTCCCTGTTACAGCACCCCTCCTGGGGCCGGCTTTCTAGGGACTTGGAAGAGAATCCACAGCAATCACTTATAACTCATGCATCATCCTAAACTCAGAGTCAGGCCCAGGAGAGACCTCAATGACTGTTTGCTAACCAGAAAATAAATGAGGTGTTGAGTTGAAATGTGCCGTGTAATTTACAAGGCCCATAAAGTAGAAACTAAATAATACATCAAGAACAGAAGTTTTTTTTGTTTTGTTTTGTTTTTCCTTTTGTTTTTTTTTGGAGTATGGGGGAAACTGCAGATATGGATACAACTTGCTGAAGTCTCTCCAACTGAGCATCAGTATGGGAGGTGCATTGAAGGACTACAATGATCACTGATAGTGAACTTTAAATCCACTGCACGGGGAATTCCCTGGTGGTGCAGTGGTTAGGACTCCATGCATCCACTGCAGGGGGCCCTAGGTTCTATCCCTGACTGGGGAACTAGAATGCCACAAGCAGTGCAGTGGCAGGACCAAAAAAAAAAAAAAAAATCCACCACATGTTACATATGGACACCCCCCCACATACACACAATTTGCACATGCCACCCAGGAAGAGACAGGAAAAGCAATCAGGCCTGCCTGAGCAGAAAACTCCTGAAACTTACATAGAAACTTACATGCACTTTCCATCAATCATTTCCAAGCCCCCCCCCCCCACTTCCTGCTTCCAAGATAAATATCCCACTCAAAAACCCATGAGCAGACACACCTGAACACTGCCTCCTGTCTCCTAGTTTGGCTGCAATAAAGTCTTTTCTCTCTGCACACAACCGTTGCCTGCTATTTGGTCTTTCCGTTGTGCAGCAGACAATGAGCCCATTTGCTCCCTTACAATGGCCCTGAGGTAAAGGAATCTTGTACCCCAAGCAAAAGTGTACTCCCTCAGCCAGCCCACCCAGTGGGGCTCTCCAGCTCCCCACAGCATCTCCTCCACACGCCTGCCATGCTCTCCTGCCAAGCAGTCTCCTCATTCACCGCACACCCCAGTGCCTGCTCAGGGAGTCCCCTCCCACCAGGAAGGTTTCTTTTTTCCTCCTTTCTCACTCTAACTCTGAAGCATGGTTCAAGCTACAGCTGAAGTCTCTCCTGCTCAAGGAAGCCCTTCTCAATGTCTCCTCATCCTCCTCCAAGGGTATGTGTCATCCTTTGAGGACAGGGTATAACAGAGAATAACAAACCTGACTCCGTATTGAATCTATTCCTTTAGCACTGACCTTTGTGCTGTTGCCTGTGCTGAGTTATGCTGGCTTTGCCCCTTTTGTAAAAGAATGTTGCCTATAACCTGAAATACACAGGATAGCCCATTCTCAAGGCTCCAACCCTTAAAGGTGTCATTCCATTCACGTAGAGACTAAAAGGTGCAGAACAAAGGATAACATTTGTCTTGTTGAAGTTTTATGGGAATACTGTGACCACACCTACACGGACAGCTGCAAGAACAAAGGATTCCTACACCAAGCCACACCCCCTCCCCTTTTAATATAAAAAAAGCCTGAATTCTAACTCAGGTAAGATGGTTCTTTGGGACACTAGTCCACCGTCTTCTGGGTCTGTTGGCTTTCCAAATAAAGTCACTATTCCTTATCCCAACAACTCATATCTCGATTTATTGGCCTGTCATGCAGTGAGCAGTACAAGCTTGGACTTGGTAACAAGGGCACCATTTTTTCATCCTGTCTCCTCTCATTGTGACCATCACCAGGATGGCCACAAGGAGGCCCGCAAGCATGGCCATGCCCCAGGCACACCACACTCTTTCAGGCCTCAGTGCTTTTGCACATGCAGCCCCCTCTTGTCTAGATTGTCCTTTCCTGAGTTCTCCTCCTTCAAAGTCTCATCTCCCTCAGGACCCCTCCCCACCTCCACACCCACATGTTACCCTTCTCTGCTCACTGCCCCCACTCTTCTCAGAATCTGTCTCTAGTGTAGCAGTTGTCACACGAACACACCTCTAATGAATTCAGTTCCATTAGATTGAAGGGAAGAAAAGCCCATCTTTTGCAAACATTTCTTGAGTGGCTACTCTGCCAGGCACTGTGCTGTGTGCTAAGGAAATAGAGATGAATCAGAGACCTGCCCTCAAGGGCCTAATGATTTGCTTGATGCCTCCCAAACTAGACTGGGGGCTTCCAGGGGATGAGGACTCAGAGCTGACTCCTCTGTGGGTCCCCCATCACCAAGCACAGACTGGCTCATAAGAAAGCTTTGTGGAGCGAATGCAAGATTGACCTTCTTGAGTTGTAGCTTCAGCTCAGACAAGCCACTTCACCTTCCAGAGCCTCACATTCCTCACAGGCTAACTGGGAGCAGGATTTCCAGGACTGGGGTGAGGATAAGAGGAAATGACAAGTGTGAAAGCTCTTTGGAGACCAAATATCCTTCGGTATACATAAGAGATGGTGACTGACATTTCCCTCTGTCCCCTACCAGGGCCAGCCATACTCCTCAAGGACCACGGAAGCAGCCCTCACTGGCATTGAATTCACATCACTCAGGTCTAAACCTTCCTGGATCCTGGAGAATTCTCTGCCCAGAGCCATGGACTTCTCTCTCCAGCCTATGGGCTTTGGATTTATTTCTGACTGTTGGGAAATCCCCATTCCCATCCTGCCTTCTGCTTTCAGCCCAGGCCCTGGCTTGGGTAAAACACAACGAAGGAGCAGGTGACATCTCAGGACAGAAAGGGCCAGGTCAGGGAAGTGCCTTCCAGGGATTCACACCAGAGCTGGAGACGTGGTTGGGATATTACGTTAGAGAAAATGAAAGCTGGGGGAGTGGGAGGGACCTGCCTCGGGTCTCCAGAAAGTCAGTAATAGAGCCAAGGTAAGTCCCAGGATGCCTGGCTCTCATCGCATCCACTCTATCTCAGGGCCACCAAAGCCCTACCCCATCAGAGTCCCCCTAACGTTCCTTCTCATCTCTCTCTCTACCCCAAGACACTTAGTTCTGCCCTAAAAGATTCTCAGTGTTCTCCAAATACATCATCTGCTTTTAACTCCATGCCTTTGCATGCAATACGCCTTTTTGTGCATCCCCTTCTCCCACTTGTCTACTAGGTAAACCCCTACTCATCCCTCAAGGCCCGTTCAAATAAATGTTTCCTTCCTTCAAACAAAGTCTAAACTCAGTTTATCCAGAATCCATTCATCTCTCTTTCCTCTGTGTTCTTATAACACTCTCTGTATACAATGATTTTAATATTTACTACCCTCTTCTATAATTGTCTATAACTGTCTTAGTCCTCACTAGACTATTTTCCTCTAGGATAGGGATTATTTCTCCTTCATCTCTCTGTCCCCAGGGCCTATCAAGGTGTCTGGCACTCAACTGGCACTCAATAAATGTCAATCAAACAGTGGAACAGATGAAGGAATATGAGGCCATTTTTTTTTTTTTTTTTTTTTTGCGGTACGCGGGCCTCTCACTGTTGTGGCCTCTCCCGTTGCGGAGCACAGGCTCTGGACGCACAGGCCCAGCGGCCATGGCTCACGGGCCCAGCCGCTCCGCAGCATGTGGGATCTTCCCAGACCGGGGCACGAACCCGTTTCCCCCGCATCGGCAGGCGGACTCTCAACCACTGCGCCACCAGGGAAGCCCGAGGCAAATTTTTAACCTTTTTAATTTTTATATTTTTAAGGAATATGAGTCTTTGTTTATGTATTTATTTATTTATTTGGCCATTCCATGCAGCTTGCAGGATCTTAGTTCCCCAACCAGGGATTAAACCCATGCCCTCGGCATTGAAAGCATGGAGTCCTACCACTGGACCGCCAGGAAATTCCCTTAGAGTCTTAGTTTATTATCCTTGAAATGAAAGGAAAAAAAAACCTCAAGCACTTGGCAAGGATAAATGGTGGATAATGAATGTGGCACCATCACTGACTCAGTTGCCTGAGCCAAAAATAGGGTATCACCCCAAATTTCCACTTATCCCTCTTCCTTTTCCCCTTCCCCCGTCACCATGGCTTTTTTAAAAAATTAATTTATTTTATTTTTGGCTGCGTTGGGTCTTTGTTGCTGTGCTCAGGCTTTACTCTAGTTGCGGTGAGCGAGGGCTACACATCGTTGCGGTGCATGGGCTTCTCATTGCAGTGCCTTCTCTTGTCGCGGAGCACGGGCTCTAGGCGCGCGGGCTTCAGTAGTTGTGGCATGAGGGCTCAGTAGTTGTGGCTTGTGGGCTCTAGAGTGTAGGCTCAGTAGTTGTGGCGCACGGACTTAGTTGCTCTGCAGCATGTGGGATCTTCCCAGACCTGGGCTCGAACCCGTGTCCGCTGCATCGGCAGGCAGATTCTTAACCACTGCACCACCAGGGAAGCTCACCATGGCTAGTTGAACCTGGCTGAGGATCTAGGTAAGAAACTCTAGGTTACTGGGGGATTTCCATGTAACCTAGAGTTGCCTAGGAGTTAACCTAGGATGCCGGACGTAGGGATCCTGTAACTAAAAGAACCAGAGGGAGTGACTGATGGGGACACTGAAGGAGCAGATAAGGGATTGAGAAGGGAGAAGCCAAGGATGGGTTCTGGGGACTTAGAAACCACTCAGTCTCTGCCCTCAAGGAGCTCATGGTCTGCTGAGGAAACAAATAGAAACAGTTTTATACAGAACTCCACTGTAGTGCAGCACTACCTCCTTCCTGATGCCCCTTCTTTACTTGGCTTCCAGGATACCACCCAACTTACCTGGCTTTCTGCTTATCTTTTTGGCCCTCCTTCTCAGTTTAGTTTGCTGCTTCTCTTAGTTTCCTCAAATTCTGAATTTTGAAGGAAACGATTTTCCATCTACACTCACTCCTTTGGTGGGCTCATCCACTCTCATGGCTTTAAACACCATCCATGTGCTGATGACTCTCAAACTGATATTTCCAGCCTTGATCTCTCCCTTGACCTTCAGACCTATATGCCCTCCTGCTCCCTCAACAACCCTACTCTAATGGACATCTCAAAGTCAACACACTCAAAAATGAGCTCCAGATATTTCCCCCCCAAACCAGCACCTCCCTTGTCTTTCCAGCTGGTCTCCCTGCTTCTGCCACTGACTCCACTGAATTTTTCTTCATAAAACAGCCAGAGTAACTGTTAAAATCTAAATCAGATCGTGTGGATCCTCTGCTCATAACCCTTCACAGGATCCTCAACATGGGGTAAATGGGGTAAAACCAAAGTCCTTATTGTGATCTGCGAAGCTGTACTCTCTGGCTCCTATCTCTATCCTCATCTTCTCCCATTCTCCCCGTAGAACACTATGCTCCAGCCATTCCAGGCCCTTTGCACTTGTTCTTTCCTGATGTTCTTCCCTAAATATCAGAATAGTGCCCCCTTTCTTTTTTCTTCAGATCTTTTACTCAAAGGTCACCTTCCCAGTAAGGTCTTCCTTGGCCCCCTAACTGAAAGGAAACGTCTCCCCTACCAACGTTTTATTCCCACTTCTCTGACTTATTTTTTCTCCTTAATATTTACTGCAGTCTTAAAACTATATATTTTATTTACCTATCTTCTTTATTTATCTCTCATTAAAATGGAAGCACCATGAGTCTCCTCATGATTTTTTTGGGGGTCTGTTTTGTTCACTGTTGTGTGTCCATTACTTAGAATAGTGGCAGGCATATGTAAGGTACTCAGTAGATATTGCTTGAATGAATGAAAGAAAAAGGTGGACATTTCCAAGGGGCAAATTTTACTCTTTAATGAAAAACTTTATAACAACCAGAGCTGCTTGGCAACAATGACAGTCGATATGCACAGTACACTACCTCTTAAATATGTTATCTCATCAAATCCTCACATCAGTCCAAGATGCGAAGAAGGCTGGGCAGAGATTATGATGCTGGTTGAAAAGGAAACTGAGCCCAGACATGGAAAAGGGATTTGTTAAAGGTCACACATTTGGTCAGGGCAGGAGTGGAACTGTGGATGACTGCTGGCCTTGAAAGGGGCTGGTGAGTGATGGAGCTTAATGGGGGTTGGGTTTGAAGGACTTACATTGCCAGAAAGCATAAGGATCTCTGAAAGGGAAGCTGAGTCAGAGGTTAGTAAAATGGAGGCATCAGCAAAGGAGTGGGAGAGAGATGTGAAAAGGCTGACAGCTAAGCGGATTTAGCCCAGTCCTGGAGAGGGCAGCTGAATTTCCCAGCAGCAGAATGCCGCGCCTGAGATTGAGTCATCAAGCCCTTACAAAACCTGGAAGGCAGAACTGGAAAGGCAGTCTTAAGAGACCAGTGAGTCCACTGCAGGTCTACAGAGTCTGGCTTCCCCACTGGACTGTGAGGTCTTTGAGGGCAGGGACCGTGTTCCTAGATTTAGCCCCAGCTTCTAGCAGGGCCTAGAATATGGAATATAGTAGGGACTCAAATATTTCTGTCGAAGGAATACATAAATGAATGTATGCGCCCAAACGGGAAACTGAAGGGGAGACAAGACAAACAGGAGGGGCGAGGCGTAAAACCACCCACCGATTCTCGGGTAGAAGCAGACTGATTTTCCTGGGACGCAGCAGGACAAACAGCCCTAGTACTAACGCTGGTTGACGCCAGGTGTTTTTCAACAGGGATTGGCAAGCAAATACCGCCTGGGGACAGAAAGGCGGGGCTAAATGGGGCCGTTGGGGCGGGTCCAGGCTGGAGAGGCCGATTGGCTGAGACTCAGGGCGGGGCCAATAGAACAGGCGCGCCAAATTTCCACCCAACACGTGACTAACGTATGTAACGTCACTTCCAGTCCGGTGGGCGGGAGCGGGAAACAAAAGAAGACGAAGGACGCATGCGTTTGGTGTGTCCCAGGTTCTGATGGGTTCTTCCGCTCAGGCAGAGTAAAGTGCTTCCGGGTCGCCGCCGCCTGCCGCCTCCCGGCGCGGTAAGTACATAAGACAGGCTGCTGTTGCTGTCTCTTTGCCCCTTCTTTCCTCCCTTCCCCAGAGAAACCTCATTCCCTTGACCCGCCTCCTCGAGCTGCCTGTTCACACTCCCTTTAACATTAAAAGAGTTCCAGCTCATTGGCCGCTTCCTCGAAACTAAGCCCCACCCCGTCGCACAAGATCCGTCACTCATTGGTGTCACTTCCTGTCACCCAGCAGTTCTTCCAGTTAATTGGCCTTATCCAGGCCCCGCTCCTTTCTCGGTTAGCAACCCCAAATACCTGCCCGAATCCCGCCCATGCCTTCTTCCTGTTGGTCAACTCCACGGTCATTATCATAATAAGCCGAGAATGGGCGGTGGCTTTGCGGTGAGGGGTTGGGCTTTCGGAGCCGCGGTCTCTTCAGTGCGTATGGGACTTGAGGGTTCTGTTGTGCCTGTTAAACACGCCGGGCAGCTAAGCTCCACGGAAGGGCAGCGGCAGGCCCCGGATTGGTCAAGTGCGTTAGGGCAAGAGCAGAATTAGACGTAGATCCTTTTCTCCTGCTCACCTCTAGTGCCCGGCCTGGATCTCTTCCCCGCGAGAGTTCTATGCCCAACTCACCGTGGCACCTGGAGCCAGTCGTTGCCTGTCGCTGGGCCTCAGTTTTCCTGTGAGCTGAAAGGTTTTAATTCAGATTCTCTGGGACCTTCCTGTTCAGCTCCCTCAGCTGCTGAATCTGAGCTGAATATACTATTTCTCTTACTCACATGTTAGTTCATCCAGTCTTTCATCTGCTCATGCATTTACTCATGCCTTTAGAATGTCTTACTGAGCCATACTTGCACGTGATAACACCTCCCCTCCCTGCCCCCCAGTTTGGCTGTGGTTCATTATAGAGGTGGTCAGGGTCCAAAATTCCTGACACTGGGTGGGTATGGTTTGGGTGGCATGGAGGAGCAGAAAGTAGGTCTCAGTGTTTGGAGGAGGTAGAGAGAGTTTCAGTAGAGTCCTGCTGTCTTTAATTTTGTAAGGCCAGTCCGCATTCTGGTTTCCTCTCTCTACGTTTGGCTTCCATTCTCTTCCCTCCTTGAACAGCTTACAAACAGCTTTACTTACCCATAAAGTAAATTACTTAATTATCAGAATAACTATGAGGGTGGCATAATTGTTATTGTCCCCATTTTACAGATGAGGAAACTGAGGCTCAGAGAGGTTAAGTGACTTGGCCAAGGTCAAACAGCTAGTAAGCCGTGGAGCCAGGACTCAAACCCAGGTCTGTCTGATTCCCACAGGGAAGGGGTACTTTCCTGCTACCTTCCACACTACCCAATCCCCAAATCAAAATGTAACCAAATAAAAACTAAAACCAAACACATCTGAGAGCTGGATTCACTTGACGCTTTTCCTCAGTCTAGGAGCCATGTCCACCTTGTTTCCCTCACTCTTCCCCCGTGTGACTGAGACACTGTGGTTTAATCTGGATCGACCCTGTGTGGAGGAGACAGAGCTGCAGCAGCAAGAACAGCAGCATCAGGCCTGGGTGAGTGAGGACATAGCACAGCGGTGGAGCTTCAGTCAGGTGCCCCGCCCCCCTTCACTGGCGCTGACCCAGACCTACTCTGGAGACCTGCCCTGGGGGAGCTTTTTGTCCTGAGCTGGGGGCCTAGGTTCTCACCTTTGTGTTACCCTAATTTGCCAGGGGACCGTGGAAGCTCTAGGCCAGATTGGAGCCCAGGATCTTTTCCCAAAAGCATAGAAAATAATAATTTTGATTGTTTATTGAGGACCTAGCAGATGTCATGTTCTAGGCTGATAGTCTCACTTCATCCTCACCATAATCTTATGAGGAAACCAAGGACCAGAGTGTTTACGTAGTTGGATCAAGTTCATAAGTAAGTGGCAGATGACAGGAGAGAAAGGGATTGAATCTACCAGAGAGCTGGAAGGAAGCTTCTCCTTCACACTTGGGGGTCTTCCTGGGGGCAGGGCAAGTGAGTGCCATGCCCCTGACTGCCCTGCTTGGGCCCTGGCCTTGCTCTTCTCCCCCTGTGGCCACAGCTCCAGAGCATTGCAGAGAAAGACAACAACCTGGTACCTATTGGCAAGCCGGCCTCAGAGGTGAGTGGCTCCAGCAGATGGGGCCTCTGTGGGGCCCAGGTGGACCAAGGCTCTGCTCTAATTCTGAAGGTCTGGCCTCTGACTCCAGAGCAGTCGTGGTCCTCAGCTCTGGGTGGAGGACACAAGAGAGGAGGGTAGAGGGGGTGGGCACTGGGCTCAGCACTAAGGTCCTGCAGAACGTGCACCAGCCTGCTAGATTAAAGTGGGACAGGACTGGGGAATGGAGCTCATTCGTTGTCCCCAGAGAGAGGCTCCAAGTGGGCCAGTCCTTGAACTGGCCCAGGCAGACCTGTAGAGGCTATAGGCTCTTCCCTGCCTCACCAGCACTATGATGACGAGGAAGAGGAAGATGAAGATGACGACGAGGACAGTGAAGAGGACTCGGAGGATGATGAGGACATGCAGGACATGGATGAGATGAATGACTACAATGAGTCACCTGATGATGGAGAGGTCAATGAGGTAGGCAGGGGTGTGGGGGAGGGCCTCTGCTCCTGGGCCCCTACCCCTCACCTCACTGGCAGCCATCGGGTATAGAACCCTGGATCCAGCCAGGGGCAGGATCTGGGACTGGGGCTGGCTGGGTGGCTGAGGCCCCTCCCCACCCACACCCAGCCTCCTCTCCAGGTGGACATGGAAGGCAACGAGCAGGATCAGGACCAGTGGATGATCTAGGTAGACAAGGCAGAGTGGTCTCAGGAAGATTCCAGGCCCACCCAACCTATCCTGGACCCCCTGTGGATCCAGCTGATCACCCAACCCCCCCTGCCCCAGTGCCTGAAAGCTCACCCTCGGGCACCTCCTTAGCTGCTGCCAGCACCTGGTATCCTTGGCCCCTCCCAGGCCATCAGTCTGCCCTTGAATCCACAGGGCCTGAGCCCACCCCACCTTTCTGGCCAGCACCTCATCCCTTGGTTGCCAGATCTAGTCTCTTTCTAACTCTCTTTAATAAAGACACAGGACTGATTTTTTTCCCCAAGTCTATTCCCTATTTCTTGGTGGGGCCTAGAGGAGTCCAGCATCTTCTCTTGAGCTTTGGGGAGAGGGTTCTCAAGGGACTTCAGGCAAATCTACCTGGCCACATGGGCTGGGGCTAGGGAAGGCCAGGGTAGCCCTGGCTGTGTGCCCAGGCTCCATTGCCACTTCCTCTGGCCCAGCTTGCACCCAGCCATTCCTGCAGGGCCTCTAACTCAGTGTTTACTGTTTCCTTTGATCCCACCTGGAAAGGCATGGGGTGGGGTGGGGGGGTGGGAGGCAGGCTTTCTGAGCGCCAGAACTGGGAGGCCCCTGGAGCTCTCCTAGTCAACTTCCTTGGTGTTAGAACAGATTAAATCTCAGAGTAGGGCAGGGACTCCCATGGAGTAACCCAACAAATCAGTGACAAGGCTGTGTTGTGAGCTGAAGTCTCTTGCCTGTCAGTCCATGACTCTGGACTGGAAGGAGGGGGACCAGTGGGATCAAACAGCCTGACAGAACTTGAGGCCTCAGGTTAGTGTGGAGCCAGAGTGAGACAGAGGTGGGAGGAGAGCCTCCCTAGCCCTGAGCCCAGTATGTGTCAGTCCACAAGCAGGGAGGGGAGGGGATATTCTGAGGTCCTTGCTTGGTTGGGGGGTGGGGGGAGGCAGCAGTAAGTACCCCTGGGCCTGGACCTCAGCCAGGCCCTGTGTAGGTGAGCTGGGCTATGCCGTCCTTGATGGCAGGGAAGTCAGGAAGGCCAGTGTGGTGGAGGCGGCAGCGGTAGCGGCCACAGCTCTTGGCGTACTGCAGGAAGCGGGGTGCACCAGGGAAGAGCACGTGGTCAGCTAACACTGTGGCACCAGCTGGCAGCAGGGCATGGGCCTCCAGCAGTTGCAGGTCCCGCAAGTAACATCGGGGCCTGTGTGCCAGGAGCACCAGGTCAGCCCGATTCATCTGGTACTGGGTTCTTAGGCGCGGGATCACCTCCTCTGATCTACCCACGATGAGCTCCACCTGTGGGGGTGGGAGGAGTTGGAGATGAGGGTGGGAGCAATTGTTCTCCCACACCAGACCCTACCGGGAACTGGCTTATTTTGTGCCAGGCCCTGGCCTAGGTCTCCATGTGTGTTCTCATATTTCCTCTGGTCTCAGAACCCAAGGAGTCAGGATCAGCATTGTGATTTTCATTCTGCTAGTAAAGAAGCTGAGATTCAGAGGACAGGTGCTTTGCCCAAGATCACATAGCTAACAAGAGGCAGACTAAGGTTTGGACCCAGATTTGCTGGGCTCCAGAGACTTTCCTCGTAACTGCTTCTTTGTCATCCAGCAGCAAATACGTGCCAGTGACTTGGAACAGGAGGACAAGAGCTCATACACTCTCCAAGTTCACAGTTCCCTAAGCGGAGCTGTTTCCTTCTCCTAGGTGGGATTCCCCCATGGGGGAAGCTGGCTAGGGCAGGGCCGAGGGTGGCAGGAAAGAGACCAGGGTTGGGGAGGTGGGGGCTGACCGTGCGCTCGTCGAAGCCAGCCAGGCGGATGAGTTTTTCAGCCACTGCTGCTGTGCGTGGATCCCGCTCCACAGTGAGAAGGCGACCCCCAGGGGGCAGGGCACGGGCAATAAGCAGTGTGGAGTACCCACAGTAGGTGCCCAGCTCCAGTGCACAAGCAGGGGCTTTCTCCTCCACCAGCCGCATCAGGATCTGACCTATGGGGGGAGATGGTTATTGCAGCAGACATGGGAGATGGATGCAGGGGCCCTCATGGAAAGGGGTCTCAAATGCCCACTTGCCACTGCAACCCCCAACCAGCGGGAGTCTCATTTCTTTCTTGGATTACAGTCCTAGCAGCCCCAGTGGTCTCCCTGCCCCTCTCAGCTTGCCTCCTTCACACCAACCACTAGGAATCTTTCTGACAAATCTGACCCTATTGCTCCCTGGTTCCTATGAACCTAAAGGCCTTTGGGATTGAACGTGGGATCCTCAGCCTGACATTCAGAACTTTCTTGGACCTGATCCTATCCTACCTTTCCAGTTTCAGCTCTCGATTCTTCCCACCACAGCCATCCCAAACAACTGTGCCCAGAGTCAGCCATGCTGGCTCATTTCTTCATGCCACACTTAGATATGTGGCTGGCTTTGTCCTCCCCCACCTCTGTCCTCAACTACCTGGCCAACTCGAAAGCAATCCCTCTAGGCCCAGTTCAAATGTTGCTTCCTCCAGGAGGGCCCAGGCAGAAACAACCACCAGAGAGAGACCAGGCTTCTGAGAGACTACTGTCCAGGCTCCTGAGAGATCTTTGCTAGACCTTCTAGTTTCATTCTCCCTTGATTTGTTCATTGAATATCTTTCTAACCATTGAATTGGATGAATTTCTTAAATGAGACTCTAAAAACACATGTGCTGACAGCTGGGACTCAGACAAATCCAGCCAGACAGCTACCCTGAAGGGGCTGGAAGAACCTCCATGATGGGGGAGAAAGACTCAGACACAGATAATTACCAGGTCTTGGGTTGTGTGCTGAGGTGGTTATTCCCCTGTGTCATGCCCGCTTTGTGGCTGATTCATCCCTGGCCTCTACCTCCTCCCCCAGCACCTAGCACATGCCTGGTACAAAAGAGGTGGTGATACATTTTACTGGATGAATGTATAACTTTGCCCAGCCCCCTCATTTCCAGAGAAGAAAAAAGAGACCCAGAGAAGATCAAGAACCTGCCTAATTCTCCCAGTAAGGCAGCGGCAGATCCCAGATCTTCCTTCACCATCTTGGAGGTGCTTCCTGGAGCAGAAGGCTAGGGAACACTGACCTTTGACAGGCCCCATGTGGCTCAGGTACTCGCAGTGGCTGCTCCAGTGGTCCAGGGTGGCGAGGATATGACCAGGGTCCCCAGGCAGGGCGTGGGTGAGCACATAGCTGAAGGCCCGCTCCTCAATCCGCATCCCTGACAGGCAGTCTCGGAGGCTCCGGAGTAAGACCGTGCGTACCAGTAGTCGGAAGTAGTGCCGGTACCTCACCAGCAATGTCACCACCAGTGGCAGGAAGGCCAGCGCAATGGCGGGGGACATGGTCCCTACCTGGGCCCTGGGGTGGAGGAAGCGAGGGAAACCCACGAGTCATTTTCCTGTCATTTGTGCAGCCCTTACCAGTAGCAGTTATCCCTATATTTTACACACCGTGGCTCAGAAAGGTTGAGTCCTTTGTCCAGAGTCACACGGAAGAACTAGGATTTGAATCCAAGCTGGTCTGATTCCAAGCCCATGTATTTTCAAGGACAACATACTGTCTTATGTTCAGCACCCAACCCCAAACTATCTCTTCCTACTCCTGGTTCATCTTCACCTTGCTCCCTCCACCCGTTTCCCCTTATCTCTGTAGTCACTCTTCTTCAGGACCCCTTTCATCAGTTCCTTCCTGAGTTCTCCTCCCACCTTACCCACTGCCTGCTTGGTCTCTGACCCATTACTGTGTAGCAAAAGAGCACAACTTTGTAGTCAGGAACCCCTTCACTGTCACTGTTCTGCCTCAGTAAAGGCAATCAAAACACTCCATGGCGTGTTAGGATGAGATATCCTTAACCACCCCAGGACTCTCCCTCTGTCAGCATTTCCCTAGGGGTGGGAAGAGTCCTTGATTGTATATTTATTCTCCAGTCCTATCTCCCCTCCCCTGCACTCCCCTCCTCTGTTCTCTCTCAGCATTCCATTCACATTTACATTCACATATACACACAGCGCACACTTTCCCCCAACTCAGCCTCTTCTCCCCACTCCCCCCATCCCCTGTCTGGGATAAGTGCCCTGTCTTCTCCCATGCACTGGACCATCTGACCCTTTTTTTTTTTTTTTTTTTTTTGCTGTACGCGGGCCTCTCACTGCTGTGGCCTCTCCCGTTGCGGAGCACAGGCTCCGGACACACAGGCCCCGCGGCCATGGCTCGCGGGCCCAGCCGCTCCGCGGCATGTGGGATCCTCCGGGATCGGGGCACGAACCCGTGTCCCCTGCATCGGCAGGCGGACTCTCAACCACTGCGCCACCAGGGAGGCCCCATCTGACCCTTTTGAGGCCACTGGTGGTGGAGACTAAAAATTAAAGTAGGAGTGTATGAATGGGGTGAATAGGTAGGTGAGTGACGGTAATTCTGAATTGATGCGCTTGGGAACCCACACTCAAGGGCCCTGCTTACCTGGGCTGGAGCCTCCTGCTTGGGGAAGATCAGAGCATAGGACAGGAGGGGGAGTCCTTGGGGTGGGGAAGAACCCTGAGGCAGGCTGGACTTGCTGTCAATTATTGATGCTGAGGCTGCTGCTGTCACCTGAGACCTGCAGTTCAAGTTACCAACCCCAGGGACAAGCTGGAGCTGCCTCCTACCCTTCAGGAGCCCTCAAAGAACTTACAGAACTCCGGGGTCTTGATTTGAGGGGTAATAAAGCTACTGGGTTTGGTGACCTCTCCTCCAATCCCTGGGTTCAGGACATAGGGTATGGTGTGAGCCAAGGTGATGGGGAGGTTGTGAGTTACTCAGTAATTCCAAATTCTAAGCAAGTGCCAAGGCTTGAGTCACAGAGAAGAGTCGGATCCTGTCCCTGTCCCCCTGGAGCTCCACCTTTGTTAGAAGAGACTGATACAGGAACAGAGAATATAATGTGAGCACTAGAAGCATGCTCCATGAACACAGGGACTTTGGGCAGGCAGACCAGGTAGGGAGACAGTGTGCCAGGCCATGTGTGTAAAGTCCAGAAAGTCAATCAGGAGACTACAGGTATTTCCCTGTGGTTGGTGAGGCGTTCCCCCAACCCCTCCTCCACTACCCTGAGCTTGGAGTGGGTGTCAGGCTCTGCAAGATCTTGCATGATAGACTTGGACTTGTGTTGAGTCCAAGGGAAGATGTGGGATGGTTCTAAGAAGAGCACTGATTGTGAGCTTTGTGTGTTAGATTACTATGACTGCTGTAAAAAGGCAGGATTGAAGAGAAATGCCTGAGGGCAAGGAGATCACTGAGGTGGCCTCTATCTCCTCCACCAGGATTGAGCTCCACTCTCCTTCGGTTTGTGAAGGTATAAGGTCCCTTCTTCCAGTAAGTCTCAGATCCCCAGTCCAGGTTGGGTGACACACCCCTCTGTATGTCCCCAGCCTTGGCACCAGGCAACTGGGCCTATTGGTGTGTACTCTTGGAGCATAGAGCCTGGATCCTACTCGCCCCTCTAAAGGCATTTAGGAGAGTATTTCATGACGGCAGTTGGTAAAAATTCGCTCACTGGCCCACAAAGGTAGCCTGGCGGCCACGGGAACACATAATACACTTAACACGTGGGCTTCTATAACCGTCAGTGGAGGTCTCCGGCTGAGACCCGGAAGAGGCTGGAGTCATATGATCCGCCCCCTCCCTTTCCTTGCATCACGTGTCTCACGGCCTGTCATGCAGCGTGTGCCTTCCCATTGGTTGGCTAAGATCACGCGGTAGGGGCGGGGCCGGAAGCCGGTGTTCCGGCGGCAGCCGCGGCGGCTAAGTTCCTCTGGGAAGGGGTAGGCGCGGGGGCGGTGGTTATTTGCTGGATGCAGGCGCGGGTCATGTGACCGGAAGGGCTCCTGACGGACGCCGTCCCTCCTCGGCGCGGCCTAAGCGCCCGGCCCGACCCCCGCCATGGGGTGCTGCTACAGCAGCGAGAACGAGGACTCGGACCAGGTGCGGCCGCCGCGGGCGGGGCTCGGGAGTGAGGGCAGAGATCCTGGGGCATGGGGCCCAGAGAAAAGGTTGCAGAAGAGGGTCAGCCGGACTTCAGGGCTCACTGAGTACGGGGGCCCGGAGAGGACAGATTACAGAGGAGACGCCGAGCCAGGCTGCTACCCCTTTTAAAGCCCCAGTTCGTTCTGCACAGCCCCTGTGTTGGGATGTGCAGGCAGCCGCCTATCCCTCTCGCTCCCGCGCCTTCCATCTTTCCCTACCTTCAGACCTTTACAACTTCAAGGATCCTCAGCCTAGGTCTCGGGGAAGCACTTTCTTCCCAGCTTCCTTCTCTGTGCTTTGTATTAGCGGGCTTTGTGAATCCATTGTAGAAGTGGGTAAGCTGAGGCTCTGAGTTAGAGTGTCCCGATATGAATCAGGAATCTGTGTATACTCTGAATCCCTGGGGTTGAAGAAGGAAGGTCACTGCTGATCTGGGGTCAGAGAAGGCCTGTGGAAGTTGGTGTCATTTGAGTTGATCAGTGAAGGTTTTAATAGACACAGTGAGGACATCAGGACGTGTGGGAAGCTGGAAAGCAACAAATCGGGTTTAGCTTTGGCTAGATTGGGGGGAAAGGAGAGGTGGGCTGGGGAGCTCAGTTTGGCCTGCCTCAGTGCAGTCCCTACCTGGGGCCTCAGGGTTCCTCTAGCTTGAAGGGTGTTTGTCCTGGGAATTTGGCTGTAGATCTGATCCTTTTGCAGAAAGGATTAGGCTGGGAAGGCCTGTACAGTTTTAAATTCTGTCTCTTCCCCTTGGTGTATTCTAACTTCCTGCCACACTTAAATCCTTGCCCTGCCTGCCTGACCTCCTTTGAGGAGGGGAAGACCTTTTCAAGGATGAAGTCTCAAGTTGTTGGCCACTTGCCTTTTTGGTTACCTCCAAGCCTAGATTGTACATTTCAACACATACAGAGACAAAAACTGTAGAAAGGTTTCAGCAAGTAGCTCACAGTCCAGTGGAGTAGATGGTCACAGAAACGGATTATATCACTGCTAAATGGGAAGTAGGTCTTTCCCCAGTGACTCATGTGAATCTATTTTGGGTCAAGGACTTAAGCTGGGGAAAAGGCCACTTGTATGGGAGGGATGGGTGGCCCCTGGGCCTCATTAAGCCTCCAAATGCCCAGTGAACATACACTTATATTTCTGTGCCTTATGTTAGGCATGCCATACAGCCAGTACCTCACACTTCACTCCAGCCTGTTAGAAATAGGAGACAATATCCCTGCCTACTGGGAAAGCTATGGTTTAATGCGAAATTGTCCCTTAAACCATAATATGGACTCTTGAAGGGAATGAGTCAAGGGTTAACTCTTTATGAGAAAGGATACCAGCTTCTAGCTGGAATTGCGGTGTTCTTGAATCTCCACCTTCCCCTTGATGGGCTTTCATTTCTGTTTTTAACCCCCAGAGATGGTGCTTGATCATTCCTGGGTGATTTGAGGCCTCACGTGGCGAAGGTCTGCTTACTACCTGGTCTACAAGCCAAAACCATTCACTGTCCTCTCTTACGGGTCTTGGGCAGGCCCCTCTCACACTCTCATATTGGACCCTTTGTTATAGTAATAAAGAGAAATATATAACATATTACAGTTTTCAAAGACCTTTTACAGTTATCCCACTTGATTCTTGCCAAAATGTCTGTTATATAGGTACCAGTTATGTCTATTTAAATGTGAAGAAAAACTTCAGAGAGGCTAAGTGATTTAGCCAAGGTTACAGAGCTGAGAAGGGCCACAGGCAAGGTATTTTGATGCCAAGTCATGTATTTATCCGTTGGGCTGAGCTGTGTCTTCTAGCTGTGCCCACAGACCAGGTGGCTAGTGATAGGCCACATATGTGTCTGTGCTAGAGTAGACTGTGAAGCCCTGACTCCCAGGTTGACATTGACTCCAGGACAAACCTTGGTGTGAATAACCTCCCCCATGCTCCAGTCACCCTTTTGGGGATGGGGTGATGTTATTTGTCCACTCTAATTGTGGTAGCATGGCCTCTTCCAGGAGTCTAGGTCTCAGGAAAACAACCTTGTTCTTGAAGAACCCCTTATCCTGCAGGAGGATCTGTCTGAATTGGGGCTGGGGAAAGGATGGACATATAAGAAGAAGCAAACTCTGGCTTCATTATGGAGCTGGCTTTCCTTAGAGATAGTTTAATCTTTGGCAAACATCTTGTTTTTAGTACTTAGCTTGTGTTTTAGGGGGTCGGGGTGTCTAGGAGTTGGGAGCCGATGAGGCAGAAGCCCATAGCTTCTGTCTCATGCTGTTGGGAACTGGGGACATGGGCAACCTAGGCTTGAGACAGAAGAGTAATGTCAAAAGGCTGGCCCTGCCTAGGGCAGGGCAAGCAGGGTAGGAGGAAGTGTCCTCTGTAAGGAGAGTTGTGGAGTTGTGGGCAGGGGAGCTGGGAGCCTGCAAGTGTGAAAGTCTGGTAGGAACTGAGATAGGCCTGAAACGGAACATTAAGGAGTCCGGTGGTCTGGCACTGAGGGCTGGTGTGTCCGCTTTAGCCAGGATGGACCCTTGTCTCTGGTTTTGTCCTGGGTACCCTTGTTCTTTATGCTTTGGATAGATACCCAGCATATCCACTTATCCAATTTGCAGCTGACACAAAGCCAGCAGGGATTTGTAGCTGATGGGCTCAAGGCAGGGTTGTATTCAGAAAGATTGCAGTAGATAAGAACAAGGGGCTAAAACAAGACGAGGAGAAATAACACATAAAATTATACAGGACCAGGGAGACTTGGTTTGATCCCAGGTCAGTTCTGGGGGTTGTGGTGATTAGCATAGGCTAGCAGAAACAGAGCTGCTGAAACTAATGAAACCACATTCACAGAGGTGTGGTGGCTTGGCAAGGGAGGGAACAACTCCAACTTTTCAGGTAAGGATACACTGGGAGCACCAAGTTTGGTTCTGGGAGTCCCCCACAAAGAGAGCATCGGAAGAGAGGAGAGTGATCACCTGAGAGTAGAAGGGACCTGCCCTCAAGAAGGGACACTTGGGGACTTCCCTAGTGGTCCAGTGGGTACAACTCTGCGCTTCCAATGCAGGGGGTCTGGGTTTGAGCCCTGATCAGGGAACTAGATCCCGCATGCACACTGCAACTAAGAGTTTGCATGCAACACCTAAGGAGTCCGCATGCCGCAAGTGAGACTTGGCGCAGCCAAAATAAATAAATAAATGTTTTTTTTTTAATTTTAAAAAAAGAGGACGCTTGGGAATTTCCCTAGTGGTCCATTGGCTAAGGCTCCGTGCTCCAAATGCAGGGGGCCCAGTTTCGATCCCTGGTCAGGGAACTGGATTCCCACATACCACAGCTAAAGATCCTGCACGCTGCAACTAAGACCCAATGCAGCCAAATAAATAAATAATTTTTTTTAAAAAGGGCTTCCCTGGTGGCGCAGTGGTTAAGAATCCGCCTGCCAATGCAGGGGACATGGGTTTGAGCCCTAGTCCGGGAACATCCCACATGCCGCGGAGCAACTAAGCTCGTGTGCTACAACTACTGAGCCTGCACTCTAGAGCCTGCGAGCCACAACTACTGAGCCTGCGTGCCACAACTACTGAAGCCCGCATGCCTAGAGCCCATTCTCGGTAACAGGAGAAGCCATGGTAATGAGAAGCCCATGCACCACAACGAAGAGTAGCCCCCACTCGCCACAACTAGAGAAAGCCCGTGCACAGCAATGAAGCTCCAACGCAGCCAAAGATAAAATAAATAAATTTATTTAAAAAAAGAGAAAAGAAAAAGAAGGGACACTCGGACTGTGGGACCCAGAGTTTGCAGCTGGGACTCCTGTCCTGAGATAATATGAGAAGTGGCCATTGAGAGGTTGGACTTGCTTTTCCTTGGGGCCCAGGGCCTTGTCTGGCCTCACGGGGCCTCTCCATCCTGGGAGCAGACAACCTTGCTGGGGAGGATCTGGTCTGGGGGATTAGGAGGGCCATTCTTGGGCTCCTGACTTGTATTAGTTTGTCCTCTACACCCCACTGTTTTGGTATTTTCTACCTCCTCTGTCTTCCAGTCTCCAGTATCCTTTCTCTGCTGGGGGTTGGACCATTTTCTTTTTTCTTCTTTTTAAAATTTATTTATTTATTTATTTTTGGCTGCATTGGGTCTTCATTGCTGCGCGCAGGCTTCTCATTGCGGTGGCTTCTTGTTTCAGAGCACAGGCTCTAGGCATGTGGGATTCAGTAGTTGTGGCATGGGGGCTCAGTAGTTGTGGCTCACAGGCTCTAGAGCGCAAGCTCAGTAGTTGTGGCGCACGGGCTTAGTTGCTCCATGGCATGTAGGATCTTCCCGGACCAGGGCTCGAACCCATGTCCCCTGCATTGGCAGGCGGATTCTTAACCACTGCACCACCAGGGAAGCCCTGGACCATTTTCTGAAGCTGCAGGGCTGTTACTAAATACCTGCTTGTGCCTCTGTCCATCTTTTCAGGGCCTCTAAGACTGCTTGGTTCCACTTTAATTCACCCTAGACCACCAGCTTAGCTTAGCTTCCAAGGGCAGGCAGGATCTGAGTCTTAAAGCCAACATTCCGTACAGTTGGGCACTTGGGATATTCCTAATAAAATTATTTTTGGTGCTTAAAGGTCAGAGCTGGGCTGAGAAGAGAGCCTAATAAAGGTGGGTTGGACTAAGGGCCTCAGGGCTGATGTCTCCCCCCATGGCCTCTCTTAGGACCGAGAGGAGCGGAAGCTGCTGCTGGACCCTAGCAGCCCACCCACCAAAGCCCTCAATGGAGCCGAGCCCAACTATCACAGCCTGCCTTCCGCTCGCACCGATGAGCAGGCGCTGCTCTCCTCCATCCTCGCCAAGACAGCCAGGTGGGCATTACAGGACTGGGCCTGGGCAGACCTCCTTCATCCATATTAAAGACTGGGATGGAGAGCCATGCCCAGGACGTGGGGGATGGAACAAGATCAGTGGGAAGAGGTGCCTCTGGGCCCAGCCCTGCTCCCGTGGACAAGCAGGGACACTGGTGTCAGATAGCCTTGGAGTTGGCACCTGGCAGTGAGTCTTGTTTGTCCGTCTCGGAAGCACCTGTTATGTCCTCTCTGCCTCTTCTCCCCAAAGCAACATCATCGACGTGTCTGCTGCAGACTCCCAGGGCATGGAGCAGCATGAGTACATGGACCGGGCAAGGCAGTACAGGTGAGCCCCTGGCCGGCTTGGATCCCTCAGGCTACTTGGGCCCCTCCCTTCCCCTCCCTCTGATCCAGCTTTGGAGCCTGGGCCCCAGTCCTGGCTTCTCGTTTGGGTGTGGCCTGGAGGGTGGCCCCAAGTCACTTGGGTGCCTCAGTAGATGGTCCTGTTTACCCAGTTTGCCCCATGACACTCCAGGGTATGGAGACTAAAGGAGGTCGGCCTGGAGTGGGTTTGTGGTGAGCTGAGGCTCCTGTCACCTGCTTCTCTGGTCTGAGGAAGTGAAGCTTGCCTGGGCTGGCTAGGCCGACTGTGGCCTGACTGCCTGTCCCCCCCCCCCTCCCCCTCCCCCTTGGCCAGCACCCGCCTGGCTGTGCTGAGCAGCAGCCTGACCCATTGGAAGAAGCTGCCGCCGCTGCCGTCCCTCACCAGCCAGCCTCACCAAGTGCTGGCCAGCGAGCCTGTCCCCTTCGCCGACTTGCAGCAGGTGAGCCACCCCTCGCCCCGCCCCTGCCCACCGGGTGGCAGCGAGGCCCAGGGTTCGCCCCTCCGCCTCAGAGGAGGTAGGGAAGTGGAGTTAGGGAGCCTGGTAGCCTGTGGGCCCTGCTCACTCCCACCTCACTCTTACTTTTTTTCTCCTCCCTGTCCCCTCTCTTAAACCTTCATTCTTTTGCTACCCTTTGTTCTTCCCTCCTGTCTTTCCCATCCCTACCTTTCTCTTTGGCTCCCTGTCCCCCATTATCCCCTCGCTGGCCATCCATCCCGTCTCCCTGCTTCTGGGTCTCGCTTCTCACCTGTCTCTCTGTTCCTCTCTCCCGGTCCCTCTGCCCCAGGTCTCCAGGATAGCTGCTTATGCCTACAGTGCACTTTCTCAGATCCGTGTGGACGCAAAAGAGGAGCTGGTTGTACAGTTTGGGATTCCATGAAGAGAGGGGTCCCTGGACAGCTCTTCTTCTCCTCTCTTCACTCCGTCTCCACCCTGCCTCCCCTGGCCCCCAGCCTCACTGTGGCTTATACAGTATCCTAACCTGCTACTAATCACAGAAGAAAGTGGAGGAGGAGGAGAAGAGTGAGGCGAGAAGCCTGAGCAAGTGAGGATGGAACAGGGGAGGGTAGAACCATTTGGGACTGGCCTTCGAAGCCCTGGCCAGGGGTGGGGTGGGGGTCACAGGGACAGGGCCTGGTAGGTCTTCACCGTCACTGGGAAGGTGGAGGTGCCGGTGTGAGGTGATCACTAGGGGGCCTCTTAGGACCCCCCGCCCACCCTTTCTCGGCCTCACTCCTGTCCCCCTCTCCCTGACTTGGTGCTCACACGCACCTCACGAGGGCTTGTGACCAGGGTCTGGATGAGCTTGAATTTGAACGAATTGAGTTTGTATTTCTAGCACCCTGGGTTTTTACATGTTTGGGTTTTTTTGTTTTGGTTTGGTTTGTCACCCTCGATAAAGGAAGTGTATCCATCTGTGTGCTGGTTCCAGCCCCTCTGTCCTGCCCACCACCCTACTACTTACTTCTGGCTACTCAAGTCTGTGAGCAGCGAGGTAGAGGAGGGGGAGGGGGCATCTAGGGGCACTAAAAGGAATCAAGGAGATAAGGGTTCAGGGCTCCCAGGTCTTAGCTGAGACTTGGCCTGCACTAACCTCAGATTGGATTAGACTCAGCTTGTCCCTCCTCCAGTGATGGAAACACTGTCAAAGCTGAACAAACTTGAATCTGAGGCAGCTGTCACTGTTGTGGGTATTGCCTCAGGCTCAGTGGAATTACCAAGAAGGCTGGTGAGGGGGTGGATGTATGCAGGGAGACCAGCAGCACCTGGTACAGAGTCAGCAGACACATAGTTTCAAGCAGAAGATTCTTTTTATCAAGTGAAATCTTAAGTAGAATCATGACATGTAAACATGACAGTGGAACTACTCTCATCTGATTGATTGAAGTGAGGGGTTCAGAGGTCACAGCCCATCTTATTGGCCTCCTGTCATGGAAGCCTCTGAGGCATCTCCACAGAACCTTGGTGCTCTGTGAAGCAACTCTAACCTTAGGAGATCTGAGCTGAAGAGTGAAAAGGGGCCCAGACAGGTTAGATAAGTTTCCCAAGGCCATGCAATCAGCCCAGGTCTCCTGCGTCCCAAGCCAGCAGGCCTTTCCTTCCACTTCCTCCTTGTTTCAGTGAAGTAAGACCAGAGCTACTGGCGCTTGCCTGAGTTGGGGGGCATCTTTACATGGTATAAGAGACTTACGCTGAACAGCTCAAATCATTTATTGTCAAACCAAACTGACCATCCCCGGGCCTTTAGGACTGCTGGGGTCCCGGGAACCTCAGAGTGCGTTGTGCTTGATCCAGACCTTCTTGGGTTTGATGTTCATGCGTTTCCACACTTCAGCTGTTGTGCGGTCTGCCTTGGTGACCCCACTGAAGTCGAACGTGGTGATACGGGGCAGGGTGCACAGCACATATTGCCTGTGGGGAAGACTTGGGCTGGGGGCCAGGCCCCCTTCTAGAACCCCTTTCCCCTTCCACCAGTTGCTCCTGTCTCCTCTGACTGCAAGGAATGGAGGGACTTGAGTAGAGTGTGAGGGAGACTGAATTTATCCTGACTGACAGCAAGAAATGCCTGAAGCCCTCTCCTCCCTTCCCCGGTCCAAGCATAGCAGAAGGATGGTGTTAGGTTTCTAACCCTAAGCCTTCTCCTTTCTCTCATGGGAGCCCAGCTGGAGCCCACCTCCAGGGCAGGGCACTTACCTATACCCCGTCTCTTCCTCTATGGGGTTCCCATGGAGTGTCAGGCTGCGGAGCCGAGGGAGGACAGCCAGCTTGTTCACCTCTCCAAGGCGCTGGATGCTGTTGCCATGGAGATAGAGCACACTCAAGTTGAAGAAAGTTGTCAGGACCTGTTGGGGAAGGAAACTGGAAGCTAGACTGGACAGAGCCGTGTATCTGTGCTCGGGACTGACTTGTGGGCAGAGAAGGAAGAGTTTGGGGAACAGTTTGTCACCCCCAGAGCCGTACTAGATTGATTCCAACCTACTTTTATTTACCTTTGAAGGGGTACAGGGGCACCACACTGACAGAGCACTGTGATCCGAGGGGCAGAAGGTATGGGCCTGGGTCCTATCACTGCCACTGACTTGCCAGGTGCCTGGGCTCTCCTGCTTCTCCTTGAGCCTTAGCTGTTCCTTCACTGAAGACCATTCCAGCTTTGGTGTTCTAAGATTCTATCACAACAGGGGACAGGGGACAGCATCATGCTAGGTACATAAGAGCTTTTAAAATAGTTAAATTGAGATCAGTGCACCTGGGGAACAGTTTCCAAGTCATACTCTGACTCCTTTCCCGTCTAACACAGATCCTGGATGAAAAGGGGCCAGTTTTGTTTGTTTCTTAAAATTTAGCCTCAGTTCATGGAAAGTAACTGCTGTACTTTTAGTACCTACCTCTGCAAAAGAAGTTGGCACAAAGCACAGTGGGTGCCCAATAATAAGCTACAATTTTACTTCAGCCTCCTATGTGAAGGCTTGCTATGTGCCCGTTGCTTTTCATATGTTCTCATTTAATCCTCACAGAATGTTTATAATGCTGGCATATTATCCCCATTTTTCAGACAGCAAGGCTGAGGTTTTGAAAGGTTAGGAGCTTGTCCAAGGTCACAAAGTCTGAGGCAAATCTAGTATTTGAACCTCTATCTATCTGAGCCCACAGCCATGTGCTTTGCAGGGCACCATGCTGCCTCACTACTTCCTTGATAATATGTGGGAGGTGGAGAGGCTGGGGCTGGACAAGGTGGCTTCAGGTCCACCGTCTGGACTCACAGGGTCAATGGAAGTCAGGTCGTTGAAGGACAGGTCAATCCAGGCCAGATTCTCTGGATGCTCCAGAAGCTGTGAAACCACGTGGTTGAAGTCTCTCAGGTCATTGAGGACGTTGTTTTTCAGCCACAGGGACTGAGACATTGACTTCCCTGACTTTGCGTGCCTTAGTGGTCGTAGCCCTGTCCGTGGCTTCTCGCTTAACAGATCTGTGGAGACAGAGTGAACTTTGGGTATGTCATCTTTGCTTTTCTGGCTCTGGGGGGTGGCAAAGGAACAGAACTGGGAGGATTTGTAGCTAGAGGAGCTGGCAGGGCCAGAATCCCATGCTTGTGTCTAGTGTGACTGTATGCACTGTTCCCCAGGCCCCAGCAGTCAGAGTGAGCTTGGATTAAGGGTCAAAGACTTTGCATCCCAAACTCTTGGTTTGGGTCACATGCTCCTCTCAGGTCTCTTGTATCATTGGGTCCTCTGTATACCACCCCTGTGTGGGAGTTGGAGGGAGGCGGATTTTATAGACGAGGAAACCAAGAAGCAGAGGTGTTGGACTTGAGCCAAGATGCTGAAGCACAAATCCAGAATTATCCACTGGTAGAGCCTATAGACTTCACTTCAGTGTCACACACTCTTGCTGTCCTCTCCCTCTTCCATTAGAATTGAGTAACTGCTATGTGCCAGATACTGGATATACAGTGGTGAACAAAATGAGAGATAAGCTCTGTATGAATAATAGAGCAGGGGTGAAGCAGATGTTTATGCCTCGGAGGAGCTCAGATGGGAAAGATGAAAACAAACGGTCAATATACTATAATAAATGCTATTTAAGTTGTGGAAGCACGGAAAAAGGTCTCCTAACCCAGTCTGGGAGCTTAGGGAAGTTTCCCAGGGAACGTGAAGCCTGAGCTGGATATCTCAGTGGGTTAGGTGACGTTAACCAGGCAAAGAAGGGTGGAAAGGGTGAGAAGAGCAAGAGCAAAGGCACAGAGGTATGGAAGAGCATGGGCACACATACACGTACCACACAAGGGGGCAAGGAGGGAAAAGGAGACACGGAGCCTTGAAAACCAGACTGAGTATCTTAGACTTTATCCTGTAGAAGATGGGAAGCCACTGGAGGGTTGAAAGCAAAGGAGATGATACAGCTCTCAATTCAGAAAGATCACTCTGAAGGTTTAGTGTGGAGCATGGATTGTAGGGAGTGGGTGGGACTGGAAGACCAATTTGGCTCTTTCAGTCATCTAAGCAAGGATGAGGGACATACAAACAGCATGACTTGGTGGTTGACTAGATGCAAGGGTAGAATAATATTCAAGGGTGTTGGGATTTCCCTGGCGGTCCAGTGGTTAAGGCTTTGCACTTCCAACACAGGGGGCGCAGGTTCGATCCCTGGTCTGGGAACTAAGATCCCACATGCTGTGTGGCGCGGTCAAAAAAAAAAAAAAAAAATTCAAGGGTGTTGCCCAGTGTTCTTGATGACTGGTGAGATGCCAGTCCTATGAACTGATACAGGATTAAGAAAAGGAGAAGAGGGACTTCCCTGGTGGTCCAGTGGTAAAGAATCTGCCTTCCAATGCAGGGGACGTGCGTTTGATCCCTGGTCGGGGAACTAAGATTCCCATATGCCTCAGGGCAACTAAGCCTGCGCGCCACAACTACTGAGCCTGCGTGTCTCAACTAGAGAGCCCACGTGCCGCAAACTACTGAGCCCACACGCTCTGGAGCCCTCACGCCACAGCTAGAGAGAGGAAAAACCCGCACGCCACAACTAGAGAGAAGCCCACACGCTGCAGCGAAGAGCCGCGTGTGTCGCAACGAAACGATCCCACAGGCTGCAATGAAGATCCCACGTGCCGCAACTAAGACCCGACGCAGCCAGAAAGATAAATAAATAAGTTCAGGCTTGGCCTTGGCATGTCTGAGGTTCCTATTGTACTAGAAAGAGGAGAAGCCAAGTAAGCAGTTGGATATGAAGGAGACATAGACGAGAATCATTAGCATAGAGTGTATACAAGTTAGAGAAATAGATAAGATTCTTCAAGCAGAGCGAGGGTGGGGGGAGGGGCACCCGTTAAAGAAGTTAAGAACCAGGGCAGGGCAGGGAGAACCAGGAGGCTCACAGTCTGTCAGTGGCAGAGTCAGAACCATACACCAGCTCTGGCTGAGGTGACTAGAATGTTTCCTGTTGCCTCTATGCCTTTAGTTACTGGTCTAAAGCTGCCTCCCAGAAAGGAAGTAGTACTTTCTGAACTGGTCGGCTTGTCTTCACCCTCTCCTCAGCTCTTACTGGACACACTTCTCTTCCACCCCCACCCAGCTTGAACTTCTTCTCCTCAGCTGCAGGTCAGGCAGCATCCACCAGGTGGCTCTCTGTCTTGGTCCTGGAGTGAGGAGACCCACAGTTGGGGCCTGGGGTGGGGGGGGGAGGTGGCAGGAGGGTCATGGAGTGGAGTACCCCAGCTCGTGAATAAACTCCTAATCCTGACCCCCAGCCTCACATCTCCTGACTGCAAACCCTGAAATGAAAAGACAGATGAGTAAAAGATCAAAATAAGCCCACCTAGGGACTAGCCTCCAGTCTGATGAGGCTTGGGGAATGCCAGCAAGCATTGGCTGATCCCCAGCTCAGCAGGAGCCACTGGGGATGGCATTGCCTAGAACTTGAGGCTGTCCGGGGTTGCTGTTATCATGGGTGGAGGAGGCTGTCCAGGCTGCTCTGCTCCAGCTCCATCGGGGCACCGCATTGCCTGAGGATCTGTCAAAGCTGCCCTGTTCAGAGAGGCCAAGGCAGGTCTGGAAATTGGACCACAGATAGCAACACTCAGAGAACTAGGGGTTGTCTAGCCCCAGGAAAATCTGGGGAAAACATAATTCTGTCTTCATATCTATGAAGGGTTGCCATGCAGCTTTTCCCATGTGTCCCCAGAGAACACGTGTTTGATGTGAAGAACTTTCTGTGTCATTCTTCACCCTGTAATGGAAGGGCTGGTAGGTGTGTGGCATGGGACTCCCTTAACTGTGGGTTTGTGAGCAGTTAGAGAACTATGGGTTGGAGGTAGTAGACTGGATGCCTTCTAAAGTCACTGCCATTTCAGATTCTATGATCCATATATTGATTAATTCAGGAAATAGTGTACCAGGTACCCCCAAACTCTACCCTGTCCTCTAACCCCAATTTTAAGTAAGTGCGCCAGATGCCCTGGGGAACCTGAGGGGACTGGCCTTTTGGGGCTTAGATGTGCCTCTCCTCCCTTCCCCACTCAGCAAGGAGCACTATGCCTGGCATACGTGTACAGACCTAAACACACATATATAGATGGCTTAATAGTAGTGGGTGCTCAAGATTTAACTATTAAATGAAAGACAGGGCATCTGTGCAGATTATGTTTTGTGCTGTGCAGTTATCCTTGGTCATAGTAACTTGTCTCTCCCCTCCTGAGGACACCACAGAGGGCTAAGCCACACTCCCCACTCAGAGCTAGGAATTCGTAGGGTAGGTAGGAGCCATACTTCTCTCCTTCCTCTGTCACCTCAGCTATCTTGTACATAGCCATTATTGCAGCTAAAACCCTGTGAAACATGGACTACATCAATCAGAAGTGATGCTGTGAATAATAAAGGAGGATCACGGCAAGTGGCTGTGTGCTATGAGAGAACAAATGGGAGTTACTGTTGTAGCTGATGTCAACCCAAGTAGTAAGTACCCTAAACCCAAACCCAAGTAGTATCCAGTACCCTTGATAACTATTCATGCGCTTCCTGAACTTAAAGGTGGCCGCTGCTTGCCTAAGAGAGTCGACCAAAGCCAGGTAATGGGTCTAGGTTACGTTGATGCCAACCTATGTTCTGTAAAGGCAGACGTACTGATGTGTTTATGAGAGCAGATGACAAAGACAGCAGAACTTCCCTGGGAAGAGGCATGTTCCCTTGAGAATATGATCTTGATGAGAGCCTCCCTCTGTCCCCTCCTGAAAGGTACTAGCTGCCCATTTACAAACACACTGAATGATAAAATAGGCATGAGCGTGGGCAGTGCTGGGACCTGTAATAAGTGTGGGTGATAATGGAATAAATTTGGATATGATTGGAATGAATATAAAATTAGTCAATAAATATTTAGACTGGAAACATGCCAGTTTGTTAATAACAAGACCTTGCATGTTTTACCAGTGATCAGAACAGGCTTGTGTGCTCAGACAGAGGAGAGTGGGTTCTGCCTGTTGGCTGGGACTCTGTAGCCAGCCTGTGTTTTCGTTTCATTAGTCTCTTCTCTCCAGGTAAAAAATGGAGAGTAAAACTATTGGCTGATAGACTGGCTCTCCAGTTTTCTTCCACCTGACTATCTTGCTGTAGCCTGGCTTCTTTTGAAGATCATCAGTTACCCTGAAAGCCCCCTGGGTCCTTTCAGATTTGCTGCTAATTTTTAAAAAGGCCAAACTCTTCCACTCCCACCTCCCTACCCACTACTCTCCCCCAAATAGCAGCAACAAAAATCCCATATGCGTATGGGAAGAATTTCTTTAGGCTTTTAAGTAGAAGACTGGCTTCTCCCTAGGGACCACACCCATCCTGCTGCCCTGGTGAGTGGAATGCTGTGCTCTGGGGGCTGACCTTGGGTCACGTGGATGCTTCGGAAGGAGTAGTCAAGAGGGGGCTCTTGCACCGAAGTGTTCATATAGTCCTGTTTATTCATAGCTCAGGCCATCATTTGTCAGGTGGAAGCATGGGCCCTGGGAATCCGCGTTCAGCCTGGGAGGACAGAGAAGGACTGGTGTTCGGCCCTCAGGTTTCCTCATAGCTCTCCACCCCTGCTATATACCCTCCACTACTCCAGGTTTGCATGGCTGCGTTTCTACTTTAACAATCATGATTCCTTGCATTTGTAGGGCACTTCCTACTTCTCTGAGCACCTTCACATCCCTTAGAGTTAATTGATAGTTATAATACCCATTTCTACTTTCCAAAGAAACTGAGGCCTCAGGGTGAAAGCACTTGCCCAAAGTTAAGCCAGTAAGTCAGCTGTGGACTGCAATCCTAGTCTTCTGAATCCTACTCTGAGGCCCTTTCTGCTACTCCATAGTAGTTGCCATGAAGGCTGTCTTGGTACCTACCCTCTGGTGACATAAACTGGGCTATTCTATTGCTTAACAAACCCCTGAGGGCCTGCACTGGATCTGGTGTCTGACAGCCCTTTGCAGTCTGACCCAGATGGGGATTTGCTACCTTCTCTGCTCACCTTGTCTGTCGGCCCCATTATCTTTTCATCTGAAGACACTACTTTCAGCTACGCCCTGAATGTAGTCATACATATATAAACATACATACACACAAAACCAGAGTCTGCCTCACTCTCACTCACCTGTCACTGATGCCTGAAACTCCACCATTAGGAATTCATTCCTTTGGGTTCAGGGATTGTTCCCTGTTAAAATGGAAATACCCCCGAGAGGGGTCAACACAGTGTTATCAGTCATTTACTATGTGGTGTGAATTGTCTTATCATGACAATTTTTCGACTGGGCAGAGCCATGAGCACACCACTCACCTGTGAAGAGGAGAGCTGACACACTTTACGAGGGGTTTTGTATGTGACACAAACAAAAGACAAATAGACGGACAAATACATGTCCCAGTCAACCTCCCCTTCTCACTTCATCCACTGCTGTCACCTCCTCTGCATTTACTACTTTACTTGCTTTCCAAAAGGATTTGAGGTATTTCACGGTAATAACATACTCATAAAACAGGATGATTTGTAGAACAGAGCTGTCCAACAGAAATATAATGATCACAAATGCAAGCCACGTGTATATATTTTTTTGCATATGTAATTTAAAATTTTCTAGTAGAAAAGTCAAAAGAAACAGGTGAGGTTACGTTTAATAATATATTTTATTTAACAATATATCCAAAATATCATTCAACATATAATTGATACTAAAATTTGAGATACTTTACACTTAACAGCACATCCCAACTGGGACAAGCTACCTGTCAAGTGCTTAATAGCTGCTTGTGACTAGAGGCTACCGTACTGGACAGTACAGATATAGAAAATGAAAACATGGAAGAGAAAGATTAGAAGCCGGAATAAAGGAAGAGAGAGAGGTGAACCAGGGAATTAGGAAACTATACCTCTATTTATCCCTGAAATTCCTGGCAGCTAAAGCAAAAGTGGAAACGTTAGTATATGTGGTTCTCCTCGTTCAAGTCAAAGAAACAGTTTGTATCCAGAGACTATGAAATTCACAAATGTTCTTAAAATGGAATTCCTCTTAAAAAACCATGGACCTGATAGCTTATAATTCAGCTTAAGCTTAACACAGTCTAGGTAAATTCCTTTTTTGGTGACTTAACATATGAAGGATAGAGTTTTAACAGGTTTAGAGGAATGGAAAGTGAATGTCTTCCTCTCAAAAAGCAGCAGTCTCAGCTGAGCTTTGGGTAAGTGCTGGCTTGAGTCACTTCACAGCTGAATTCTCTGTCAAGTGTGAGACTGGCCTGATGGGCATGGGTTGTTGACTGGGGAGACCTGAATCTTTGGATATCAAATCTACAGACACAACAAAGAACACATTATTCTTTTGTAGAAATAGAGGAAGCTGGCTTGCTTCTCACCTAGACGCGTCCCACTTGAGAACCCACAAGAAGTTTGATGCCTCTGAGCAAGACTGGATACTTTTCTCAAGTTGGGACCCCAGAGTTCAGCACTACAGGACATGGATTTTAGCTTAAAACACTTAAGGGTGGATTTTTACCATTAATCTTGACCATCAGAGAACCTCAGTGCAGTTCCAAAGGACTTCTGATTTTATGTAGCACCAGCTCCTGAAGCATTTTTCTGGATGAGTTAGTATTAAAAATAGAGCCCCGGGGCTTCCCTGGTGGCACAGTGGTTAAGAATCTGCCTGCCGATGCAGGGGACACAGGTTTGAGCCCTAGTCCGGGAAGATCCCCCATGCCGCAGAGCAACTAAGCCCGTGCGCCACAACTACTGAGCCTGCACTCTAGAGCCCGTGAGCCACAACTACTGAGCCTGTGTGCCACAACTACTGAAGCCCGCGCGCCTAGAGCTTGTGCTCCGCAACAAGAGAAGCCACCACAATGAGAAGCTCGTGCACTTCAACAAAGAGTAGCCCCTGCTCGATGCAACTAAAGAAAGCCCGAGTGCAGCAACGAAGACCCAATGCAGCCATAAATAAATACATACATAAGTAAATTTATTTATTTATTAAAGATAAAATGGAGCCCCAAGTAGCTGGACAAATTTGCCCATTGGAAAGGGTTATTAGTCTTCTCCATTTAAACAGCAGCCCAGGCTGTGAGCTAGTATTGTGTCTTATTCATCATCTAACACAGAACCTGGCTTACAGCAGGCACTCAGGAAATGTTTGTGGGAGGAATGAATGAGAAACTGCCAAATACAAGGATTTCTGTTTTGGGAGTGTTGATGCTAAGCTGCACTTTCTAACAATTGGCTCCGAGGTTCAGCTATTTCAGTCCACACCTCATTCACAGTAAGATATTTAATTCAATTCTTCAAACATTTGTTGAGCGCCTGCTGCCCTATGCTTGACCAGAAGGAATGAAGCCAAGATGCAAATAATAGAACCCTGTCTGTAAAGAGCACAGGAAATCCTGCTGGGTTGCTATTGATTGTGGCAAACCAGCCTGCATCCAGTTCTAAGAAACAGCTGCCTACTTAGTGAATACTTCATGTTTCAGCACTCAGCTCTACTATACCCTCTTTGATGAAGACTTTCTTTCCAGATAAAATTGATCATTGTGCCCTGTATCAGATTGATTCCCTTGATGAACTCTGTCATGGTCTCCCCTGTATCCATCTCTTTTGCCCTCTAACTTTGTAGTTCCATCCACTCTGATGCTGGGTTCAGCCATGCAACTTGCTTTGGCCAACAGGATGTTGGTAAACATGAAGCAAATAGAAGCTTAAAGAGAGGACTTGCCCTGTGCTCTTTGCCAGTGCCGAGAGAATATGGTTAGCCTGCTGGAGGGATATGAGAAACGTGTAGGTGAGATACGTGAAAAAGAGAGCCAGGGATCCCAGGTGAGGCCGTCCTAGATTAGCCTATAGCCAGCCTACCCGAAGGCAAGATCAGGAGAGTCACCCAACCCACATGTGACTGCAAACACATGAATGAGCCCTGCCAAGACCAGAAGAAACACATGGCTGACTCAGAGACTTGGAAGCAATAATAAATGTTTATTGTTTTAAGCCACCATGTTTTTGGATGGTTTGTTACACAACAATAACTAATTGATATACGCCCCCACTGTACTTTGAATAAAATTTCATCACAGCCTGTTTCCTTATCTGTAAATTGGAGACAAACCCTGTCTTGAGAGCTGTTGTATGTCCTGTAGCAGGTGTTCAATAAATTGAACCATTTGTACTCTCTGTACTCATTTCTTTATAACCTACTTCCTGTTCCCTCCCTGTAAGCTTGAGGACAGGGAAAGAAGTCAGACTTCTTTCTCTGTTCCCACCATTACCCTGCACCAAGCTGCGTATTCACTAAAGCCTTGATGGATAAATGGAGAAATGAAAGAAATGAAGGAATAAATGAATGATATCTTCAAGGTGTCACATAGTGAACCTGACTGCTGGGGAGAATTGATGAGCCTTGAGGTTGCCTTACTCGCTCCAGTGGCTATGTTTTTGGAGTCAGTCTTTCCCAGCTGCTGTTCAGCCTCATGACCAGGAGCTGGTCAGACCCTAGCGCCTTCCTCATTTGTCTACATTGACTGAATTGATGAATGACAGGGTTAGGGGCATACCTGCTCTGTTTTGGAGTTTTTCTTCTCCCGATTGGAAATATCATTCACTGTTTTTCTTTTTTAATTTTAAAAGTTAACGTGATAGCTGAATAAAGTCAAACAACATAGAGAGATACATCAAGTGAAAACTAAAAGTGTGGCTCTCCATCTCACTCTCCAAGAACGCTCATGATTTACAGTTTGGGAATATAACCTCCTAGAAGACATATATAACAAAATTATGTATATTTTAAAATAAACAAATACTGTCTGTTCCTTTGTAAAGCTATTTTTTTCTTTTCAAATTGTTGTAGACTCTTACCCTTTTTAATAGCTGCAGAGTGTACCACAGAATTTGTGTGTACCCTACTTTAACTTTACTTGGGCTCCCCCGGTGATGCAGTGGTTAAGAATCCGCCTGCCTGTGGCACATGTATACAATGGAGTATTACTCAGCCATAAAAAGAAACGAAATTGAGTTATCTGTAGTGAGGTGGATGGACCTAGAGTCTATCATACAGAGTGAAGAAAGTCAGAAAGAGAAAAACAAATACCATATGCTAACACATATATATGGAATCTAAAAAAAAAAAAGTACTGATGAACCTAGTTGCAGGGCAGGAATAAAGACACAGACATAGAGAATGGACTTGAGGACTTGGAGTGGGAGGGGGAAGCTGGGGTGAAGTGAGAGTAGCATCAACATATATACACTACCGGATGTAAAATAGTCGGCTGGTGGAAAGCAGTAGCATAGCACAGGGAAATAGGTTTGGTGCTTTGTGATAACCTCGAGGGCTGGGATAGGGAGGATGGGAGGGAGGCTCAAGAGGGAAGGGATATGGGGACATGTGTATGCATATGGCTGATTCGCTTTGTTGTGCAACAGAATCTAACACAGTATTGTGAAGCAATTATACTTCAATAAAGATCTATTTAAAAAAATAAGTTAAGGCCTGGGAGTCAGAAGAAAAAAGAAAAAAGAATCCGCCTGCCAATGCAGGGGACACGGGTTCGAGCCCTTGTCCGGGAAGGTCCCACATGCCGCGGAGCAAATATGCCTGTGCGCCACAACTACTGAGCCTGCCCTCTAGAGCCCGCGAGCCACAACTGCTGAGCCTGCACTCTAGAGCCCGTGAACCACAACCACTGAAGCCCATGCACCTAGAGCCCGTGCTCCGCAACAAGAGAAGCCACCACAATGAGAAGCCCGCCCACCCCAATGAAGAGTAGCCCCCGCTCACCACAACTAGAGAAAGCCTGCACACAGCAACAAAGACTCAACGCAGGGCTTCCCTGGTGGCGCAGTGGTTGAGAGTCCGCCTGCCAATGCAGGGGACAAGGGTTCAAGCCCTGGTCCGGGAAGATCCCACATGCCGCGAAGCAACTAAGCCCATGTGCCACAACTACTGAGCCCATGCGCCCGGGGCCCATGCTCTGCTACCAGAGAAGCCACCGCAAAGAGAAGCCCGCTCACCACAACAAAGAGTAGCCCCCACTCGCCGCAACTAGAAAAAGCCCACGTGCAGCAACGAAGAACCAACGCAGCCAAAAATAAAATAAATAAATTTATATAAAAATAACTTTACTTAATTTAACTTCATTTAACCAATCCCAAGTTGATGATGGAAATTAGTTTTGTTTTTGGAAATTGCTAACAATTGGAATTTGATTTGTTGATAGCCTGTCCCTTCTCTCTCTCAGGTAAATAGCAACATGATGGCCCAGGAAGCTGTGAGGAATAATTCAGATGAAGAGATCTGATAGGAGATTCAACAGCCTGGCCTAGTGAAGGTTTCTATTTATGGGCTACAGGTGGGAGAAAAACCAAAGACCGTCATGAAAAGTCTTCCACATAATCTAATGTATTCTGGGAAGTTATATTTCTAGGTGCCAAAGGTAGGCTCCAAATTCAAACTGGTTCCTGCCCATCTCTCTACTCCCATCTCTTATCCTCACCTCCAATTCTGCAGGCCAGCCAAATGCAACTACTTGGAGTAAGTTCCCTGCACCTGCCTCTGGGCTTCTGCACATCCAGCTTTCTCCGCTTGGAGTACAGTTTCTTCTTCTTTTTGCCTTGCTAATTTTTAATGACTTAGCTCCGGTTTCCCTTTTTTCTGAGGAGCCTACCCTCATGCCCAAGTCTGGACGTGTGACTTCTCTTCTGGACTCCCATAACACCCTATATTTCCCCTTGGTAGCACTTGTAACACTAGTATTATCTCCTTACTATCTGTGTGTACATAAACTCCACCGGGGCAGAAGCCATGTTTTTCTCATGGTTGTATCCTGACAGTGGATGCAAGTAGTACGTACTTAACAGTATGTTAAACATTGCAACAGTGAATAACACTATAAAGGAGAGGGACACGACGTTGCCATAACTGAGGGATCTGAGCTGCTCTAGACAGTCAGGGGAGATAGTCCTAAAGAAGTGATTGAGAGGGACTTCCCTGGCGGTCCAGTGGTTAAGACTTTGTGCTTCCAATGCAGGGCGCGCGGGTTCATCTTTGGTGGGGGAACTAAGATCCCACATGCCACGTGGCTCGGCCAAAAAAAAAAGTGATCAAGAGAAATATGAAGGATAAGTACAAATTAACTATGGCAGAGGGAAAAGATGAACATTCCAGGAAGAAATAACAGCATGTGCAAAGGCTCTATGGTAAGTGGTTACTTGGAAATTTTGAAGACCTTAAAGAAGGCCATATAACTGGAGGGAGAGTGGAAGGGAAATGTATGGTTAGACTGGAGGCTGGAGAGGTGGGTAGGAGCCAAGCTGAGATGTTGCTTGATGCTAAGAGCAATAGGAATCCCAAGGTGTATTTTTAATTGGGGGTATTGTGGGGAAAGTGAACAATATCAGATTTGCATTTTGAAGGATTACTCTGGTTGCAGTATGCAAAATGGCTCGGAGGGAAGGCAGGAAGGATGTGATGGTAGTTATGACTAGAGAAGAGATATTTAGAAGTAAAGCTGACAGGATTTTATGATGGATGGGAAATGAAAGAGGTATTAAAGATAACGCTTGTTTTTTTGACTTCTGTAATGGTAGACAGAGGTGAGAACACTGGAAGAAATTCAGGCTTGGAGTACATAGGGATTATGAGTTCAGCTGCAAACATGTTGAGTTTGGATGTTTTTGAGATATCCTGAAGGAGATGTTGAAGATGCAATTGGTTATATAGATCTGGAGCTTGGAGATGAGGGTTGGGTGGGGTTGGAGATACACACTCCCGTACATCTGCATATAGGTGGTAAATGAAGTTGTGGATGTGGATGAGAATATCCAAGAAGAGAATCTAGAGTGAGGTGGGAAGTGGGCCTAGGACCAAGCATGGGAGAGCTTTAAGACAGTAAGTGGACCAATCAGGGCCAGCTAGGAGCCAGCCAGAAGCTAACTAATCATGGCAGCATCAGACATGGGTGCTGTGTTAGCAAGACTGTTTACTTCTTGTTTAGTTAAATCTGTTTGATTCCCATTGTCTTTAGTCTCTCTAGTTCCCTTTCCCCATTTAAACTTTCAAGGAAGGATCTGAAACCCATTCAGGCTGAAATGTAAATAACTCAGTGTAGGCATACAAGTTTCTTTTCCCCGGGGCAGTTTATCTTACTACTTTGAACAAGTCCTTAAGCTAGAGAGGCTGTAGGCTCAAGCTAGAGTCTTGGCTGGAAGTTGGCAAACAGAGGTCTAGTCCTAGCTGTCACTGACTTGGTGTGTGGCCTCCAGCAAGTCACTGCTCCTTTCTAGGTTTCAGTTTTCCAATCTGTGAAATGGGGATAAATATCCTTGGACTCACCAAGCTCAAAAGAAAGACTGGACATGAAGACACTGGGTAAGTTGTAACAGATCTGTCATGAAGACTGTAAAAGGAGTGAAGCTTTAACTGCAGAACTTGGAGAAGCAGACCACAGAGGAGGTGTAGGGAGAAGAGGTAATTTAAGGACAGGACCCCTAATAAGTATGTGTGGGAAGATCCTTCTGACTCTCTGAAAAGGAGGCTCTACCCTGGGGTCTTCCTGCTTGGAAGGAAAGGGGCACTTCAAGCCCCAGAAAGTTTCCTACAAATCCAGAATTAGGGACTGTGATTTACTCTAATCTTACTCCCATGTCTTGAAGAGGGTCTCAGTCGACCAGAGGAAAACCAACCCCACGTCTGAAGGCGTTTCAGATGTCCCAGGATGTGTCAGGGATTTGAGACAGTAGTAGTAGGGGGTCCCATCTTTGTGATGGGGGAGGTTCTTAAGCACCCCCAAATCTGTCTGGGTATGTGTCTCAGCCTTCCCTTCCCTCCCCGCGCCCGTCTATCCCATAGGGGTTTGTATCTTGTTCACTGCGAAAAGGGATAAGGGGTAAGGGGGGGAGGCCTCAGGTCCCCGAGAAAGGAAGCTCTTAGTCTTTCTGTGTGCCCCTCCCCTCTCCATAGAGTTCTTGTCCCCTAGAGCAGGTTTCCTGTTTTCCCGCCCAACTCACCCGCAGTTGCTTCCCCTCCAGCCTCTGCGTCCCACTATCTCAGGGTTACTCAGAGCAACTCCATGGTAACTAGCTATGTCACCACGTCCCAGCTGAGCGCCATAGGCGCTGCCGCTATGCCTACCGGGAGCTGTAGTCCGTCCGGGGCTGGGTTCCAAGGCCGCGGGCGGTGCAGGGATTTGTAGTTGCCTTCGCCCTCAAGCCGAGGGCCGGGGTCCGGAAGTTGTGGCACCCTTTCTCCCTTTCCAGTGGCCTTCACACTTCCTTTTCCCGGGTCCTCCAGCATGCTGTTGCGTGCGACGCCAGCCGACAGGGGCCAATTGAAGGGCGGCGCGAGGGGGCGGGGCCATAGTTTGAACTAATTGTGTGCTTACGGCGGTGGCGCGAGCCCGCGACCAACGCGATCCGGGGAAAGCCGGAGTAGGAACGGGAGAGCGGGGCCAGGTAACCGGCACGGTCCCGCTGCTGGCGTGTGGTTTGGGCGCCCGCAGGGATGCCTGGGCCCAAAGGGGATGCTGGAGAGGCGGGTGTGAGCGGAAGGGCTCCTTCGTAACCGAGGCTGACTGGGGAGAGTCTATCTAGGGTAAGGTTTGTGAGGAGAGGGCCTTGTCCGAGGGGGAGGTGCCGGGCGTGCTTAGGGGGGAGGGTCTGTTTGGGGGCGTGCCCATGGAATCGTGTCTGAGGGCGACGCGAGTGCCGGTAATGCGGGTTCCTGAAAGGCTTGTCGCCGAGGGTTCGTGTAGTGGGAAGGCTTCGCCTATTATTGTTAACAATAGTGGTAGTAGTAATAAACATTTTCTGAGCCCCAACGACGTTTGAGACACTGTGCCACACTCTTTATATGGATCGTCTTTTTAATATTCCTAACAGCATTATTATACTTTACTACAGGTGGGCCATCTGAGGTTTATGTTCAGCTTGGCGAAGGTTGCATAGATAGTGCGTGGTTGGCTATACCGGGGTTTTTGTGGAGTTAGGCTTAAGTGGGGGGGGGAGGGGCTGTGTTGGCGGTGCGGGTTGTCTTGGACTAACGAGTCAATTTATTTTGAGCCTCACTTTTCACTTATGATGTAAACAACGAATTTACCTGCCTTACCTACTTTCCTGGGGTTGTTATGAGGGTGAAATCAGGTAAGCTGTTTCTTGGAAGCATCTTGGAGAGTAAATATTTTTGACTATAAGTGATGTGACTGTGTGAAGGTTTTTGTTGGAAGAGAGCCTAGCTGGGTTGATGCTGCCTCTTCTGGGCGCCCTCTTTTGCTTACCCCTGAGATAGCGCTTTTCATCTGGTATTTGTTTGTCTCCCCTACTAGATAGAGACGGTGTGTTTTGTACCTTCATCCTCATGCCTATGCAGGGTGTGAAATGTATCATGGTCATTAACGTATGCTTTGAAATGAATGAGCTTACTTGGGCTGAAAAGGGATAGGAGCCTGGCTTTTCCATCTGTATTTAGTGGCTTTTGAACCTCTTACTATGTCCTCTTGCCTGGAAGGGCACTGCCTTCGAAAAATGTGATAATACTTACTTTAACGCATGCTTACCTTTCTCTGCGGTCTGTTGCCTGGTCATGTTGCCTGGTCATGTGTTTCTAAAGTTCTGGATAGTCAAGTGTGGTGAGCAGAAACCTTTGATGGGAAGGGAATTGGAGCTCTACATTGTGGAGATCTTTACTGCTATGAATATATGGGAACCTTGAGGGAATGTTCACATCAAGTAAGGCATCTTTCAGCCAGCAGGAATGAATGTATGTGTTCCCTCCCTCTCTGTTCCTGTGTGGTATTTTCTCCTTCAGAGGAAGAGGAACATACTTCTTAGTAAAAGCTGCCAAAGTATTCTCTTCTTGGCCCAAGTTCAAGCAAATGATGACTAATTGTAAAGCCTGAATTCTAATCCAAAGCCCAAAACTGTACTCCCCCAAACTAGAAGATCTTAACCAAAAGCTCATATAAGGAACATTTCTATTTAGAATGTTCATTTTTTAATTTATGGAATATGGGAGTGGGAAGAATGCCTTGAACTAAAATTTGAGTTCTAGAACTGTTAGGATAGGGGAAAGCCCTGCCACAGATGGATAAACAGAGCTGATCAGGGAATGTTTTGACAGCTGTGTCTAATTGATAAAACCCTATGGTCAGTAGGTATGTTGGGGGTCATTTATTTCAGCCTCTCCACCCAGTTTACATTAAACATATCGAAACGTATTGTCCAGGCTCAAAATGAGCATTCCCAAGAATGAGACCACTCCCAAAGGTAGTCATCTTAATGTTAGAACAATTCTAATAAATAATAATTGTTTTGTGCTGTCACTGATTGTTTCATTTTACCCATATACATTTACTGTTTGTTTTTTCATTATTCTTTCTTGCATTTTATCCCTTCTTTTTGTGTCAAATAGATGAATACATCCTTCAGTTTTTTGTTTTTGGGGTTTTTTTTGGCCATGCCAGTGGCGTAGGGGATCTTAGTTCCCTGACCAGGGATCGAACCTGTGTTCCCTGCAGTGGCAGTGCAGAGTCCTAACCACTGGACCACTGGGGAATTCCCCCTTCAGATGTTTTCTTAGTAAGGGTCTGTTAGTGGTAAATACTCTGTTGGAAAATATCGTTATTTCCTTGTCAGTCTTGATTGATAGTTTAGCTGCGTACTAGGCTTCCAATTATTTTTTTCCCAGTGCTTTGAAAATGGCATTTTACAGAAATTCTGGCTTTTTGTTGTTACTCTTGAGAACTGTGCTCACAATTGAACTATTATTTCATTGTATGTAACCTGCCTTTTTCTCTGGTTGTTTTTAAGATCCTTTTTTTCCCTCATTTGTGTTCTACAGTTTCATTACATGGTGTGGATTTAATTTTATCCTACTGGGGGCTTATAGTGATGCCTCAATCTGAGATTTCATACCTTTCAATTTTGTAAAAATTCCCTTCTTTATTAAAAAAAATGTTTTTCCGGGCTTCCCTGGTGGTGCAGTGGTTAAGAATCCGTCTGCCAGTGCAGGGGACGCGGGTTCAAGCCCTGGTCCAGGAAGATCCTACTTACCGCAGAGCAACTAAGCCCATGCGCCATGGCTACTGAGCCTGCCCTCTAGGGCCCGTGAGCCACAACTACTGAAGCCCGCGCGCCTAGAGCCTCGTGCTCCGCAACAAGAGAAGCCACCGCTATGAGGAGCCCCCACTTGATGCAACTAGAGAAAGCCCGCGCGCAGCAACAAAGACCCAACGCAGCCAAAAATAAATAAAATAAATTAAAAAAAACCAAAAAAGCTTTTCCATCTGTCTCTATACAAAAATATTACATTACTGACTATATTCCTCACACTGTGCAGTTAATACCTGTGACTCACTTATTTTGTAACTGGAAGTTTGTACCTCTTAATCTCCCTCACCCATTTTTCATCCCCCCCAGTCTGCTTCCCTAGCAACCACGTGTTTGTTTTCTGTGACTCTTTCTGTTTTGTTATGTTTTTTAGATTTCACATATAATTGAAATTGTACAGTATTTGTCTCTCTCTGTCTGACTTATTTCACTTACCTAGTACCCTCTAGGTCCATCCGTGTTGTCGCAAATGGTAAGAGTTCATTCTTTTTTACAGCTGAGTAATATTCCATTAGATATATGTACCACATCTTCTTTATCCATTCATCTATCCATGGGCATTTAGGTTGCTTTCATATCTTGGCTATTATAAATAATGCTGCAATGAACATAGGGGTGTATATATCTTTTCACCCCATTTTTGTTTTCTTTGGATAAACACCCAGGAGTGGAATTGCTGGGTCATATAGTAGTTCTGTTTTAATTTTTTGAGGAACTTCCATACTATTTTCCATAGTGGCTGCACCAATTTACATTCTGCCAACAGTGCCTGAGGGTTCCCTTTTCTCCACCTCCTCCCCAGGACTTGTTGTTTGTTGTCTTTTTGATAATAGCCATTCTAACAGGTATGAGGTGATATCTTTTAGTGGTTTTAATTTGCATTTCCCTGATGATTAGTGATGTTGAGCATCTTTTCATGTGCCCATTGGCCATCTGTTTGTCTTCTTTGAAAAAAAAGTTCAGATCCTCTGCCCATTTTTTAATTTGTTTTTTTTTTAATGTTGAGTTATATGAGTTCTTTGTATATTTTGGATATTAACCCTTTGTCAGATATATTGTTTGTGACTATCTTCTCCCATACCATGTTCTGGTCTTCTTTTCACTTTTTTGTTGCTAGTTTCCATTGCTATACAAAAGCTCTCTAGTTTGATGTAGTTCCATTTGTTTCCCTTGCCTGAAGAGACATATCCAAAAAAATACTGCTAAGACTGCTGTCAAAGAGCACACTGCTTGAGTTTTCTTCTAGGAGGTTTATGGTTTCAGGTCTTACATTTAAGTCTTCATTCATTTGGAATTTGTTTTTGTATATGGTGTGAGAAAGGAGAAAGTAGTCCAGTTTGAATCTTTTGCATTTAACTGTACAGTTTTCCCAATACTATTTATTTATTTATTTATTTATTTATTTATTTATTTTGTGGTACGTGGGCTTCTCACTGTTGTGGCCTCTCCCGTTGCGGAGCACAGGCTCTGGACGCACAGGCTCAGTGGCCATGGCTCACGGACCCAGCCGCTGCGCAGCATGTGGGATCTTCCCGGACCGGGGCACGAACCCATGTCCCCTGCATCGGCAGGCGGACTCTCAACCACTGCGCCACCAGGGAAGGCCCCCAATACTATTTATTGAAAAGACTTTTACTCATTGTATAGTCTCATCTCCTTTGTTGTAGATTGATTGATCATGTAAGTGTGTGTTCATTTCTGCATTCTCTATTCTGTTCCGTTGATCTGTGTGTCTTTTTTTAAAAATTAATTTATTTAATTAATTTTTGTCTGCATTGGGTCTTTGTTGCGGTACATGGGCTTCTCATTGCGGAGGCTTCTCTTTGTTTCGGAGCACGGGCTCTAGGCACGTGGGCTTCAGTAGTTGTGGTGTGTGGGCTCAGTAGTTGTGGCACATGGGCTCTAGAGCACAGGCTCAGTAGTTGTGGCACACGGGCTTAGTTGCTCCGCGGCATGTGGGATCTTCCTGGACCAGGGCTCGAACCCATGTCCACTGCATTAGCAGACGGATTCTTACCCACTGCGCCACCAGGGAAGCCCCTGTGTGTCTGTTTTGGTGTACTGTTTTGGTTACTATAGTATTGTAGTATAGTTTGAAATCAGGGAGCATGATACCTTCAGTTTTGTTCTTCAGGGTTGTTTTGGCTATTCAGGGTCTTTTGTGTTTCCATACAAACTTTAGAATTATTTGTCCTAGTTCTGTGAAAAATTCCCTTGGTATTTTGATAGGGATTGCACCGAATTTGTAGAATGCCTTAGGCTAGAATGGTCATTTTAACAATACAGTACGTCCTCTACGTACGAACCTTCAAGTTGCGAACTTTCAAAGATGCGAACATGTATTCAAATGTCCAATCACATAAGGTAGTTCACGTGTCTGGCATACATTGTCACGTGCATGCATCCTCTACAAGTGGTTCTGCTTTTGTGTACTTTTCTGTACAGTACTCTGTACAGTACAGTAGTACAGTATCTTTATTTCAAGCCCAAGATGTCCAGAAGCAAGCATAAAAGCAGCAGTGATGTAGCTGGTACTACTGTACATTTCAAGGTACTGTACTGTAAGATTAAAATTTTATTTTTGTGTTTGTTTTTTATGTATTATTTGTGTGAAAAGTATTATAAACCTATTATAGTACAGTACTATGTAGCCGATTGTGTTAGTTGGCCATCTAGGCTAACTTTGTTGGACTTAAGAACAAATTGGACTTACACTCTTGGAAGGGAACTTGTTCGTATGTAGGGGACTTAACTGTATTAATTCTTCCAATCCATTAGCATGGTGTATCTTTCCATTTGTTAGTATCATCTTTAAGTTCTTTCATCAGTGTCTTGTCTTTTTCTTAGTACAGGCCTTTTACCTCAGTTAGATTTATTACTAGATATTTTATTCCTTTTGATACAATTGTAAATAAAATTGCTTTCTTAATTTCTCTTTCTGATAATTCTTTGTTAGTGTATAGAAACACAACAGATTTCTGTATATTAATTTTGTATTCTGCAACTTTACTGAATTCATTGATGAGTTCTAATTTTTTTTTGGTGATCCCTTTAGAATTTTCTGTAGTATCATGTCATCTGCAAACAGTGACAGTTTTACTTCTTCCTTCCCAATTTGGATTCTTTTTATTTCTTTTTCTTGCCTGATTGCTGTGGCTAGGACTTCCAATACTAGGTTGACTAAAAGTGGCGAGAGTGGGCATCCTGTCTTGTTCCTGATCTTAGAGGAAATGCCTTCAGCTTTTTACTGTTGAGTATGATGTTAGCTGTGGGCTTGTCATACATGGTCTTTATTTTGTTGAGATGTTCCCTCTAGACCCACCTTTTTTTTGGTCATTTAAAAAACATTTATTTATTTTTGGCTGCATTGGATCTTTGTTGCTATGCATGCATTTTCTAGTTGTGGTGAGCAGGGGCTACTCTTCGTTGCGTTGCACAGGCTTCTCATTTCGGTGGCTTCTCTTGTTGCTTCTCTTGGGCTCTAGGTGCGTGAGCTTCAGTAGTTGTGGCATGCAGGCTCAGTAGTTGTGGCTCACGGACTCTAGAGCACAGGCTCAGTAGTTGTGGCACACGGGCTTAGTTGCTCCGTGGCACGTGGGATATTCCTGGACCAGGGATTGAACCTATGTCCCCTTCATTGGCAGACGGATTCTTAACCACTGCGCCACCAGGGAAGTCCCATCTAGACCCACTTTGATGATAGTTTTTTTAAAATCATAAATGGATGTTGAATTTTGTCAGAAGTGTTTTCTGCATTCATTTAGATGATTTTTATTCTTCAGTTTGTTAATGTGGTGTATCACACTGATTGATTTGTGGATATTGAACCATCTTTGCATCCCTGGGATAAATACCACTTGATCATCGTGCACAATCCTTTTAATGTGTTGTTGAATTTGGTTTGCTAATATTTTGTTGAGGATTTTCACAGCTATAAAGTGATATTGGCCTGTAATTTTCTTTCTTTGTGATACCTTTGTCTGGTTTTGGTGTTGTGGTGATGCTGGCCTTGAAAATGTTTGGAAGCATTCCTTTCTCTGTAATTATTTTGGAAAAGTTTGAGAAGAATAGGTGTTAACTCTTTTTTAAATGTTTGGTAGAATTCACCTGTGAAGTCGTCTGGTCCTTCAGTTATATTGGCAGTTTTTTAAAATTGCTGATTCAATTTTATTACTGGGAATTGGTCTATTTATATTTTCTATTTCTTCCTTATTCAGTCCTGGGAGTTTGTACATTTCTAAGAATTTGTCCATTTCTCTTAGGTTGTCCATTTTATTGGCATATACCTCTTTAAATAGTGCCTCTCTCTGATCTCATATTTAACTTACCTTGAACCTTCTATTGTTAATTCTGTCCTCCACATCTCTTATTCTTTTCTTCATGATTTCTGTCTCTATCTTTCTGTGGTACCTCTAGGTAATTTCCTTAAATCTATCTCTTAGCATACTAATTACTCTTAAGCTAGAACTAATTTATTTTTTTAATATATAAATTTAAATATTTATTTATTTATTTTTGGCTGCGTTGCTGCACGTGGGCTTTCTCTAGTTGCGGCAAGTGGGGGCTACTCTTTGTTGAGTTGCGCAGGCTTCTCGTTGCGGTGGCTTCTCTTATTTTGGAGCATGGGCTCTAGGCACACAGACTTCGGTAGTTGTGGCTTGTGGGCTCTAGAGTGCAGGCTCAGTAGTTGTGGCACGTGGGCTTAGTTGCTCCGTGGCATGTGGATCTTCCCGGACCAGGGATCAAACCCGTGTCCCCTGCATTGGCAGGCAGATTCTTAACCACTGTGCCACCAGGGAAGCCCCTAATTTACTTTTTGAATTCTTATTTTCATTAGCTAAGTTTTTCATTTCCTCAAGTACTCTTTGGTTCATTTTCAAATCTGCCTCTTTGTTTTTCATGGTATCTTGTTTTTGTCTTGTGTTTTCAATTCATCTATATTAATTTTAAATAAATTTAACTTAATGTGTTTGTTCAATTTTCTGAAGCCTTTCAAGTATAATCCTGTCGTTTGTTTTAATGACTCTTTGTCATGATGGATTGTTTCCTCAAGTATTTTATAATTTTGGATTGTGAGCTCATATTCAAAGGAGTATCATCTATGATAGCCTTATGTAGCTTGAGTTGAGGTCAGTTCTCTCAAGAACAGCTTTTTAATTTTTATCAGCTTTGCTTAATTATAATTTATGCATGTATAATACACTTTATTTAAAGTAAAAAGTATTTTTACAGATTTATGCATTTATAAAAAGCTGCCCCAATCAAGATACAGAGCATTCCCATCACTCCCAAAAGTTTCCTTATGCCTCTTTACAGTTCATCTTTCCCTTTACCTTGGCCCCAGGAGCCACTATAGATTAATTTGTATTTTCTAGAATTTTATCTAAGTCAAATTACACAGAGTGTACCTTTGTGTCTGCTTTCTTTCAGGCAGTGTAATGCATTTGAAATTTATCTATTTAGTACATATATCAGTAATTTGTTACTTTCTGTTCCTAAGTAGTATTCTCTTATATGACTATATCATACAGTTTTGTTTATCATTTACTGTTGATGGACATTTGGGTTGTTTCCAGTTTTTGGTTGTTGTGATAAAATTGTTGTGAGCATTCATGTACAAATCTTTGAGTGGACATGTATTTTCTTGACTCTTTGGAGTGAAATGGCTGGGTCATATGGCAAGTTATCTTTAAATTTTTAAGAAATTACCAGTTTTCCAAAGTGGCTGTACTGTTTTATGTTCCCATTGCAGTGTCTGAGAGCTCTAGTTTCTTTATATTCTTACCAACACTTGGTATTGTCAGTCTTTTTAATTTTAGCCGTTCTCATGGAGGTGTAGTGTTATTGTGGTTTTAATTTACATTTTCCTGATGATGTTGAACATCTTTTGGCCATTTGTGTATCTCCTGCAGCAACTTTGTATTTGCTCCTGCTGGGAACTAAAGGCTGTTCCCAACCTGGGAGTAAAATGTCTGTAATTTTTCTGTACTTGTAGATTTCCAGGCCACAGACTTAGTATAAATTTTTAACTCCAAATCCACCTCTTGTGTGCACCTATGGTTATTAATTCCTAGAAAGTTTTTTTCCTCCCACTTTACTAGGTGAGCAAGGCAACCTCCTTTATTTCCCTGTGGACAGATTTTTTTTTTTTTTCCTAGTCTGTCTTTTTTACTGAGGATCCCAGCCTTTATACAGAGATCTCAGTTGTTTTTTACGGGCTCAAGATCTCCTAGACTATGAGGAGGTTACGAATTCCTTACATTGCTGGGACAGCTATGCCTCACTAATCCAATTTTCAGCTTCTTTGTTTCTGTTTCCTGGGATTTCTCCTACTTTCTTGTGAGTTCAGTTTATCTAGTGTAAGTTAGGATCCTATAAGGAAAATAGAAACCACACACAGATATTTTAATAGAGTGAATTCAGTAAAGGTGCTTAGTTTAAACCCTTGTTGGAGGGCTGAAAGAGCAAAAAGGGAGTCTTAAAGTAACTTTGATATAATAACTGCATTAAGCAGCTGCCTCATCCAAGACTGAAAAACAAAGGGAAGAAGGTAGGGGTTGTCAGAACCTAGAATTCTGGAGGGATCCGATGGAACTGCATGCACCCTGATTCTCTGAGGAGAGGGTGTTGCTGGTTTCTCAGGAGCTCACAGGAGGGGCCTGGAGGAGCCAGGTTTGGTTGAGCCCTGCCCTGCTGGTGCTGGTGCCTCTGAGAGGGAGTTTAGAAAGAAGCAGGGAAGAATGAACTGCTGTTGTCAAGAAACAGCGAGCCACAGGAAGAAGGAAGTCCCTTGCAGCCTCTTCCTGCCTTCCATTTTCCCTTTAGCACCCCCTGTAGACAGAACCTAACTGGGAGCCCGCTGACAAAGGTGAGATAGTATTGGTGGAGTCCGAGCCCCAGCATCACAGAGCAGAGCATAACAGGGTAGGTGTGGAGCTGAGAGAAAATAACTTAACTAGCAAGTCTAAAAGGATTTTTATTATATTTTTCTAAGCATTTCCAGGCATATTTAGTAGGAAGATTTTCGGGTCATCTGGTCCATTATATCAACAGTTAGTAATAGCGATAGATGACTTTCTTTTTTTTCCAGCATATACCGTGAGCCAGGCACTGTTCTAAGCACTTTACATGAACTGCTTCCCAAAGTTCTATGAGGTAAGTACTATTATTACTACTATAAATTAATCTACCCCAAACCATACAGTTTGTAAGTGGTAGAGTTGGTGTTCTAATCCAAGCATTCTGGGTTCCATAATGCACATTCTTCTTTATTGTGCTGAAAGTTCTTCCCTACATCAAACCAAAATCTATCCTGCTGTAACTTCTACTCACTAGTTCTGTTTTTGGCTTCTTGCAAGGGGACATGTAAGTCTTTCTCCTTGTCTACATGACAAGCATGCATATGTTTGAAAAATGTTTTCATGTTTTCCCTGGCATAACATCCGTAGTTCTCTCCTCACATTTGCCATGACGTGACTTTCAGACCCTTCACCACGGTGGTTGTCATTCTTTCTCGTACGTGCTCTGACTTTGCTTTTCAGAGGTGGGGCACAGATTCGTCTTCTACTAACATGACCTGAGCCACAGTGATGTTTTGGGTAGGTCTGTCAGATTAATGATTCCCAGGGGAGTGTATGGAGTAACAGCCTGTCCTCCACTTCCCACCATAGGCAGCCTTTTTTTCCCCCCAAAGGCAACCTTTTTAATATGAACTGTTGTACCAGGTCTTTACCATCCCATGTGAGTTTGGTTGATTTCTTTTATTCTAAATGCAGGGCTTTATGTGTAGTCCTGTTAAATTATATATTGGCTCTTTTTGGTATCATGGAACCTGTTAAGATCTTTTTGCCGGATCAAATCTAAAAACATTGTATTTTCTTTTCTTCACAGTTTATATAATTCCAAAGTTTAACAAGCAGACCTTACATGTTTTCATTCTGTCTTTGGTAAAAATGCTAAACATGGTAGGTTTGAGAAGAAAGCTGAATGTTACACCTCTGGAAATCTTACTTCAGTTGATGGAGGTTTGGGGGGAATAGTTTTGACTATTCTTTCTGCTAAATTGGCGGGGGGAGCTGTCTGGAAAGGGCAGAATCTTGGCTGTCAATGAGGGGAGGAGAGAGTCAAGGCTAAGGATTGGCCTTTGGGCAGTCAGTCACCCTAATAAGGGACCACTTGGCAGAAGTAGAATGATCTGGTGGCTGTAGAAGGGAGAGAGTGCATATTGCACAGCATGCTTCTGGGTTGAGGCCTCTCTTGGCAGCTGTGTCAGCTGTCCTTTCTGTCCTCTTTAAGGGCCAGTTTCTTTGAAGCAGTGCAGGAAATGCCAGTGATTCAGCCTTGCATATTTCTTCTGCCTTATTGCAGCTCAGGACTGGTTTGTCTGGTGAGGAGTGAAGACTGTGTATGTATTTTGGGCTTATTTATTTGACCACCTGGGTGCCTTCCTGTGACTGGCCAGAGACACTTGCTTTGCAGGCTGTCAAGTTTTTGGTACCCTGTGGCAAGGTGAATACAGTGTGACCTGAGGTCTTGGTCCTGTGTGTGGGTAGCAACTGCATTCTGCCCTGTAAGGGAGCATTTGTCAAGTGCCTGACTTCTGGATGGTCTCAGTGAGGGATGAGGTAACAATAGCTTTGACTGCCTACTTTTCTGTCTCTCCTGTGGCGTGACGATGTGAGTTTGAGGGAAACCTCTTGTTCCCTTAGAGTTTGCCACTCTACCCCTCATGAACTACTGCAAAGTGGACTCTGTGTGGTTGCTGACCCCCAAAGCCCAGTTTCCTTAGGCAGTGAGCAAATCATAATGAGTGCCTTTTACACCTCTCATAGAGCTGAATATTTAACAAGTGTATTTATAATACAGGATTTCCCTACTCCCCAGCTGTTCAAACCTACAGATACTTTACAAGAATAATGTAACAAATGCTTGTATATTCTTCACCTAGATTCACTAATTGTTAACAGTTTGCTATTTTTGGTCTCTATCCTTCATTTTCTGAAACTTTTGACTGTTAGATGTAAACATCATGTTACTTCATCCCTAAATATTTCCACAAGTATTTCCTAAAAAAATAAGAGTATCTTCCTATCATAACCACAATAAAATTACACTCAGAAATTCAATACATCCGGTATACAATACTTGTTCAGATTGCTCTAATTTTTCCAATGATGTCTTTCATAGACTTTTTGTCAGTTCAGGATCCATTGAAGGATCATGCATGCGTTAGTTGTCACGACTTTGTGACGCCTTTATTCTGCTTTAACTTTGAACAGTTTTTAAATCCCTTAATAATCTTGAATGACTTTTCGTCTGTCACAGCATTGACATTCTTTAGAGTTCAAGTTAGTTTTTTGCAGAATGTCTCTTAATTTGGATTTGTATGACTATTTCCTCTTGACTGGATACAGGTTAAACATTTTTGGTAGAACTAGATAGGTTAATACAGTAGTTTGATAGTGAAGCTAGAAAACACATGGAAACAGTATTCAGTTTTGCATGACAGTACATAATTTAGCACTCATTTATGTTGTCTAATCTGTAAGCCCCATCAGAATTGAGAGAAGAGGGAATTCAGTAGGACCTGGAGGTACTAGGAGAGACTTTAGTAGGAAGGTGGGATTTGGAAGATGGATAGAATTTGAGGCAGTTGGAGTATGGTTAGACAAGCTGCTATTTGGACTTCTCATCCCACTACTAAGGTTATATATCATGAAAAGTGAATTCCCTCTTCAGAGTTTAGAGCTCTGTATCTTTCATGGTGTTTGTACTACTGGGAAGCCTAATAGTTTAGAGCTCTTGCTTTGGTTTCAGACAGGCCTAGAGACTGTGCTCAGCATTTTGACAGCTGCCTAACCTTAGGGAAGTTTCCTTATGTGCAAGCTAGAAAGAGTATTGGTAACTCTTTAAAATGTTATTGTGATGCTCAGAGTGAAATATTGCATAAATACTTGAATTAAAACATTTGAATGCCTTTAGGTGGGGGCAACACTTCCTAGTTTTTCCATGCACCACACTGGAACATTCATTTCTATTACCTGCCTAACCCCTGAAGGGGCTTGAATTTACCACTGCTGGATAACTGAAGGCATGGAAATGAGAAAGGACTTGGCTCATGCAGAGAGAAATGGGAAGACTGGCTTGATTAGTTAAGAGTGTACACTGTGGAACAGTGGGAAATAAGGTTGAATAAATGACTTGAGGCTATATAATGGAGGGCTTGGAAAGTTAAGACAAGGGATTTAGATATGGTGCTTTAGGGAGAAAACCATGGAAGGTTTTTGAGCAGGAGGGACACACTTGGAAATGTGAGTGGTATGGAGCCTCCTGAGGAAGGACCTTTCCTGCTTTAGAGACTGGATCCCTAGTATGGCAGGGCCTTCCCAGTGCTGACCACGTTGGGGTGTGGTTTGGCTGTCTTGCCACAGGGGGCCAGACTTTCTGCCCCAGTGACTCTTCCTGCTCTGCCACTGACCCACCCACATTGAACTAGGCTGCGTGGCTTCCCTTCCGGTGGCTGTCTGATCTACAGAATGCTGGGGCTGCCCAGGATGATGTGAGGCTGAGCTGACCAACAGTCGGCGGGATGGGGGAACGAACAGCATTCCTGTCCCTTTGCCCCTTCCTTGGGTGGAGGCTAATTATAAGCCAGATTGCCAGGAATCACTTTGTCCGAACCTGAGAAAGCTGTTCACCAGCAGGTAAGTCAAGATGGTTCCTGCCCTCTCTCTCCTTTTTCATAGGTCAGCTTTTTCCTGAACAGGATCTCTACTGCTTTCTTTTTCCTTGATCCAGGTTCTTCTAAGTAACCTTCTTTCAATTACTTGAAGTAAACAAGTTACTGCAGGAGATGGGCAGAGATGTTTAATAAACATATTCTTCTAGCTGTGGGAGGAGAGTCTAGGGGGTTTCACTGACCCCTGTTTTGAGGTAGATTACCCAGAACTATTGTGAACCAGGCACTAAAAGATGGCTCATACTCATAGGAGCCACTGCAGAGAAATACTGGTTTTAAGCTATCATTTCTCAGCAACTGGGTTTCAAAACCATTCTTGCTGTGCTTTAGTGTCCTGAGTTATCTCCCCTTTGAAAGACAGCAGGGAGGAACAGGAAGGGGGAGGTGCACTTATGCTGGGAGTCAGGGTGACTAGGTTTCTAGTCCTGATTACTGCTAACCAGCTGTGTGACCAGGGACAAACTGCCTAACCCCAGTGGACTATAGTTTTCTTATATGTAAAAATGAGCAGTTTAGATTATATGATCTAGAAGATTTCTTCCAGAGCCAAAATTTATGATTATGTAATGTGTGACTGTAAATTAGTATAATAGTTTATCTTTAACACACGTGACCATATATTGGCTATACCTTGTCCCCTATTGTAATTTTGGGACAATTAGAGTATTTGTAAGTTTGTCCCCCTCAAAGTAATTGTGTTCTCAGCCTTTACGTTTATTTGGGTGATGTTGCCAGTGCTCAAAACATTTTTGGCCTCTAAGCCAATCTTTTGAATATTCTCAGAGGTAGCAAATCTTCACTCTTGCTTGGTAGATTCAGTTTTTGGAAACAGCTAGAAGATACTGTGAGCCAAAGACAAGCAAGGCAGTATCTTTTTTGGTGAAGAATGAGGTGTGACTGTAAAATAATAAGATTTAATTTTTGTGTGTGTCTCGCATGGAGTAGACTTTAAAGGCAGTTCCCAAAGGAGTGTTTTGTAAATCTTAGGAGACTATTTTGATTACAGTTTTCACTTGATTCAACAAGACTGGAAATGTTTGTTTAAAAGGGTGTCACTTCCTTTATACTCCCTGTGCGTATGCCTGCTTCTAGGTCAAAGGGACAAGGTAGTGGGCGGAGAAAATTAGCCTTTCTCGTGGTAGTCCTCCCAAATCACAAATGTGCTGAGGGTCAAAAAGGGTTGGAACATGTTGCTATGGGACATTGTAGCTGAGGAGCCACTGCCGTCCCGGCTCCAGAAGACTCAACAACCACAAGTTCCTCAGGCTGCAGCAGCCACTGCTCACCAGCACACCATAGTCCATCAGGATGATTCCCAGGTGGCGTGGCTGAAGCAGGCGATTTGGTAGCTCCAGTCTTTTGTAGGAGAAATGATGTATCAGCTTACTTTGTTGTCTGTTGTTGTTTGTTTATTTGTTTTCCTCAGCAGTTTGAGTTTGAGGAAGGGAGGGGATGGGTGGGTGTCAAAGCAGAGGGGCTCTCTTGAACGCATTTCAGTTAGGCTGTCTGTAGTATCCTGGACTCTGTTCCTGGAAATGGTGTCTTGTTGATAACTAGTCAAGAAAATAAGGTGCTAAGCATCCTAATCAAAAGGTTCTGTCACTAAGTCACTTTGTGATTCTCTTTCTCACGGCCATGTTTTCTTCATTTTTCTTCATTGAAAGAGTTAGATACTAAGAGTTCTAGATCTGAAAACAGGTAGGCCAAAGGAGGTTTGAGGTAGGGAACTATCTGTTTGTTCTAAGCTGCTTGACTATTAGACTAGGGGGGTAGGAGTGGAATTCCTTTTTAGTCCTTAAATTATAGTGACTATACTCTCTACTCACAGTCACAGCTGAGTGATCAAATGTGAAGCAGCTATTTAATGAGAAGCAGGCACTGGGAGCTTTCTCCTGAAGAACAATCACAGGACATGCTGGTCTTGAGAGAAGTAGTCATACCCTGGTAGGACCTATTGTTTGAAGGAGGTGGGGGTGAATTTCATCAAAATGGACAGTGTGGATATTGTGATTTAGAAGGGTTAGAGACTTTGTTCCCTGCTGTTGTTAATTTCAAGCCTCTCTTTAAAGAGATCCTCTTAATGATTGGAGCAGTGTGGGATTCATTTAGAGAAAAAGCCCCATGTAACCACAATAGAAATTAAATGCCTAAGAGCAGAGCCAGTTGCTGGAGAGACCTAATCAGTTGCTTTTCAATACTTAGATCCTACAGTGACAGCAAGGAGAGAATAGGCTGCTTGGTAAGCTCGCTATGTACTAGGCTGGGAGATTTGGGCTCTAAACAGAGGAAGAGGTGATCTGTAGAATCCACACCTCTTAATCTCCCTATTTCTCTTCTTTCCCTCAGTGCCCTTTAGTTTTAATTAGGATTGTGTAAACACAGTCAGCTTGCCAGTCTCCTTAAAGTGGCAGGCCCGTGACATTTTCTGCTGGTCACTCTTGCTAGGTATGTGGCTTTAAAGTAGAGGGATTGTCCTCTTTGACAGTTTGGCTTCGCTGGCTGCCTCACTGAAAGACTTCTCTAGATTAGGACCAGTTGGCTGTCATTCAGTTGGGCAGCATTATTTAGCACCTGCGGTGTGCAAGCATTGTGTTGGAACGGAGCTGATAGGTGAATAAGATGGTTTCTGCTCTTCAGGAGCTTATTAGTCAAGTGAAATACATATGCAGCTAACGTTGACCCAAGGAGGAATGAAGTAAAGTGTGTAGAGGAACAAGCAATATGGAGCATATAGAGGAAACAACAATTATTTCTGAATTGGGGGTACAAGGAGAGCTTCGGAAGGGAGAAAGCATTTGAGCTAGGTTGTAAAGGGTGAATTAGAATTCCTTAAGTTCAGAAGAAAGGACGTTTTGGGTTTTTTTTTTTTTTTTTTGACCGTGCCACGTGGCTTGTGGGATCCTAGTTCGCCCACCAGGGCTCAAACCCGGGCCGTTGGCAGTGAGAGCACGGAGTCCCAACCACTGGACCACCAGGGAATTCCCTTTTTTAAAAAACGTTTTTTACTTTTTTCATTTTTTAGAAAGGGCATTACGGAGGAGGTCACGGCATGGGCAAAGGCACAGAGCCTGGAAAATGCCTGGCATGTCTGGGAAAAGTGTTCCTGAGATAGAAGATATTTTAGAGGAATGAGCTGGAGATGAGGCTGGAAAAGATGTTTGATGGTTGGATCTTAAAGAACTTTTAAGTGTCATGCTAAGGGATTTGGATTTTATTCTTCATGGAGTTAGCTCTTGAGTGTTTTGGAGTGTTTTTCAAGTGTAAGGTCTTAGATTTCAGGGTTGAGAAGGTGGTGGTCTTGGTTCTTAAAGTATAAAGTTTGTCAGCCATCTAATGTTTATGTACTTGATCCCTTAGTTATATTTTCTAAAGCACCTCCAAACACAAGAAGGCAGGAAATAGTCAGCAGTGTCCCTTTAGACTGAGCTTTCGCCACTCCCCAAAGATAGAGATTTTCTTAGGCATATACATCCTACAGTCTTGTTTAGTGCGTTGCTTACAACTGCTAATCCTTTTAAATATACAGTGGAAACCAAAAACATTTTTTTGAACAATATTTTGTACCTATGCATATTTCTGTGTGGCATAGTCCAGATCATATATTACCTACAATTTTGTCTTCTGCTTTTTTCCCATTTCCCATTGTTTTCATTATATAGATTCATATATGTTTATAATGTTGCTGAAGCTCTTTACAAATATTCCTTTTTTTTTTTTTTGGTTGTGCCTCTCGTCTTGTGGCATCTTAGTTCCCTGACTAGGGATCGAACCTGGGCCCCCTGCAGTGGAAGCTCAGAGTCCTAATCACTGGACCACCAGGGAATTCGCGATATTTCTAATGGCTGCATAATAGTCTATCATACAGGATTTTTATAGTGCTTTCAGTTTTTTCTATTTTAAACAATACTCTAATACTTAGATACAAATTATACAAGTAATATATATAATAAGTAAGTCCCTTGCACGTCACCCTTTATCCTAATCCTACTCTGCAGAGGTAACAATTACTTATTAATAGTTTTTATTAATTTATAATTTGTTAGTAATTTCTGGTGTATCTTTGCATGAACATTATTATGCATAAGTTTTGATCAGTATTTTTCATTATTTTCTTATGATACATCTCTGCAAATGAATTACTGGGTCAAATGATGTGAAATTAAAATTTTTTTTCCTGATTGTACTTCATGGTACAGTTTAGAAAACATGAAAAGTAAGGTTTTTAAGGGAGGAAGTAAGAATACCCATAATTCCACAACTCACAAATAAACATTATTTGATATATTTCCTTATAAATATAACATGCATATTCACACTCACAATTGTGCATATGTGTGTGTATGTATCACATACACACTTGTATATGTAGTTTAAAAAATAAACGGTCATACCACACTAACACTATATATCGTGCTTTTAAAATTCAACATTTCCCCATGTCATTAAAATTATTTAGAATATTTTTAATGACTGCATAAGGCTTCATCATATGGATATATCATAATTTACTTGAGCTATTGTTAGATACTTAGTTTTTCTCCAGTTCTTCATAATGATAAATAATTATATTAATACATATATATCTTTGTTTATATTTCAGATAATTTTCTAAACTTTTATTGCTGTGAATGGAATTATTTGATCAAAGAACACAAACTTTGTTTTTTTTAGCAGTCTCACTTTAAAATTTTTTGGTAAAATATACATAACAAAATTTACCATTTTAACCATTTTAAAGTGTTAAATTCACAATTAAGTGTGCAATTCACTGACATTAGGTATATTTACAGTGTTGTGCAGTCATCATTGCTGTTCATTTTCAGGACATTTTATCATCCCAAGCAGAATCTCTGTTCCCACTGAACAATAGCCCCATTCCTTCCTCCCCCAGTCCCTGGTAACCTCTATTTTACTTTTGCTCTCTACGAATTTGCCCATTCTAGGTACCTCATAAATGGGATCATACAATTTTTGTCCCTTTGTGTCTAGTTTATTTCACTTAGCATAACATTTATTTCACTTAGCATAATATGGACATTTTTTAGGTTCTTGATATGTATTGCCAAATTTCTTTCCAGAGAACCACTTAAAGAATGCCTGCTTGCTTACATGAGAAAATGCACTGTTCCTTCTTTAATCATTAACTTCTCAATCAAAACCCTAGATTAAGTTATCTCTCCAGGAAAGTATGATAGCTTCTTTGCCATTATTATATAAAATCAACATTTGGGAGAGGATGGAAGGAGAAAGTGGGGTGGGTGGGAGTGTCATTGTATGAAGGTTGCATTTGCTAAAATGAAAGGTCAATTCCCCTCAATTCCCCATGTTTAAAATGGGGATGATGGCACTTTCCCCATCTGCCCTACAGGAAGTGAATGGCCTAAAGTTCCCAGTTGCAATTACTTACTTTAGTGGCCAGGATCTTCAGAAGGGTAGGATCTAGAGAGGGAGAATTGGCTTTCCTTTCCCACAAAAATCAGGGTCCTAGCTCTTAGCAGTTGGCTAGACATACTGGAAATGTTAGCTGCTTCCTGGAGAATCTTCTCTCTATAAGCAAAAGGGAAGGAGAGACCCCTGTAATGTGGTGGTGGGGGTGTGTTTAGCAGCAGAAATAGTGGGGCTTCCTTTGCTTTCATATTATCATTGTAGTGTGCGAGTGGGAGCTACATTGCTTGTCCAAGTCACTGAAGGACAGTAGGAACCAGATCTGTTTCCCATTAGTTGAAATTAAAGAGACAAGGAAGATGAAGAATAGCACGTAGGAAACTCTTTAGAGTAGTGTCCCAACCAAGAAGTAGAGGAGTGTCTTTTGACTTCTTTTGAGTGTTTTGGATTCTTTTCTTCAATATTATATACCAGACCTATACTGCATATAAATTTATTTTAAAATGAGCCACACTGTCTAACATAGCCACACTCTAGTCAATTGGACAACAGTTAATCTCATTATGAAACTTTCCTTTAGGTGTTAAATGTGAGTTATTGTTTTGTTTAGGCTCAGGTATAAATCTTTTTCGTTTTGCAGGCCACGTAGTTGCAACTACTCACCTTTGCCATTGGTGAACTGAAGTAGCCATAGACAATACATAAATGAATGGGCATGGCTGTATTCCAGTAAAACTTGATTTACAGAATTGGTGCAGCTTGCCCTCAGGCCATAGTTTATTGACTCTGGGTAGTGGAAAATACTTTAGATAGTCAGAAGGCCTAGCTTTGATGGGAAGTTGTTCAAAAATTTAGCTTTGATGTCTGCTACTTACTAGCTGTGTCACCTTAGCCTCTCTGAGTTCTCTTGTTTAAATTCAAAATGGTAATACTTTCCATTAAAAATAAGAATGACTAATTATACATATGGATACTTAACTTTTCTGGAAATCAGGAAAATGTAAATTAAAACAATAATATATTATTTTCTATCCTTTATATTGGTAAAATAGAAAATAACATCTATTGTTGGAAGGGTGTCGAAAAGGGAAGTTTTATGCTCTGTTGGTGGAACTATAAATTGGTATACCTTTTTGGATGCTAATTTGGGAGTACCTGTCAACATTGAACATGCACAGACTTCATCAATTCCAATTATTGGTACATATCCTAGAGAAATATTAGCTTGTATGTAAAAAGAGGTTCACCAGTGTTATCGATGTAGCATTCTTTTTTTTTTTTTTTTTTTTTCCTTTTTTTTTTGCGGTATGCGGGCCTCTCACTGTTGTGGCCTCTCCCGTTGCGGAGCACAGGCTCCGGATGCGCAGGCCCAGCGGCCATGGCTCACGGGCCCAGCCGCTCCACGGCATATGGGATCCTCCCAGATCGGGGCACGAACCCGTATCCCCTGCATCGGCAGGCGGACTCTCAACCACTGCGCCACCAGGGAGGCCCTCAATGTAGCATTCTTTGTCATGACAAAACACTATGAACAACCTAAATATTCAAACACAGCAAAATGAGAAAATAAAGTGGCACAACCTTACCGTGGCATTTTTCATGAGCTCTTAAAAGTATGAGGAATCCATTATATACTAATAAGAAACAGGTCAAAAAATTTTAAGTGAAAAAGTCAAGTTGCAGGGGCTTCCCTGGTGGCGCAGTGGTTGAGAGGCCGCCTGCTGATGCAGGGGACACGGGTTCGTGCCCCGGTCCGGGAAGATCCCACATGCCGTGGAGTGGCTGGGCCCGTGAGCCATGGCCGCTGAGCCTGTGCGTCCGGAGCCTGTGCTCCGCAACGGGAGAGGCCACAACAGTGAGAGGCCCGTGTACCGCAAAAAAAAAAAGTCAAGTTGCAGGACAAAGTATACAGTATGACAACAGGTAGATAGACCAAACACACAACACACTCTTTGTCTGTCTGCACACATACGTGTATACATATGTATATGTATGTATACACGTCTATGTGTATCTCTATACATACATGTATATATACATATATGTGTGTGTGTGTGCATGCTTAGGAAAACTCTGAAAGGTTATACAGCAAACTTACAACAGTGGTACCTCTGAGGAGGGGAGGGCCATTGACAAATGTGGGTTAAAGTTTGGTGAGTGGGGAGTTTTGCATTTTACTCTGTGTACTTCTGTATTATATTATTTCATAGTGATAATGTATTCTCTCTTCTTCCCACTAGTTTGGATTGCTGGTGGGCTTGTCTGCACTTGTCAGGGTCAGGAGTGTGACACAGTAGGATTAATTCCCCAACCCAGCTCTGCCCACGTCAGTTGAGTTGGAAGCAGCTGCTCAGACCAGAACAAGGAGCACATGTATGAGGGGGTGGGCGGGCACTGTGCGCAGGTGGCTGGGAGAGGCGGCCAGACAGGCCAATTCTGATTTACCAGCAGTAACCATCACATGTCACGTCTTGACATTCTCCAAACTGCTTTGTTCTCGGTTATCACACGGGGCCCTGAGAAGAATTCTGTGAGCAAGCAAGGCACGGATGATGTTAGGAAAAGAAGCAGTCAAAACGTGGGACAACAAGGAAAGCGTGTGTGTAGAAATAGTTTTTTTGTTTCATTTAAAAAGAAATATGTACAGGGATATTCATTACAGCACTGTTTGAAATGCTAACATTGGAAATAGCCATGTCCATCAATAGGAAAATATGTGAACACATTATGGTATATACTTTATATGTACTGTTATTATATAGTTTTTTAAAAGTATGAGTTAGAATTTTATTTACTGATCCTTGGGGGGATGTTCATGATCAGTTATTAAGTGAGAAAAATAAGTTGCAGAGCAATGTTAATATGTAAGCCTAGTTTTTGAAAAATAGAGAACAATAAAAAGAATCCTCTTAAATATAAAAATATATTTGTGCTTATGTTTTTGGGGGGACTTGGAGGCTGAGAGAGTACTAATTTTGTTTTTTATCTAACTTTATATTGCTTCATTGGTTTTAGAGAACAAGGAATATAAACTTGTCTAAGTAAAAAATGAAGTTTCCTAAACAGTTTTTCATCTTAATTGATTTTTAAGAGGTGCTTTAATTTTTTTTAGTGAGTTAATGAAATAAAGAATTATGAAAGTAAAAACAGAGTTATCATGTAAATCTTCTCTTGGGTTTAGGGGAGGTATCTGGGTATTGGAAAGAAAACCCAGGAGTAAGGGAGCCAATTTTGTAGTTGTAGTTCTAAATTTTCTGATGTGTGAGCTTTAATTTAATAAGATCATTTAACAACTGTTAAACAAGGGCCTCTAAAATGAAGAACTTGTACCAGGAGACACTGATCTCCAAGGTCCTTCCTAGCCCTAACGTTCCACAGGTTTATGGTTCTACAGTTCTACAGTTGAACCACCTCTTGAGATTTTAGAACGTTACATTTCATTTATTTTTAAATGGCTTTTTTGTTTGTTTGTTTGTTTTTTGTTTTGAATAAATTTATTTATTTTGGGCCGTGTTTGTTCTTTGTTGCTGCGGTGCGGGCTTTCTCTAGTTGCGGTGAGCGGGGGCTACTCTTCGTTGCAGTGCGCGGGCTTCTCATTGTCGTGGCTTCTCTTGTTGCGGAGCACAGGCTCTAGGCGTGCGGGCTTCAGTAGCTGTGGCATGTGGGCTCAGTTGTTGTGGCTCGCGGGCTCTAGAGCTCAGGCTCAGTAGTTGTGGAGCACGAGCTTGGTTGCTCCGTGGCATGTGGGATATTCCCCGGCCAGGGCTCGAACCTGTGTCCCTTGCATTGGCAGGCAGATTCTTAACCACTGCGCCACCAGGGAAGCCCGTCTTTTGTTGTTGTTGTTTTTACATTTTAACAGTCTAAAATTAGAATGCATTTTATAATTGGCATTGGCCATTTTTTCACATTTTTATTATCTCTGAAATTGAAATATCTATCATTGATGATATAGGATAGTTCTACTTTTCAGTGCCAATTTTTTTTTCATTAACTATACTCTTGGCCCCTTCCTGGGGTTCCCTTTCTCCTAATCCCAGTGGGTGGATATGATATTTGAGTGTGCAAGGATTTTGTGGTTATTTAACTGGTAGGTGTCCTATATGTAATTGCTCCTTGAGAAGTTAGATAAATATGTATGTAGCCCTGAGGCATCCAACTTAAAGCTTCTGAATTTTGATTAGTCTCTATCATAATTTTGCCTGGTATTTGCTTTTTAAAGTATAACATACACACAGAAAAGTTTATAAAGTATATAGCTCCTGACTTTACAGAAAGTGAACACACCTGTGTAACTAGTGCTATATCAAGAAATAGAACATTAGCAGCATCCCATTATGCCCTTCCAGTCATTATCCCCGTGCTGTTTTCTTTTTTTTTTTTTTTTTTTTTGCGGTATGCGGGCCTCTCACTGTTGTGGCCTCCCCCGTTGCGGAGTACAGGCTCCGGACGCGCAGGCTCCGGACGCGCAGGCTCAGCGGCCATGGCTCACGGGCCCAGCCGCTCCGCGGCATATGGGATCCTCCCAGACCGGGGCACGAACCCGTATCCCCTGCATCGGCAGGCGGACTCTCAACCACTTGCGCCACCAGGGAGGCCCAAATATAGTCTTTTTTTTTTTTTTGCGATGTTTTCTTTTTAAATGTAGTGAAAGTATACATCGGGATGGCTCATAATTATCTTGGGTGAGTCTGCTGGAAAGAGCTCCAGGTTTGGAGCCAGAGGATCAGAGTTGCGTCGTGGTCCTGTTGCTTTTTAGTTGTGTGACCTTAGGTAAGGTACTTTTATGAACTTCATTTCTTTTTGATAAAACGAAAACAATAATGTCTGCCTCATAGAGCTGTTGTGATCTCACGTGAAATATTTTGTAGATGGAAAACACTGTCGGTGAAAAGCCGTACAGAGCTGCTAGTCATTTTTGGTGAGGGAGGTAGAGGCCCAAGCAGGAGATGATGTGAACCTCAAGTAAGAAGAGAAAATGAAGAAGTTTGTCTGATCCTCAAATCCCTTCTCTTAACCACCTGTTATCTCCTTTTTTTATTGACATTGTTGTAGTCACTAGTTTCTGTTAAATTCTCCAAAATGGAAATAACATAGAGGACCTAAAAGGAATCCCCAAAGATTTGGAATTTCTCCCAAAGTCTCTCATTTCCTCTCTTAATGCTGGTGCCTCCTGGAGCTATGTAAGGCAGAGGCTTTGGCCTAAGATTAACCAATTTCAATAGCAAATGAATACACCATCCCTTTACAGGCCTAAGAGGCAAGTGTGATCCCACCATAGACCCACTTCTGATTATAGTCACGCTGTTACAAATGTGACCCAAATCTCTATCTCTAGCCTTCTGTATAAAGATTGCATCTGAAGAGCATTCACTTTAATGACGTAATTTGAAACCTTTCATTCATTCAGTAAATGCTTAATCAGGTACCTTCTGTGTGCCAGGAGTTTTTTCAGTTCTAAGAATTCAGTGGTGAGCACACAGTATGTGAGTTCATGGAACTTATGGTAATAGGAAAAAGAGAAATTAATGAAATATAAAAAGATGTAATTAGAGACTATGGGTGCTATGAAGGAAAGGGTATGGTGCTGTGCATAGTAGGAACCTGACCTAATCTAGATGGTTAGGGAGAGTTTACATGGGGAGGTAACATTTGAGCTAAGATATGAAGGATAAGTTAGAATTAATCAGGTGAATAGGTAGGAAGAGAAAGCTTCAGGTAGGAAGAAGAGCCTGGACAACACTAGACCACACGAGGAAGTAACTTTTTACTAATGAATTTTCAGCCTCTAATAGTAGCTACATTTATCTCTGTACCAGGTACTGTGCTAAGTACTTCCTTTACACATACGATCTTGTGAATTCCTTATATCAACCCTCTGAGAAAGTATTATTCTTTTTTTTTTAATAATTGTAATACTTTATTACTGAAGGTTATTTACATAGTGTTTAAGGCACAATAAAAAATGAATTACAATACAAAAGTTCTCTTCAAGTAAAAGACACTGAACAGCAGGACTATATTAACCCTTGAATATTTAGCCAAGACACAAAAGCTACAAGTTTTGCTGGAAACACTTTCCATGAGTATTTAACTACCTCTTCACACTTATGGAACATCACCCAGGCCATCTGTTTGGAGAAATACCCAGTTACTATATTTTCAAAGGTTGAATTATAGAGAAAAATAGAAAATGTGAAAGGTAATATAGACTTTAAATCTAATTTTTAGTTTCAAAACTGGGTACTGAAACTGTACTTTTTTAGACGGTATAAAAGGCAAAATGACAAGTATGGAATGCATTTCAGAATCAAGGTCCATATGTAAATTATACCAGGTTTTCTTTTAGTATTGGAAAAAATATCAAAGTTCATCATCTTTAAATACAGATAAACTATTTGGAAATTCCAGTTTGTTAAAAGAAATAACATCTTCAGCCTAGTTGGTGAAAACTGAAAATATCAAGCTGTAAACATGGGGCGGGGGTAGGGGGAGAGGTTCCTAAACATTTAGATGTTTTCTATTCTTCAAATAAGTGCCGCAGTAGCTTAAGTTTGGAAAGACACTGGGAGACTAGACACTTTTTAAAAAGCACTCTTCTTTCTATGATCCACTTATAAAGTTTGTTTTATCTACTAGTATAAGAGAAAAAAAATAATAAAGTTGGTTGTTGGTTTCATTCTGTTAGTTTCGGTATTTCTTTGCCCCCACACCAAATCCTCGCCCCAAATAAGCAACTGAATTAAAAAATAAATAAAAGAAAAAAATTTAAATAATCTCTTCCAGTTCTCAGAGCTTTGTATAACATTATACAAAATTATTATCATTTAGGGTTGATTTTTTTCACTAGCCCTAAATTTTTAAATTGTAATATACTCCTTCAGAAACCTTCCATTTAACTGCTTAATGATTCCAGTCTACAAATGAACATAGATTTTGCTCTGTTGTTATAAATAATTGAATTGGGGGAAAAACTGTAGTAAGCTAAACAGTCATTCACTGCTTGTGAAAGATCTGAGCTGTTGATTGCTTGTCACAGCACAGAAAAAAGGTGACAAGCAATTCATCTTGCGGTGGCATTTGTCAATCTATTAGCATTTATGTAACCTTCCCTAGTTACTCTGTGGTTTAGACTTGTACTACTGTAAACCTTGGATCAATTGACCAAAAACAAAAACCTGCCATCTAGGGTATTGAAAGAAATTCAATAAAATAATATGTGTCCCATACTTAAGGAGAGCCATGAAAATCAAACTGTTCTTTAACAGTTTGAATTTAGAATTTTCTGTTAATCAATCAAAAACAGTTGGGAGAATTAGCTCACCTTTTGAGAGTGTGAGAAGGAAAGAGTAAACATGTTAACTTTAGTAGCAAGAATGCTGCTCTAAGGAAACTAATATACTAAAGGAAATGTTATGACAGACAAAGTTGACTTTTATCCCATTTGATGCCAATATATGTGTATACAAGTCATAATCCACAAGGAGCGTTTAAGGGCAAAAATGTAGCTTCCTAGTATATAAAAGCTAATGAGCATTTGAAAAAAATACAATATTTGTACTCTGAAATTAAATAGAACCTTAGTAACAGGGCTGTGTGTGTGTGAGTCTGGTGGTATCTGCTCAAGAGGGGCCCTATGCTGGCTCCAGAGGAACGTTGCTTGTCTAGGTGGTTATATACTGCAGAGCTGGTTGGAAGACAGGTCACAACTGGAAAAGCCAAAGAAAAGCTTCCATTAACTCCAACTTATCTCAGGGCTTTTGTTCTTGGAAATCTTCAGCTTCCATCTAATAATGTTAGTCTGTGTCTTCTAAATAAGCAGAAGCCTTTTTTTCTTGGTTGAGCTTTTCTTCTTCTTTTCAGTGTGTGTGACGCTGAGCTGGATCTCCCCTATCAGCCCATCAACATCAGGTGGGTTCTTCACCTGGCAGGTGTATGTCCCATTGTCATCAAACTGTAGCTTCCAGAGGAGGATGGGGACATCACACCGCTCAGGGTTCCCATCCCAGACCACCGAGTCCTTGAAATGCCCACTCATGGGTCTGAAGGGATCCACATAGTAGTAGGAAACAAACTGCTTAGACCCCCATCTTGAGGACGGAAATTCCAGGTCACTGTTAGAGCATCACCCACAGGGGCAAAGCTGGAGAAAGTGCATTTTAACTGAACATCTGTCCCATTGACAGCCTCCAGCACATGGTGGGTATAAATTTCCACAGCTGCTATTGGCCAAAGAGAAACTGGAGAACACTTATACCACAGAAGTCCACCCACTGGAGCAAAGGCTCCGAGCCCCATGCCAGGCCTCCCAACCTGGGGGTCCGGCAACGGGAGGAGGAATTCCCAGAGAATCAGACCTCGAAGGCTAGCGGGATCTGACTGCAGGACTTCCACAGGACCTGCTAGTATTGGAGGGTCCCCTGCAGAGGCGGGGAGTGGCCTTGTGTCACCGTGAGGACAAGGACGCTGGCAGCAGTTCTGGGAAGCACTCCCCAGTGTGAGCCCTCCCAGAGTCCGCCACCAGCTCCACCAAAAAGCCGGGTAGGCTCCAGTGCTGGGTCGCCTCAGGCCAAAAAACTGAAAGTATTATTCTTATTCCCATTTTACAGATGGGGAACCTGGGAGCACAGGGAAGCTAAATAACTAGTCCAAGCTTGCAAAGCTAGTAAGCTCTAGAGCCAGGATTTTAATGAGGCTGTCTAGCTCCAGACCCCATGCTCTTAGCCATTATGCTGTATTGCCTTCCTCCTATTTCTCACCATTCTAGCCTGTAGTTCATACCGACTGGAACATAGATCTGATCTATGTTACTCCCCTTTACTTCTTCCCTTTAGAAACCTTGGTTGTTTCCCATCGCCTACAGGATAAAATCTGAATTCCTTAGCGTGATGTAAGTACCTCACAATTTAGTACTACTTAGCCTCATCATCTGCTACACCTTACTAAAACTGCATGCCATTGCTCAAATGTAACAAGCTCTGTCTTTGCACGTGCTGTTCTCCCTGCTAGAATGCTTTTTTTTTTTTTTTTAAACTTTTGGTGAAACCCTACTCATCCTACTCATACTTTAAGTACTCCGCTTAAATGTTACTTCCTTGGTAAAGCTTTCCTCATCATCCCTCCTGAGTTAATGTCCCTCACAGCTCCTGTAAAACAGTAACTCCTCCTGTGTTCCTCTTCTGAAGTCTTTCACCAAAGCAAGAATCCTAGAGGTTTTTTCTCCTCCCCACCTTTCCCACACTCCCGTATCCTAAGAGCTTGGAGTCTACCTCCGCAATATATACCTTTCTTTTTAGTTCCTGCTGCCCTTGCCTGACAGCAGCAGTTTTGTCTCTGCCACTACAATTGCCGCCTAACTCTGTGTTCTGCCTCTGGACTCAATGTCGTGCCAGATTCATCTTTTCCCAGAGCACATATAAGCATGCCATTCTCCTGCTCAGAACCCTTCAGCGCCTCGCAGTGCTGTTTAGTAAGTCACTCCTGGTCTCCACTAGACTTTCCAATGTTCTCTCACCTTCCTTTCAACATTACCCGAGGCCATGTTCTTTGGGCTCATATTTAGGTGAGTTATAGGTATGTTTGTTTCTTCACAGGATCTTGAGCCTGTCTAATTCATCTTTGAGTCCCCAGCACAGAATTTATAGGTGTTTGTTTCATGTTTATAGTTGAATGTCCCTGATTAAATTTCATTAACTACAAGTAAAGAGTAACATATCTTATGCATTTTGGAGACTTTGTATTGCAAATAGTTTTTTTAAAAAAGAGTTTGGTCCTAAAGCGAGGAAGTTTTTAGGAAAATTGCTTGTGAGGAATTTTGTACTTCTCAGTGATGCCAGAGACATGGGATGTTATTTTATTGACTGCAGTTCAAGTTACTTAGTATCTTTAAGGATGGAGAAAATGATTCCTGCCTTGCGCATTTCAGGAGCTGTAGCAGAAACAATTTGAACAAGGATTTCCTAAGTGCTTTGTATGAATAAAAGGCTATGCTGTTTCGGCGACTGTGAAGCAGCGAAGGTCCTGGCTGGGAGAAGGACCTTGGATCTGATTGTCCTCCCAGCCTTTCGACCCTCCCCCAAAGCCCCTTAAGAAAATGACTTGAGCCAAAAAAAAAAAAAAAGGCTATGCTGATGAGAAAGGTACAGGATGTAGCTGAGTTGGGCTGGAGAGAGCCATGGATTTAGACTTAAGTTCTGGTTCTGCAGCCTTGGTGGTTGACCTTGAGGCAGGTATTGTCTTCTTTTTGAGGCTTAGGTTCCTAGTTATAAAATTGTAATAAACATGCTTGCCTTTTAGGGTTCTAAATTTAGGGGAGATTAATTGAGATGTGAGACAGCCTTCTTTAAATCCTTGAAGTCTGTTAAAATGTTAGGGTTTTTAAATTTTTTAATTTTTTATCATGACCATGTTAGACATTAGTCCCATTTATTTTACTTATTGGTAACATATTGCCCAGTTTGGTTCTTGAGTCAATCTGGCATCCTTTTCAGAAATCCAGCCCCTATTAATATTTGTATTTGTTCATTTCTATCAGTGGTTAAAGTCATCCTGGTGTGGTAGAAGGAGAAATGGATTTGAACCAGAAAAACAGAGGTTTCAGTGCTATGTAGGAGGTGGAGATATGGAAGACAGAGCGAGGAAGAGGAGAACAGAGAAAGAGAGAGTGGGAGAGAGGGAGAGAAGGGAAAAGAGAGAGACGTCCTCTGAGTTTTGTGGCTACTTAAAGCCTATTTGAAACAAACCAGATCCTGGGCAGGCTCCCTGTTCTCCAAGCTTATGTTCTGAAATCACAAGTTGTCTCAAATTGGCAGGCCTTGCTCAGGCATACAAATAAGTTGTAAAATTTCTATCTTGGGCTTCCCTGGTGGCGCAATGGTTAAGAATCCTCCTGCCAGTGCAGGGGACACACGGGTGCGAGCCCTGGTCCAGGAAGATACCACATGCCGTGGAGCAACTAAGCCTGTGCGCCACAACTACTGAGCCTGCACTCTAGAGCCCGCGAGCCGCAAACTACTGAGCTCGCATGCCACAACTACTGAAGCCCACGTGCCTAGAGCCCGTGCTCCACAACAAGAGAAGCCACTGCAATGAGAAGCCCGCTCACAGCAATGAAGACCCAACGCAGCCAAAAAATAAATTAATTAAAAAAAAACATTTCTGTCTCAGGCAGAAGATAGGAAATCTTCAGCAAAGTTGTCACGTGTATTCCCGCATGGATGTAAGGGGGGGGACTAGAAGACCGTTAAGGTCTCTTTCATCCTTGAGATTCTGTGATTTGTTGACCAGGTATAGAAAGCTGCTTTTCTTTAGGCTGTTTAGATAAATGTAATTATAAATTGCACTTTCTCTGTGGCTTTTATTTTATTTTTTTAAATTATTTTATTTATTTTTAAATTTATTTTTGACTGTGTTGGGTCTTTGTTGCTGCGCGTGGGCTTTCTCTAGTTGCCGCGAGCGGGGGCTACTCTTCGTTTTGGTGTGCGCACGGGATTCTCATTGCGGTGGCTTCTCTTGTTGCAGAGCACGGGCTCTAGGCCTACAGGCTTCAGTAGTTGTAGCACACAGCCTCAGTAGTTGTGGCTCACAGGCTCTAGAGCACAGGCTCAGTAGTTGTGGCTCACGGGCTTAGTTGCTCCACGGCACGTGGGATCTTCCTGGACCAGGGCTCAAACCCGTGTCCCCTGCATTGGCAGGTGGATTCTTAACAACTGCGCCACCAGGGAGGTCCTGTCTGTGGTTTTATTTATGAAACTTTTTTTTTTTTTTTTTTTTTTTTTTTTTTTTGCGGTACACGGGCCTCTCACTGTTGTGGCCTCTCCCATTGCGGAGCACAGGCTCCGGACGCACAGGCTCAGTGGCCATGGCTCACAGGCCCAGCTGCTCCGTGGCATGTGGGATCTTCCTGGACCGGGGCACAAACCCGCGTCCCCTGCATCGGCAGGCGGACTCTCAACCACTGCGCCACCAGGGAAGCCCTATTTATGAGACTTTTAAATGCCAAGTATAGCTCTAGTCACTTTTCATTGTACCCCATGCAAAGTTGGTACTACCAGTTTCAAAGGACCTCCTCTCATCAGGATTAATGAACACCCACATGTGCCTCGCCTTGGGCATGGAACCCAGTAGGATGACAAAGTGCCTGTTTCTAGTGGACTTGCAATTCTGGGGGGAAGGAAGCCCTAACTGGTGAGGTTTTGACCACGTTCTGAGGAAATTCATTATTGCAAGATTTTAAAAAAAATTATTTATTTTTGGCTACATGGGGTCTTCATTGCTGTGCGCGGGCTTTCTCTAGCTGTGGCGAGCGGGGGCTACTCTTTGTTGTGGTGCACTGGCTTCTCATTGCAGTGGCTTCTCTTGTTGCGGAGCACGGGCTCTAGGCGCGGGCTTCAGTAGTTGTGGCTCGTAGGCTCTAGGGGTCAGGCTCAGTCGTTGTGGCGCACGGGCTTAGTTGCTCCGCGGCATGTGGGATCTTTCTGGACCTGGACTTGAACCTATGTCCCCTGAATTGGCAGGCGTATTCTTAACCACTGCGCCAGCAGGGAAGCCCTATTGCAAGATTTTTGTTGTTGAGAATGGTGTCCTGGAGAAAGAAATCATGGGAAATTTTTGGAGATACTTTAGATATGATCTGACGCTCACCTTCTTTTACTGAGACCCAAGGTAGGGCAAGTGCCTTTCTGAAAGCCACAAATACAGTCTGTGGCTGATACAGAATTTATCTCTGGGGCTTCCAACAGCAAACCTAGTGTGTTTTCCATCATTAGCAAGGCTGTCTCCAGGAGTTGCAAATCTTTACATTAAAACTGTTCCTTGGGCCTCCCTGGTGGCGCAGTGGTTGAGAGTCCGCCTGCCGATGCAGGGGATACGGGTTCGTGCCCCGGTCTGGGAGGATCCCATATGCCGCGGAGCGGCTGGGCCCGTGAGCCATGGCCGCTGGGCCTGCGCATCCGGAGCCTGTGCTCCGCAACGGGAGAGGCCACAACAGTGAGAGGCCCGCATACCGCAAAAAAAAAAAAAAAGAAAACTGTTCCTTTAGTTTCTTTTACCTTTCTTATCATCAGTTCTGTGTTTGTGAGCAAACACTGTGCTAGATATGTTGCCTTTAGGGACAGAGCCATTTGCTCCTCTGTGACGATGAAAAAGGGTGACAGGTTCTTAGGCGTTTTGTGAAAGACGTTCTTGAGGGAGAACTGAGTAGAGCCTCTTGGATGTCATAATGAATCGTCTCTGGATTTTGATTTACCCTCTGCTTTTCTCCCCAGAAAGATCAGGCTTACCAACACTGCCTCATTACTTTGCCATTACCCTCTGGAGAGGGAGAATGAGGCCTGGTAAATAAGCTCCAGGTCAGGGTTCTGAAATATTAGTCCTTCCCTCCAGCCAGTGGCATTTCCTGCAGCCTTCTTTCTCCATGGCTTCTCACCCTTGAGGTATATCAACATCTCTTCTAGTAGAAGACTCTCCTTCTGTGCTTGCTGCCTCAGAGGAGTTTTTGTCCTTTAATGTTTGTAAAGCTATTGCATCTTCAGAAAAAAATCTTTAGTGGTTACTTTTGAAATTGGAACTGTTGAATGTTTTTGATTAAACAGTTGATTTTTATTAGGAGGTAGAGGTACAAGGCTTCTTTGAGCCACTGAGAATGCGCTACCTTTTTTTCACCCATTCAATGATTGCTTATTCAAGAGCAATAGACAATAGTGCAGAGACCAGATAGATAACTCACTACTTATGTGACTAAGTCACTTAATTCCTGAGCCTCAGATTTCTTCATCTTTAGAAATAAAACCCACCTTATAGATTGTCCTGAGAATTAGATGAAATGACCATGTACGTGTAAGAGGATGGGACCTGGACTCAAGGTGGGCTCAAATTTTGCCTCTAACACTTACTTTTTGTGACCTTAGGCAAGTTATGTAATCTTGCTTATTCTCAGTTTCCTTTTTGGTTAAATAGTGATGATCATAGTATTTTGGGTTATTGTGTCACTGGGTTATTATGAGGATTAAACGAAATAAAGCTCGGAAGTGTTTAGTATAGTGTCTGGCACATACCAAGTGCTCATTAAATGTTAGCTATTAATTACAACAGTAACAGCAACAATAATGATAGTCTTGGGCTTCCCTGGTGGCGCAGTGGTTGGGAGTCTGCCTGCCGATGCAGGGGACGCGGGTTCGTGCCCCGGTCCAGGAAGATCCCACATGCCACGGAGCGGCTGGGCCCGTGAGCCGTGGCCGCTGAGCCTGTGCGTCCGGAGCCTGTGCTCCGCAACGGGAGAGGCCACAGCAGTGAGAGGCCTGCGTACCGCAAAAGAAAAAAAAAATGATAGTCTTTATGTATTTATTATGCTAGGACCTCAAGTGGCAGAGGAGGGACTAGAAGGCATTGCACAGGGTAATGGATCCCTAAGAATTTTTTCCTGCCAGCTTTCCTCGTGGGAGGGCCTGTAGGGACTGAGAGAGAGGCTCTCATTGGCCCTTAGCCTATAGCTTCCTACGGTGAAAGCTTCCCTTCCAGGCTGGTAGGCTGAGGTAGGAGGTTCAGAGGGACTTCAGAAGACAATGAGAAGACCAGTCAGGCAGGGTGGAGGGTTTGGGTAAGGGCAGTAAATGACTCTGGAAGGTAAGACCGGGGTCAGGTCATAGAGGGCCTTGAATGCCAGGCAAATTATTTGTATTAAGAAGCACCCATTCCAGAGCTGTCTCAGGGGAATCTCTCCCTTCCCATCTTCTGTTTAAACTTATAAAAATCATAATACACAAAAAATTATAACATTTACATTTTAAACAAGAATAATAAAACACCCATACACCATATACCACCCAGCTCAGAAGATGTAGCATTACCAGGCCCTTTGAAACACCCTGTGCATTCCTGCACCCATCACGAAGCCCCTCCAACCTCTATCTGAAGCCTATTCCAAATTTTGTGTTATGTGTCATTTTCTTTCCCTTCTTCCTTTTTCTTTCACTCTCTCTTTCTTTTAAAAATGGTTTTACCACTCTTATCCCTTTTAGTCTTTTGGACAGTGAGCAGGGGCTGTGGAATCCAGCAGGAGCCATGTGGCCTGCCTACTGCCTGGCTAGGCTGGGAGGAGGGGTGGGGAAGTTCTGCCGGCTGGCTGCCATCGGAGGGGAGGGGAGGGGAGGGGAGGGGAGGGGAGGGGTGGCTCTGTGGTGGGGGAGGGAGAGGCTGGGGAAACTGCCCCCCCCTCCCTGGCTCAGAAGCTTGGCAACTCTGGTGGACAGGTTCCAGAGGAGAGTTCAGAGCCTCTGAGGCTGCACAGCTGGAAGCTGTTGCCTTGAGTTTAGAGCCAAGGGAGGGTGGGGGGGAGAACCTCTTGTATTCTTTTGAGACACAGTATCAATTCTTTCATGAGCTAGGGAGCAGCAGGGCTGACACAGTGCCAGATGTGGCCAGGGTGATTTGAGCAGGCCTGCCTCCTATTTTCACCTCATACCTTTTTTGGAGTGTTGATCATACCTGTCATTAAATTATGTTTGCCACTTTGCTTTTCTATAAAAGCTTTGGTTTTTGCTTTGCCTTTACTTTCCTGGTGCATCTTTGAATACCAATAGCGATTGCTAACCACAGACTGCGAGTGATACCATAGGAATAGGATACAGAGCCTGCCTGGGAAAAGAAGCGGGGGCATGGGAGGTCTCTGCAGCAATGGACCTTGGTCTGACCCCCTCCACAGTATCTCCACCACTCACCACGGTCGTTCTCTGGTGGCCAGAAGGTTGAATTTGGGAGCCTTCCATCCAGATGTAGTTCAATGGAACAGATTCAAGGAGCCCTAGTGTGCTAGGTACTATGGGGGATCATAGAGAGCTGGAACTGGTTATGCCCTTGAGGAATTTACATTCTAGATATGAAAACAAGACTTCCCTGCATATACAGTTAAGTCAGTACCAGTGACAAATGCAGAATGTAGACACATTTTTCTGATCACCAATGTAATACATGGTTATTAAAATTAAATTCAAACATAAAAAGAAACATATATTGTAGAAAGTCCCCTACAATCTAACTCCTCCCCGAGATAACCACCGTTATCCGTTAATATTTGAGGTGCTGACATTTAAGCTGACCTTAAAGTAAAACCCATAGAGGCAGACTGATGGAAGGAAAGCAAGCATCCTGAGGATCTAATCTCTTTCAGGGAGGAGCACCCCACTAGCTTCCCTGACAAATGGTGAGCCAACTGATGCTTGGACACCTTGGTGACAAGGGGCCAAAATGCCTAAGTAGGAATTAACCTTTGTTAAGTACCACCCTGTGGTACTTATGTGCTAGCCAGTGTGTTGGGCATCTTATAGATGTTATTTAATCCTCATCACAATCTTATAAAATAAGTATCTTTATCCTTGTTTTACAAATAGGAATCCTGAGACTCAGAGGTTACTTGCCAGGGCGACAGAGCAGCAAGTGGTATCAGAGTCCTGCCATTCATGAGCTGTATGATCTTGGGCAAATGATTTTATCTCTGTGGCTCAGTTTCTTCACTGTAAAGATAAGTGATAATAGTATCTACTTTACAAAGGGAGCCTTTTAGATTTATGAGTTAACACACATTAGGCCAGCAGAACAGTGCTTGGCACATAGTATGTACTCAGTAAGCATTAGCTGCTATCTATTGCACCTTGTTTTCTCTCTTGGTCTAACATGATCCCTAGCATTTTTACACTTATTTTAATTCTATATATGGCCTCTCTGTCCTCCCCACCATCCCTCACACTTTCTTTTTTATAATTCCTTCGTCTGCTTCCGGTCATTCCCTTCTCTTCATCCTGTCTCCACCATGTCTCTCATTCCCCTTCTTTGCACTTTCTCTTACCTTACCCCCCATGTCCTCATCACCTGTCTCCTGCCTGTTGTGGCAGCCTTCTGACCCACCTCCCTGCTGCTAGTCTCATTCATTTATATACCAGAATAATTTCTCATAGCACACTTCTCATCACACCACATCTCTATGCTAAAAACAAACAACAAAATGAACGTCCAGATTTTAATTCGATTTCTTGAAGTTTAAGATTCTCCAACTCTTAACGCAATTCCCCCTTCAAGTCTGTTCCTCCACTACTTTCACACCTTCTCTCTGCTTTCCCTTCTTCCTTACTTCTCTCTCCATTTCCATCTGGGCAAGTTCTACCTATGTGTTTTTTTGTGGTACGTGGGCCTCTCACTGCCGTGGCCTTTCCCCCTGCGGAGCACAGGCTCCAGACGCGCAGGCTCAGCGGCCATGGCTCACGGGCCCAGCCGCTCCGCGGCATGTCGGATCCTCCCGGACCGGGGCATGAACCTGTGTTCCCTGCATCGGCAGGCGGACTCTCAACCACTGCACCACCAGGGAAGCCCTACCTATGTGTTTTAAGATCCAGATTAAAATATCATTTAGTTTTTAGTCCTTCCCTATTTTCAACTGGTTAGAATTTTTGTATCTTTTTGTGAGAGTTAGCACATGCTGTCTTGAAATACAATTTCAAGTCACATTTCTTAGAATTATAATTCACCTTAGCATAGATGCTGGGTTTAATTCACCTTTGTATGCTCTCTAAAATGTCCTCCAGCAGTACCTTTTGCCCAGTAGATGCTTAATAAATGTTTGTGGTGTAAGTGGAAGATGAGAGGCTTCCTGATGACTGGTGGGTTTCTCTCGCGATCTTGGTGAGGGTCACTGTTTAATGGGTGTAAACGCGGTGGTTTTGTTTTCTAAGAGTCAGACATCTTTTCTTTTCGGCCATGCCGGCGCTGGGTCCCAGTGCCTGTGTGTGTTAAGGGGCTCCAGCCAGCGCCTGCCGTACTAGGTCCCGTGCCTTGGCCCCTCAGCCCCTCCCCACAAATGCTCAGCGGAACAGGGGATTAGGTTCTGGCAGCACAGCTGGGATTTTGGCGGCCATTCCGCAGTCGACAATAGCACGCAGTCACGACAGCGCAGGCCTGCGCTCCAGGGCCGCAGTCTGCCGGGGCTCCTTGTTTGGGTGGCCGAGGGGGAGGAGCGGGCGCAGCGCAGCAGCCTGGCCAAGCCACGCAGAAGGTATGGGCTGGAGAGATTCCCTCGGGGAACGGGCTCGGGGGCGGCCATGTCCCAGGGCAGGCGGCGCCCGCTTAAGGAGGCCGGCGCTTTGTGTGCGAGCGGCCTGTGTGCTTAGAGACGCAGCGCTCCCTGGAGCCGGCAGGAAGCTGCCCCCGTTTAAATGGGCTTGCGTCTTGCTCACTCTCCAAAGCCTCTGTTCCCGGGTCTTCCTCCCTGCCCTGCTCGCCGCCAGGCAGGGCTGATCTAATCATCAGGGCAGTCCGTGGCCTACCCTTCCGCTGCTGGCCAGAGATGGACAGGCTGTCACTGCTGTCTTAAGAGCGCAAAGGGGGAGTGTCCGGGGGATATCAGGTTTGTCAGGCAGGCCGCTGTGAGGTGTGTTTTGTGTGTTTACGCCACAATTTGCTTTGGCTCTCGCCACTGTTTCAGTTCAGTACTTTTGTCTGCCGGCTCCTCCCCCACCCGTACCCCACCCCCCATGCGCCCTAGTCTCTTGTTTGCGGGCGAAGCCTTAGCAGCCCCACCTCTCCAGTGCTCCAGGGCCCCCTCCTCCTTGCCCCCGACTACCACCCCTCCCCCCTCCCCCGCTGAGAGTTCCCTGCTTCGCCAGCGCTCCCAGATCGCGGAAGCTTGCTGCGCCTTTAAAGAAAGCGGACTCCTGGTTGTGACGCACTTCTGGCTGTCAGCCAGGAAGATCGCTCCTGCCAGGCTGAGAAGAAAACCAACAACTTTTCTTTTGTGTGTGGGGTTACTTTCCACTAGACCCCCCCTTCCTCCTCTCCTTTCAAGATTTAAGTGCTAATGGCGGATTAGAACCTGTAGATACGTGTGGCTTTGGGAGTCTGGTAAGGCCACCCCCCCACCCCCACCCCCACTCCCGCGCTGAGACTTTCTCTGCCTCACTGTTTCTCTGGGTTTTTGTTCAAACATGGAGGAGGGGGTGCGGTGGACTCCCCTCTTCACCTCCCTTTCCTGCACCATTCTTGAAGGGGAGGGAGAGGAGCGGGAGAGCTAGTAAACACTCTGAAACAGGCGCTGGGAGCAGAGCTTGCCAACATCCGGGAGTTGGCGCCTTTCAGAGCAAAGGGTTGCTTTCTTCCCCCCTCGCGTAGATGTCAGCGTGTTTTTGTTCAGAGGGGGAAAGCGTGTGCGCCTGCACGTTGAGCTGTAGACAGCTCGGGGGAGCGTCTCCATTCCCAAGTGAGGCCTGGGTGTGTACGCGGTGGTGGGGAGTGGAAAAGGTTCATTTCGTCAGCTGGTAGGGACCAGGGGGTGTGAATATAGCAGTGGGGCAGGTGCTGATGAACTGCTGGAGTGAACTCGGGTGTGCGTGTGTAGTCTGTGGCTCTAGGCCCCAGATCTGGTTCATGATTGCAGCCCTTGTGCCCACGGCCTTCTGATCTGGACCCTCCAGAGCATGGGGGGAAGGGCGATAACAGTAAGCCACTTGGAAGAAACCGGGGAAACCTTGGTTTCCCTTGCAGTTCTCGTGTTCCTCACCAGGACTTTGGGCCAAATTCTAGGCTACACAGAGGGGATGGTCTGTGTGAAGAGGGGGAGGCCTGAGTCCACAGTGAGCCCCTCAGAGGGCTCAGGAAATACATCCAGCAAGCTGGTTTACCCTGACCTCAGGGGTGCAGAAAACCTCTTTGGACTTGCACAAGACATCCTGCTCAGAACTCCCCAGGGGTTGAAAAGGATTGTGTTTTTCCTTCCTTGGCTTCTCTTGAAGCTGCTGGTCCTTGGGCCTGTTACCTCCTCGGAGCCAGGGGATGCACCAGCAAGATATTTTCCTGTCCTGTTCTTTATGACAAGTTAGCCAGTGATGACATGGCGTGACTTTCGTTGGGCTGCTCTGGGGTAACCTACCAGATGAGGTCTGAGTGCTTGCTTGGCTGTGCCTCCTCACCTGTCAGAGGAGACCGCCCTCAAGGTTAGGGTGTTCACTCTTTGGATGGGGCGGTCTCTCAGATGGTGGTGGTATCCCTTTTAGAAAGGCGTACAGAGCTTGGAATGCTTATGGCTACAGGCAGGCAGGCAGGCTGGCTGTTTGGGTAAGTAGTGGTAAATCTTGCTATTCAGCGTGGGCACAGAGTTGGGAAAGCCATTTCCCTTACGAGTTGTGAACCTGTGGGCCTTTGGAACCCACGGTAGAGAGGGGGTGGGTCTTAGGGCAGGAACCTTTGAGGTGAGAGTTTGTGTGGGCTTTGGGTCCTGAAATTGTGGGAATGGGAGCTAGCATCTGACAGAATGAGGGTCCAGGCGTGGTAAGGGCCCGTGGGCTGAGTGATCAGTATAGTTCTATAGCTCTCTGAGACCAAAGATTACTTTGGTGTTATCTTGGGGTAGGGCTGGTGTTTAGGAGGTAAGTGGCTAAGAGGTGGTCTCAAAAGGAGCTGGCACCCAAGTTGAGGGGGGTGGGTAAGGAGAGCAGTGCTGCCACAACTCAGACCTCCGGTCTTTGGCCTATCGCTTGGTGAACGCTTAAAACTGAAGCTTTTCCAGAACAGACCCCAGAGCTCAGCAACCTGACCCTCCAGTCCTGGTCCTTGCATCTGAGCAGGTGGTTTGCATTAGCTTCAGCCCTGGTACGAAACCAGGACTAGGTTTTAACTCTTTAAGACCCAGAGAGGGTACAGGCCAGGTGCCAGCATATCTCTTAAGTGTCAAGTTCCTTGTCCTGATATATCTTCTCTGGAAACATAGAGGGGTTACTGTAAATGTGGGAATTGATCCTGATGTGAGGGAGTTACATTATGTCAGTTTTGAAAATGTAAAGAGGTTGCAAGGCCTTTAGTTTATAAGGCAGCTGCTTCTGTGTCTTGGTTCCTTCTTGAGCCCAGAGAAAAGAGAGGGTGCCTTCTCTTCTGGGGCACTTCTTTTCAAAGAAAGAGGTAGGTCGGAACTCTGAAGGTGTCCACAGAAGGCCTGCATTTTGAGATTTTGTTTGTTGATCGGGGGTGGTGGGGGTGAGGAGTTGCCTGTCTGAGGTGGGGGTGAATCTTAGCAGACCCTATTGTGAAATGGTTCCAGGCTACAACTGCGGGGATCTGTTTTTCAGTCACCATCACCCAGTCTTCTGGGTGGGGCCTGCCTCAGATTTCAGGGGGAGGGTGTGGAGGATGGTGCTCTGGCTGGGGGCCCGAGGTTCCAAGCCAAGGCCTGCTTAAAGTTGTAGTCCCAGTGCCGAGGACTGGCTGTGCCGCTGGCTTCAGTCATTCATTACCTGGAGAAGAGTGAAGGGCCGGGCTGCCCTAAAAGCCCTGAAAGTGTCCTGTCTCTGAGAAAGTGTCCCTTTATGGGATTTGAGCTGATAAGGTCTTGCCTCATGTTGAGTATTGGATTCTGCCTGTTCCTGTGCCTGGGGAGCACAGAAGAAGGCATTTGGCCTTGACACCAGTTTTAGACAGGCTCCCCTGGGAGGACGTAAGGGTTGTATGTTTTGCCTCTGAGATAAAGGGAAGAGGTTGGTCGGGTCATTTTTAGCAACACAGCTGTGGAATCTCTCAGAGGGGGCAAGATCTACCTCCGGTTGCAAATAAAATTTGACTGCAGTTTTGGAACTCACCAAAAGGATAGCAAGTCTAGAGGCAGCAGTGGGGATGACAGGGAGGTGATCTGGGCCTCATTTCCCTCGTTCCTGAGTTGCTCAGACCTCCCCCACCCCCACCCCCCACCCCCGCCCACTAAGGAAGCCCCCGTAGAGCATTTGGACATTTCTGCCTTCACTCCAAGGGCCAAGCATGGTCCTTCTAACTTTAGGTTGGCCAAACACCAGAAAAGCCTTTTTGCAGTGCAGTAGTTGAGACTTATCTGCCTTCATCCTACCTAGGGAGCAGGGCAGTCAGTGCCCACAGATAGGCCATGCTGGATGAAAATCATCCAAATCTGAGGAAAACATAGGCCCTTTAGCTTCTCTGCCGTCCTGAGAACTCCCTTAATCACTTCACTTGCTTTTGCCAAAGCCTAGGTGAATTGGCTCATTTCCAAGACTGTGATGTTTGTATGACAGGTGGAATCACGTTGGGTTTTGCAGGGTCAGGAAGCAATTAATTATAATTAGGATTTAGTTATATTTAGCATTTAATTATTTTCTTCTATTATTTCATGCTTCTCGTATGTTTTTTAAAATTAATTTATTTTTGGCTGCGTTGGGTCTTCGTTGCCGCCCGCGGGCTTTCTGTAGCTGCGGTGAGCGGGGGCTACTCTTCGTTGCGGTGCGTGGGCTTCTCATTGCAGTGGCTTCCCTCGTTGCGGAGCACGGGCTCGAGGCGCACGCGCGGGCTGTAGAGTGCAGGCTCAGTAGTTGTTCTGCAGCATGTGGGATCTTCCTGGACCAGGGCTTGAACCCGTGCCTCCTGCATTGGCAGGCAGATTCTTAAGCACTGCGCCAACCAGGGAAGCCCCAGGAAGTCTGCTTCTTGTATGTTTAACTTTACTCCTCACCATGCTGTAAGCCCCTCAAAGCAGGGACCATGTCATTGTCTCCCATTTCCCACGAAGCTTCCAGCACAGGATGAACATATGTAAGGACTAAGAAAATAACCTTTTTGGTTGGTTGATAAAGCAGAGTACACTTGCATAGGAAGGCCTCAAGAGATGATGGGTAGTGGATTATCAGATTTATGTATCTCTTTCCCCTATTAGACAGTGAGCACCTTACGGACAAGAATGGTGTCTTTCTTATCCCCAGCGCTTTGTATTCAGAAAGTACTTAGCAAATGTTGGTTCCACAGAACCCACACCTTGGAGATGCTGATGTGTGGGGAGAGTTATAGGTGATGTGGCTCTTACCACTCTTCTTCCTCCTCCTACTGGAGTAGTGACAAGCTTAGCACACCTGTGGCAGTAGGAGGCAGGTGGTGGGGCTGATTACTCCCAGGAAGATTTGTGGGAATTATGGGGGCCTGCTAAGAGGTGTTGGGGAATATTTAGTCACCATGTCCGTGGTCTCTTGAGCAGGTTAGCAGGCAGATGGCTGATTCCCACTGGGAAGGAAAATTGGGGTAAGAATACCAGGACCAGTACCTAATTGTTCATTAAATGTCCCATGGGATCTCCCCCAGAATTGGATTTGGCTTCATCCAGTCTCCCATTTGAAATACGTCTTTGACATTTTTGTGGGGGATATAAAAATCCAGAATTTGAAGTGGTTTCCCCCAAGGACTTGGTTATTGTTTATTAGGTAGACTTTGGGTACCTGCAGAAAGAGCCAGAAATCAACCTTTTTGCTTAAGAACAGTGATCATTTATTGAATACGTACTGTGTGCCAGGCACTGTGCTGTTTGCTTTATCTGCTTTATCTTGAAGCATCACAGTAACCCAGAGAGGTTTTTGCAGGTCCCATTTTGCAGATGAGGAAACTGAGACTAAAAGGAGTTATGCTACTTGTCCAAGGTCACAAGACCATGGTCACATGGAATCAACATTCACACCTAGGTGTGTCTGAAAAACCATGTTTGTTCCATGTTTTAAGGGCACCACATCGCAAAGAGTAGGGTTGAAGTCCAGCTTTGAATGTTGTATTTTCTAAGGGACAGAGAGATGGTGTGTAGAGCTTGTGGACATTGAATTAAATGCAGGGTTCTTTATTGTCAGCTGTGACACAGTAAGTTTTATAGTAATTTTGATGTGTACTCTGAGCTTTCTAAAAACTCCCATGGTCCCTTGGTAGATTAAGTGCCAAGTGAAGAGTGACTTATTTAAGTGTTCAGAGCCGGTAAGTGAAACCATTTCCCCCCTCTTCCTTCATTGTGGATATCTGATATAATTAACTGTACTGCCTCTTCTCTTGGGTTCCAGGTGCATCGGGGTGACTGTCTGGTTTCAGCAAGATGACGCTCCATGCCACCCGGGCAGCTGCACTCCTCTCTTGGGTGAGTGGTCTTCCTCTCCTTTGTATGCCAGACTTTTCCAGGAGGCTTGGGAGAGGTGAGAGAGGAGTTTTCTAGGAGTCAGGGCTATGTAGAGTCTTCTCCTCTCCAGACAAAAGAAATACAGTTTTCCTTTGCCTTTCCCCTTAGTTTTTAACTTTTATTATTTTCAGTGATGTTGCTGCTGACATGTGATCCACAACTTGTGTAGCTTAGAAAAGGCTTCTCTGAGGTATATTATTCCTTTTTGGTCATGGGAAGGGTGGCTGCAGAGCAGCATGGAAACCCATTTTTTGTGCATTTCCTTGTGCATGTTTCTGAAAAAGCGTTGACACTGAATTTCAGTGGCGTATAGGGACTTTGGTCTTGAAAGGCCTTTAATCTCAGGGCAAGGTTCTCCTGGCTCTCCTTACCATGTTTCTGTGAGCTTCCATTGTCCTTTTGGTGCCTTCTTGATTACTTCACCAAAATTCTTCTGCTAGGTCTTTTCATATACTTCTGCCCAAGACAATGGCAAATGAAAAAATAATGCTGAGCATTGGGAACTACAGAGAAACAGAAGAGGCCACGGAGTGTAACGATGACACACATGGGCCTTAGAGTCAGACAGCCCAGCTTAGAATCATTGCTCTAGCCTGTGTGACCCAAGACAAGTTACTTAGTCTCTCAGCACCTCATTTTTAAAATGGAAAGAAAAAAATTTTTTTAATATATTCTAAAAATAAAATAATAATCATTATTGTGAGGATAATAAGATAATGTCTGTAAAAAGCACTTAAATATTAAAATATTGCCTGGGCGACTTCCCTGGCATTGCAGTGGTTAAGATTCTGCACTTCCACTGCCGGCAGCACGAGTTTGATCCCTGGTTGGGGAGCTAAGATTCCGCATGCTGCACAGAGCAGCCAATAAATAAATAAAATATTGCCTGGGCATGCTATTTGGTAAAGGGTATTTCGGTAGTCGCCCTGACTATTGACCAATCAGGGCCAATTAAAGAGCCAAGTTCAAGAAAGAATTATAGTGGGAACAGATGTATATGTATGACTGATTCACTTTGTTATAAAGCAGAAACTAATAAAAAAAATAGAAAAAAAAAAAAGGAAAGAATTATAGAATCCTTAAAGGAAATGAATTTTTAACTTCCAAGGAGGGTGGGGGTTTAATAAAACAGGGTCTTTAATTACTGTCAAATCTGTAGTCAGGAAGTATGTATTTAGCATACAAAATGTGCATCCTTAGTCTTCAGTTTCTGAAATAGATGCAAACTTTAGTTGTACAGTTTAAAATGGTTGTTTTATATTTATATTTTATATTTACATGTCAGTGTTTTATGTCTGTAGTAGAAACATTATCTCTTTCTCCTCTTCCCCAGAAGGCTGGTTGGGTTGTGTCTCTGTGTCTAGTTCAGTAGATTGACTGAATATTAGGGGATCCTTTAGCCACGTTGTTTTAAGTTTATCAGTTTACTTATTTTGGTCCTAGGCTTGTTTTTATAGTGACTACTACCTTTACAGAGAAAAACAGACACAAGACTAGTTTGATTTAACAGCAGATACTTGTATACTTTTCGCAAAAATCACAATGAACATGCATTAATATATTAAAATATAGTTAGATATAATCTTTCAGTTTAAACAAAAGTTAGGCAGCTAAAGTGGATTTTATGACACTGTAGCAACATGGAATAATGCTTGGTAGCCAGAAAAGTGGCATAGAACACATGCGTGTGACAATCACAACTGTGATTTTTTTAAAAAATGACTTAGGGAAAAAGACTAGAAAGAAATATATCAAAATGCTGAAAGTGCATGTATTAAAATACTAGTGAGTGGAGTTTTTCTGTTTTCCAAATTTTCAGTAATTTATTTTCTAATGTAAAAATAAATTTATATTTTATTTAACTTAAAGTATGGCTTGAAATTATTCTGTACCCAGCAATTATAATGAGTATATTGTTATATAGGGAATATAGGGAACTTTAAGATTCAACAACCTTTGGGACTTCCCTGGTGGCGAAGTGGTTAAGAATCCGCCTGCCAATGCAGGGGACATGGGTTTGAGCCCTGGTCCGGGAAGATCCCACGTGCCGCGGAGAAACTAAGCCCATGCGCCACAACTCCTGAGCCTGCACTCTAGAGCCCACGAGCTGCAGCTATTGAGCGCTCCTGCCCTAGAGCCCATGCTCTGCAACAAGAGAAGCCACTGCAATGAATGGTCCATGCACCGCAACTAGAGAAAGCCTGCGTGCAGCAACGAAGACCCAACACAGCCAAAAACAAATAAATAAATTTATTTAAAAAAAAAAAAAAAAGATTCAGCCACCTTAAATGACCTGGAAAGCCTTACAGCAGTTCTTCAGTGAGCTTGGTCCTCACTCACATTTTATACCCTGACGAGAGATAAAGGAGCTTCTTCACTTCTTCAACTTTTAAATGATTTATCATTTGAGAGCAAAATAATGCACAGGAAGAAAATACATTTTTATATCCATGAAAGAAACTATTGCTGGATTATTACTTAATTGGTATGAGATGAATCCAGATTCCTTAAGTGACTTTAAATCAGCTAACTGGTACGATTTTTTTCAATCTTGTTAGCGAACCTGCATTCACAGCCCTTGAATGTTTTACCTAGATTGCAGATATTAAAAGAAGATGGTTTTTGGATGCTTAAGTCGTGCAGTCTCTTCATTTTCAGCAGGTAGAAAGGGACCTTGGCCTGGAATATTCAGTTTTCCTAGAAAATTCACACTGGTCTTTTCTAATTAGATTAAGCACCCCCCCCCAAAAGGTGGTATAAGTTATTATTTTTAAGAGTCCAGTGAGAAGGTTGTATTTTATATTCTGCACTTAAAATTTTTTTTTACTTTCAACCTATTTTTTAAAAAAATTTTTAGTAAATTTATTTATTTTTGGCTGCGTTGGGTCTTTGTTGCTGCGTGCAGGCTTTCTCTGGTTGCGGCGAGCAGGGGCTACTCTTCTTTGCGGTGCGCAGGCTTCTCATTGCGATGGCTTCTCTTGTTGCGGAGCATGGGCTCTAGGTGCATGGGCTTCAGTAGTTGTGGCACGCGGGCTTAGTAGTTGTGGCTTGCGAGGTCTAGAGTGCAGGCCCAGTAGTTCTGGCTCCCAGGCTTAGTTGCTCCACAGCATGTGGGATCTTCCCGGACCAGGGCTCGAACCCATGTCCCCTGCATTGGCAGGCGGATTCTTAACCACTGCGCCACCAGGCAAGTCCCTCAACCTATTTTAATTTAGGTTTATTTAGAAGTTTTTCTAATATAAAATTATTTAATGGAAATAAGTACTATCATTTCTGTAGCTGAAACACTGATTTTTTTTTTTAATCCTCTTGATCCTCCAGTGCAGTCAGCTAAGTTAACTGCTAAGAAGTAGAAGTGTTGCTGGATCTACTTCATAACCATAGTAGTGCTTTGCATTTAGTACTTTTATTTTGTAATGTGTTCTTGCATTCACAATCCCATTTGAACACACACTGGTCTTTTAAGGTAGATAAGTTTGACAAGTGAGTAAACAGTCACAGAAAGCAACAAAGTTGATAACAAAGGTTCCTGGCAAGTTAGTGGAGGAGCTGGACTCAAAAATCCTTGTCTGGGAGCCCCCAGCCCAGTGCCTGTTGAAGAGCACATTTAAGTGGGAGGGACACATTATCGGGTAAGGGATTAACAGATACAAAACTACTACACATAAATAGATAAGCAACAAGGGTATACGGTATAGCACAGGGAATTATACCCATTATCTTGTAATAACCTATAATGGAGGATAATCTGCAAAAATACTGAATCACTATGAAACTATCAGGTTATTGTAAATCAGCTATACTTCAATTAAAAAAAATAAAGAGCACATTTATAAATAGAATCTACTCGTTTGTGCATAACCACTATGCTGAAGTTTTAAAAAATAACTTGTAAAGCAGGATGTCTCCCTTCTCCCTCAGTCTTGCATGTGTGATTGATTGACTTAGCAGACCCTTCCTTCTTAATAAGGTACTACAAAGGTGAACTTCAGCCCGGGCTTCTGAACTTGGTACCTGTGGAATTTATGAGGTTTTTCTGTAGAAATCAACCATATATGCTTGTTGAATAAACCTGTGTACTTGCTTCATTTGCATGTGACTGCTGGTGAACTTTCTAGTGGGAAAGACTGATTTAGATGAATGTCTGCCTGAAGGCAAGGAAAGGGAGAGGCCATTGGATCAGAATTGACACGTTTTTCTTTGGGGTTCCTAGCTTTTCTTTCCCTTCCGCCCTCCTTCTTATTATCTTGTTCCCTCATCATTTCTCCCTGCCTCAGCTGAAGTTTCATGTCTGGAAAGAATTTTAAAATGCATCAATCACAAGATTTTATATCTGTGTGGGAGTATATAAAATATATGTAGTATATAATGTAAATTTTGAGTAGACGCAAAATTCACATTTCAAGAGCTATAAAATTCAAGATATACAAAGGGCTGTAATGTAAAAATTTGAGCTACGAAGGTTTATAATGTAACCATTCAAGAGATAACAAAGGGCTATAGTATAAAAAGCCTTTTTCCTACCTCAACTCCCAACCATCAGGTTCCTCTCTCCAGAGGCAGTGGTGGTACAGTTTTCTTCTAGAAGCTCTCAGTATTCTTGTAGAACCATTGGATGCCTAATTATATTTAAAGTACACCCCAAGTGCTGGAACGTTCTGGGAGAATTTAAGCTCTTATTTAGTTGAAGCCAAAGGAAGGACTCTGATGGCGGCATTCAGGTGGCTGTTAGTGGATGAGTTGGAAGTTAAAAGTCCTAGAATCACCTGTTCTCATTCCTTTAGTTACAACTATAGACAGTTGGAACAAACAGAATTGTCAACACCTGGGGAAGGGAGTGGACCGCCCCCCCACCCACCCCCCGGGGGGCTTCTTGCACTTATGACGGTTTCACCAGGCTCTTCCCTTTGCCTCACAGGTGAACAGTCTGCACGTGGCTGACCCCGTGGAGGCCGTGCTGCAGCTCCAGGACTGCAGCGTCTTCCTCAGGATCATTGACAGCATGTGAGTTTGTGCCGCATCCCTCTCCAGCCTCTCAAGTGAAGCTGCATGCTGGGGTGGGGACTGCATTTGTTTCCTTTCCTCGTTGACAGCTGTGACCAGAAAGCACCGCAGGACTGGGATGTCTAAGCCAGTGTGGGCCCCAGAGGCAAGAATACATTGACCTCGTTCTCCAGTCACTGTGTGTCTTTATGAGAGCGGTTTCACTCTTGTCCCATCTTAAGGCTTCCTCACTCTTTCACAGAAGAGCCTCCAATTCTCCGTGTTCTCACAGTGTCCCAGGAGCCTGGGGCTCCGTCCTCTGTCTCAATGGGAGTCTTCTACAGCCCTCTTTTCGTGACTCATCCTTATCTCACAAGCCCTCTTTGCAACCTGTAGGCCCAGGAAGAAGAAAGGGGAAGCTTTTAAACTTTTTTTTTTTTTCTTTTTGCGGTATGTGGGCCTCTCACTGTTGTGGCCTCTCCCGTTGCGGAGCACAGGCTCCGGACGCGCAGGCTCCGGACGCGCAGGCTCAGCGGCCATGGCTCACGGGCCCAGCCGCTCCGCGGCATATGGGATCCTCCCAGACCGGGGCACGAACCCGTATCCCCTGCATCGGCAGGCGGACTCTCAACCACTGCGCCACCAGGGAGGCCCGGAAGCTTTTAAACTTGAGGGAAGTAAGCAGTGCCTAAAAATCTCTAACTTGTTAGCACAGCACAGTCATGCCCCTCTCTAACCCATTATAGCATTCCCGGGATTTTCACCTGCCTCATTAACTGGCTTTGTGAGTTCGATTAGCATTAGATAAGCTGCTTGTTGTCATGTAGCCAGGATTTTAGTTTAGGCCTTTAAATTTCATATCTGTGTCTTTAGCACATTTCCTTTGAACTTCACAGTTATCTGGGAAATGAGTGGAGTGGGGCCTCCTCCTCATACCTTACCTTTCTGGAACCCAGCAAAGATTGGTCAAGCTGTAACCTACATTTATCCTTTTAAAGCTCATGTGGTTCACCCTTTTTCCTGTATCCTCAACTTTTAGCAATTATGAAGGGCAAAACTGATGAACTTCTTACTTCTTTGTGCTGTGGGCAAAAGTAGAGGCCAGGCATGATATAAGGAATTGGGGGAACAGTGGAAAGGACCAACCCTTCCTGTTTAAAGGGAAGCACAATAGACGGGGGGTCCCTCAGACCAAGATCTGAAGTGTTGAGGGTGTTTGTGTTCCACACACAGCAGGTAGGAATGGTGTCAGGGATTCAGCATCTCTGTGAAGCAGGTTCATAGGCAGCAGCTCATTGACAGGGAAAGAAGGTAGAACTGAGCTCGTCAAAGGCAGGATCTGGGTCTAATTCATCTTCGGGTCCTCCATACCTAGCTTAGGACAGTGCAGTGATTAGGTTTTAATTAATGTTTGTTGGTGAAAATGAGTGAATGAAAATGTAGTTGATATTCTCTATCAGCAAAGTCTTGTGGGGCTGAGTGCCCCCATGACAGATGGGTTTGCTAGAGTGGTTTTTTTTTTAAATCTTTTGAGATTTATATTGATAATGGGGTGTCCGATATGATTTCTTAAAAGTCCCTGTGGCTCTAACCAGCCCACCTACCTTAGTGAAAGAAGTCACTGTATTCTTATTTTGATACAGACACTACCATTTCCTTTCTTTTTTTTTTCCTGCTGCACCGCGTAGCTTGCGGGTTCTTAGTTCCCTGACCAAGGATAGAATCTGGGCCCTGGCAGTGAAAGTGCCGAGTCCTAACCACCGGACCACCAGGGAATTCCAGGACACTCACATTTTCTTTCCCAGTTACCCAGACAGGCCATTTCAACATCATCTTGAATTCCTCCTTCACCTGGGCACTGATTGCTAATCGGTCACCATCCTCTCAGCGTGTCCTTTAGAAGATTTCTCACATCCCTTCCTCTGCCTCATTCTGGATACCAGGGCCTCGAGACTTCGTTCTTCTCTAAACTGTCCTTATTGCAGGGTGTTCCTGTACATGCGATCTCAGGGCTTTCATTGTGATGCTCCACAGCTGATGGGCCTCAGCGGCGCTTCCTTGCTAGGAGGTTGAAATCTAAAATCTGCAGCTTGGTATTCAGCGCTTTCATCAGGGGCCCTCCCAGTCTTGTTTCCTACTCATTTCTACCTCCATACTCCACTCCTTTTTTTTTGATCCTGTAGAATTTCCTAAATTCTGACTTTTGTTAATTGTGTCTTTATGGTACTACTTAACTTATTCTTCCCCTTGTTGCCTATAAACTGGTAATTAGATCTAAACTTAATTAGCTTAAGATTTTTTTCAAGGATACTATATAGATGGAGTTGTGCACTACCTATAAATGATCATTTTGCCACTCCTAATGAAAATCATCATTTTGCAAACCCTAATGAAAGTAGTAGATCTAGGCAACTAACATCAATGGCCAGTAAAACTGTTAGGCTGGCAATACCTAACCTACAATTTAACATTACTAAAGGAGAGGCAGCCAGTTATGATATGCCTTGTTGTAACACGCAGTAGGGTGCAGCATGCTTTTTTTGGACTTCAGACAAGGAGCTTTTGCTTTTGAGGAGATAAATTTCCTTGGCCTGATGACAAGAGCAGTAGATGTGTCCAGGGGTGAGGCTGTATGTCCTTGGTTTAGCCATTGTAGGTTTATGACCCTGTGGGAAATTTTCATAAGGAGGGTCAAAAATTCAAGATGCCCATTTTCCAAGTTGTTTTCTAAGGTGCTGCCTGAGCTTTAGACTAGAAGAGCCGTGTGGGGGGAGGGGTGGGGGGAGAGAGAGAGAATGTGTGTGTTTGTTGGATGGAGGGGCTGTTGAAATCCCAGGTTAACCCTGATTTCCATCTCAAATCCAGGACGATTCAGACCAACTTCCTTTGGGAAAACAGACGTTCTTGGTGAACATGTTCTGGCTGATTCATTTGTGATGCTCCTACTGTTGCTAACTGAAATCAGACACCTAGTTCTCAGGAAAGGCAGCGGAGGATGGCAGGGTTGGTGGCAGATAGCTGTGGGAATCGAACAAAAGCTTGTTCCTTGGCCACTTGGCCTTCTCTCTGGGAGAATTCTTTGGGCTCCACCCCTCTGATAAGTTTCCCTTTCTGTTTTCCTGGGCGTGAACAGCCTGAAGCAAAAAGGCTGTCCCATTTCTTTGATATCTATGAGGCTTGCATAGCAGAGTTTAGTGGAGGCATTTTTCCAGAAAACTTAAAGCCCTGACATTTGTCTTACTGACGTTGACCTCTGCTCTTCCCAGTAAAAAGTATTCCTCATCTGTCAGTCCGCCCATATGTACTCAGCACCTGCTATATTCCTAGCTTTCAGCTCACAAAGAGCGGTCAGTTATAAATGATGCACCTGTATCCGTGAGTCCTGTAGGAATTCCTGAGAAGCAGAGGGGAGACATGACTTGCACTGGTTCTGCTTGGCTTCCTGCCAGAGATGAGACTTGAGTGCAGTCTTAAAGGATGGGCTGGATTTCCCCAGGACTAGTGTTTTTCAAAGCGTGTTCCATGCACCTGTACTTATCCCAGGGGCTCAGTGGGGGAAAGAAGAGGTTTGTGGTCAGATAGGTTTAGGAAATAATGTGTGTTTATACCTTCTTTAGAAAATGTTCAGTTTGGTTTAACCCAGTATTTCTCAAACATTTAGCCCAAGAACCCTGTTTTTTTTTTTTTTTTTTTGCGGTATGCGGGCCTCTCACTGTTGTGGCCTCCCCCGTTGCGGAGCACAGGCTCCGGACGCGCAGGCTCAGTGGCCATGGCTCACGGGCCCAGCCGCTCTGCGGCATATGGGATCCTCCCGGACCGGGGCACGAACCCGTATCCCCTGCATCGGCAGGCGGACTCTCAACCACTTGCGCCACCAGGGAGGCCCACCCTGTTTATTTTTATCCAATGGAATACACTTAGGTAAATTACTACTCTGTGCTGAGGGCAAAGAAAGTCACAACAGTCCAGATTGTGGATGGGTAGGGAAGATGGCTCTTTCAGGAGTCTGTGAGGAGATGAGTATCTCTAAAAGACTTTGTAGGTGTCCCTAATCACAGACCAGCTACCCAAAGTGCCTCCTGTGGGGGGTTCACTTGGAAGAAGCCTTTGTAATCCAGTGGGAGCTGCAGGGAGCTACTCTCGTGGTCTTGCCTAGGATGCTTCTTGTGCTTTGCAGGATGTCTGGCACTGGAGGATTCTAGAGTCTGCCCTGCCCTCCAGAAAGTTGATTGAGACCTAGAGATTCAGGTTCTGAAGAACAGGAGGCTTTTCAATCAGTATCTTCAGCCGTAGCCTAGATAGAAAAGTCAGCTTTCTAACTTGAAGTAAGGGTAGTCCCTTCCGAAAATGAAACTGCACTCAGCCTGAGGGGCCGGGTCAAGGGGCCAGGGCAGTGCGAGAGCTCCCCCTGCTGCCTCCCTGCCCTCATTGCTCTCCACACTTTGCTTGCCTTTCCGCTTAAACAAACACAAGCACCACAAAGGCCACAGATGGAGAGTGATTGTCCCTTGGCCTGGCCTCTTGGAGGCCACCTCAGCCTTCAGTGTGTGTTGAACTTTGCCCTGTCACTTCAGAGCCTTGTTCCCTCCTGTTCTTCCAGTTTTTAGATCTGTTTTTCCCTTTCCACAGTCCTCTCTGACTCGTACTCTAGCCACATTCGCAGGCATCCTGACGTTGCACACTTGAGCCGTTGCAGGCTATCAGTCCTAGCTTTCCAGTCATCTGTGCTGCCTCCATCGCCTCTCAACCCCCTTCCCACAGAGCTTTTTGATATTCACAAATGCCGTCTTTTCCAGGAGGACCTCATGCCTCAAGTCCCCACTTCTCACCCACGACACAGTTCCTTCTGGCTAAATGGTGTCTCGGTATCTTCTCCCCCGCCTCCAGTGTCTGGTCTGGTTCTCCCCCAGATCCAGCACAGATCCAGCCTGAAGGGTTGGGAAGGTGGTGTGTAATGCAGTAGCAAGGAGGGAAGGATGGCTAAGTACTCTGGTTCTAATACTTGCTCTTTTTCTAGCCACGGCACTGACGAAGGGCAGCAAATCCTGCAGCAGCCGGTGCCAGAGAGACTGGAATTTGTGTGCAGTTTTCTGCAGAGTAAGCACCTTTCTTATCTAGCTGGGAAGGAGCTGCTTCCTCAGCTCCTGGGACTTGGGGATCTGGACCTGGAAGAACCAGGTCCCAGGTATCTGGGGGAGCAAAGGCTCGAGGCTGCCCACTCTGTACCACCAAGATGAGTACAACTGGGGTGGCTTCCCTGGGCCTGGTGATGCCTGCACCAGTTGGGGAGGAGTGTCCCTGCAGTCCCAGAGCCCATTTCAGGATCCAGGTAGAGCCAGAGGGTCGGTTTTGGGGACTCATCACCTTGGGCTCCCATTCCTCCCACTGCAAGGAGACAGAAGGATCCATGTTACCCTCTTCCCCTTGCAAGAAAAACATTTTACCCTGATAACATTGAATTAATTGCTTAGGTGATAGGTATAGGGGCACAGGCAGGTTAAGGTTGAAATCTTGGCCCTCCTACTCTACTGCTTGTGTGACCTTTCTGGACATGGGTTCCCTGTCTTTAAAATGAAGATCATAGTAATTGCTCTTAAGGTTGATGGATAGAGTAAATAAGAACACATGCGGGACTTCCCTGGTGGTCCAGTGGTTAGGACTCTGTGCTCCCAATGCAGGGGGCCTGGGTTCGATCCCTGGTCAGGGAACTGGATCCCGCATGCCGCAACTAAGACCCGGTGCAGCCAAATAAATAAATGAATGAGTGAATTAATATTAAAAAAAATAACACATGCAAAGCTTCTAACACAGCACTTGTGAATTCCCCTCCCTCATATAGCTGTGGACAGAGTCCTCATCTTTGACACGGGAGCTATCTACCATCCCCACCTCAAGAGAATTATAAGAAAGGTGATAATGGATTTAGATAAATCAGGGTGTTAGTAATTGAGCCATGCCCCTCTGGCAGCATAAGAACCAGGTGTCCCAGCCCTGGTCTGACTCAGGGCTTCCTCTGCAGCCGCAGTTGGAATGAGACTCTTGAGTGACCTGGAATCTCTGGGCTCCTCCTCTGTGGTGCTGAGTGGGAGTTGGTGCGTGGGTAGGTGAGTGCAATGTCAGGCCCCAGAGCTGCTGTGAATTCCAGCCTGCTTTCTTCTTGAACTATCCCTGTAGTTCTTGGACCAATCCAGGATAGAACTAACTTCAGGTGGAAACGTGTATGTTGGGCGAGAGGGGACCTAGGAGTAAGGAGCCCTGCGTCTCCTGGTCCCACCAGCCTTTCTGCTCCTCTGACTGTGATGTGTTCTGATGATCTCAGGGATGGTCCCCAGGAAATTCACCTTGTTTTCTACATTGTTGTCATTACAGGAAACCGAAAACATCCCTCTTCTCCAGAATGCCTGGTGTCAGTGCAGAAGGTGATGGAGGGATCAGAGCTGGAACTTGCCAAGGTACCCGTGGAATACCAGACTGGTCTGGGCGGAGGGTGGCACCAGAGGGGCCTGCAGAGGAGCCTTCTCTTAACCCAGAAGAAGTGGTGGGGCTTTATTTCTGGGCCTCGTGGAGATTGGCGGTAGGTCCAGGCAGCTACCTAGTGAGGCAGAGGCTGATTCAGCCAAGGATTTTAGGAGCCCACCTTTATGACAGAGAGCTTGACTAGATCATTACTGTGGCCTCAGTGGAGACCTGGTAGGAATCAGGCCTCACCCAGCTGTCGTCACACTTTTCTTTTTAGCTCAGTCCACTTCATTCCCTCTTCTGTTTCTGGGTGCTGGCCTATAGAGGATGCCTTAAGCTTCATACCCAGGGTTCCATGAGTCCAGGAATTCAGTTATGCAGGAATTCTGGCACCTGGCTTTTTGCACAGTGAGCACTGAGTCCTCAATCAAGTGATTCCTGATGCAGTTAAGGGCAGTGGCCTGGGGCTGCTGAATTCTAGGAGCTTTGGAAGGGTCTCAGAATAGCTCAGAGTCCCCAGAGTGGGGCAGGGGTTGGGGACCGAGAAGAGAGTCCTGCTCAGTGATTGCCTCCTGTTTGGCTTCTAGATGACCATGCTGCTCTTATACCACTCCTCCATGAGCTCCAGAAGTCCCAGGGACTGGGAACAATTTGAATACAAGATTCAGGTAAGCCCTTGTGCCTCCACCCCGCCCAGCAGGTCTTGCCTGTGTTTTACCTCATTCCAGTTGTTTTTCTTTAAACAACATATGTTGTTTTTTAAAAAAATTATGTTATAGTAGTTATAGTCATTCATTATAGAAAGTCTGGAAGATATAAAAAAGCACAAAGAAGGAAATAACAGTTGCCAGTAATCTCATTCTCAGCAATAACTGCTAACTTTTAAAGGATATACTTCCATGTCCTTTTCATGTACATAAGTTTAACTGTACCCGTACCTGAACTGTTTGGCACGTAGAAATTATTCTTTCTTCGTATATGTGCTCCCGTATGTGTGTGTGTGTGTGTTTTACACAAACTGTCACTCCATTTCTTCCTCCTTTCCTCTAGTAGGAAGGATTAGTGAGAATGTCTTTGTCCGTCATGACAGTCTAGCTCAGAGCGGTTATGTCCTCTCCCCTCCTCTGCATGGTCCCTAAGTGAAGAGGAGTTGGTGCATCTGCTTCATTAGAGAGGGAATTGACCTGGTTTCCAGGAGCTACCTGCCATATGGGTCCTGATGTTTTCCTTGCTTCCTATATGAGCAGCTGTCCTTTATTTTCCAGAGCAGAAGCAGCTGGGATGCCACAGTGGGTAATGTAGGTGACTGGTGGGGCAGTGTCCAGAGAGCTGTGGCCTTTCATGTGGTGATAGAAATGTTGAGTCATCCCATTTCGTACTCACTTAGCTCGTGGCTCGTCTCTGGGGTTGGGGGTTGTAGTGGGAGGCATGGGTGGCTCCTTCCTTTCTTTTTTTTTTGGGGTGGGGGCGCGGTACGCGGGCCTCTCACTGCCGTGGCCTCTCCCGTTGTGGAGCGCAGGCTCAGCGGCCATGGTTCACAGGCCGAGCCGCTCCGTGGCATGTGGGATCCTCCCGGCCTGGGGCACAAACCCGCATCCCCTGCATCGGCAGGCGGACTCTCAACCACTGCGCCACCAGGGAAGCCCTCCTTCCTTTCTTTAACCTTTTCTCTGCTCCAAGCTGATCATAGACCTGGTAGAAACAAATTCTAAAGGAATAAGGAACTACAGAGATGACCAGGATAATCAGATCAACTCTGTAGCTTTGGAATTCAGACAGAGAAGGCAAGATTATACCTGCTGGTGGCTAAGCTTTGGATGAGCCCTGGAGGTGTTCTCACTCAGACAAAGAACAACAGTGAGGTCAGCTGGAAGAGGCCAACGGGGTTATGTATAAAAGCTTTCTGACTGCATTACTTTGCCTGTTCTCATCTCATGGTCAGGAGCAAAGTCCGTTTGGACCTCTGTCTCACCCTGGGTGCATCTTTAGGGGAGAAGAGGGGCTGGGGACAAGTAGGGTGAACATGTCTCTGGTGGAGTGTTCTTGGCTGGACCATGGGTCTTCAGGTCTGAGAGGAAGAATGGGCTCCAGCAGGCTCCTAGGGCTGGCACGGCCAGGATGGTGCCCTCCATCCCTTCGGGCCTCCTGAACACCTAAATGATGCTCTTTCTCTGTCTGTGGTCCAGGCTGAGTTAGCTGTCATTCTCAAATTTGTGCTGGACCATGAGGATGGGCTAAACCTGAATGAGGACTTAGAGAACTTCTTACAGAAAGGTAAGTTGGGATCACTCCCAAGGATCCTATCTTTTCTGAGCTGGGGACTGCTAGGATGCTGAGTTGTCAGGAAGTGCAGTGGGGATTTGCCCCAACACAAGTCACAGAGCTGGTGCTTAGGAAACGTGTGTAAGGGGGTAAGTTGGTTTCTGGGCCATGTTGCCATCATCCCAGTTCCCACAGAGCTCCTTCTTGCGCCTGGCAGCAGCTAAGCAGAACATTTATAAGTGATCATGTCTGCTGCGGGTTCTCCTTGACTACCCGCCCCCCCTCCCCTCACACACACACACTTCTTTTTTTGTTTTTTATAGTTTAAACAGTCATTACTCTAGGCTTATAAGCTGGGAGTACACAGTCTTAGAAAATTGTTTTTCCTACATAATGCCCGTGTTCTAGGTGGGAAGGCAGATACATAAACCAGAATGTATGATAAGGAATAAGTGCTAGAACAGGGAGATATCGAATCTACCAAGTGTCTTGCTGGAAGTACATCAGAAAGAGTGAGAGTGCTGCCTGTTTGGAAGAGCCATCTAACGACAACAGGGTGTAAGGTGTGGGTCTAGGCACGTTCATCCAGCCACTGAATTTGATGTTCCTTGTGTTCAGGTTCCTCGTGAGCCCTTCAGGTGGAGATGTTGCAGATGTGAGTCTAGAATGCAGGAGAGGGCTCTGGGCCAGGCTGTGGGCTTGCAAGTCTGTGTGTGGATGGCCGTTGAAGCCTTGGGCACTGTGGGCAGAGCACATGGGCCCCATCAGAGCTCTGGGGCTTGGAGGGCAGGTGGGAGAGGGAGGGAGGAGCAGGTGAGGGAGACGGAGACCCGGTGTTAGAAGTAGGAGGGCCATGCGAAGGTCACCGTGGGAACCAAGGGAAGAGGAGGTTTTGAGAAAGAAGTCATACTGGCAGTGCACGATTTCAGAATGGAGGGCTTCAGCAAGGAGGCTGGTGGCTCTGACTCGAGAGGTCATTGGGGCTGAGAGGAGATCTGCTCAGGGTTGGCTTGAGGGAAAAGCGTGAGCACTTGGTCCAGTCTCTGAGCACGGGGGACACAGTCACTTCACTGCGCTCTTTGAGTGCTGGTGATCTGTGGAAACGGAAGCCCCTTGCTTGATTTGGCCTAGGGCACTGACCTCTGGATAACCCAGACACCAGGCTTCAGGTTCTGCCCAGGCGCCTCCCTCTGCAGCTTACCTATAAGTGTCTGGATTCATTCCCACTAAGGCGAGTTCTCAAATTGTGTAAAGATGCAAATCTGTCCACCCTCTTACTAACCTCTCTTTGGCTTGTTTACTCCTTGCCCTCTAGCTCCTGTCCCTTCCCCCTGTTCCAGCACCATCGCTGAAGAGCTCTCCCCACCCAGCCACCAGGCCAAGAGGGAGGTTCGCTTCCTAGAGCTACAGAAAGTCGCCTCTTCCAGTGGGAACAAGTATGTGCTGGGCCTCTTCTCCCGGGATGGGGCCTCAACATCCAGTCTTCAGATCCCTGCATCCTAGAGGCTAAGCTGTTGACCAGCCCCTTACGTCATCAAGAGTGCTTGGAGTATCTTGTAGAACTGGGATGCCCTCCCCTGCCCCAGTACTAATGGGGGAATTGGTTGGGATCTGTCCTCGGCAGAAGGCCTCTCAAAGGCTGTTCTCTGTTTATAGAATTTCTTGCTTCCCTGGAGACTGTGCTAAAGTCCGTTCTCCTAGTGCAGCTCTGTAGAGGCAAAGGGAATGCACTCCTTTTGCACCGATGGGGGCGGGGGAGGGCATAGAGAAAATGAAGCCTTGGAGGAAGGAGAAGAAAAGCTTTCTCAGGGTCATGTCATAAGGCACGAGGTAGCACTGCAGACAGAACCCAGGTGTTTGGGTCCCGCAGCCGCTGCTCACAACCATAGGGCCCGGCTCCCCCAGCCCCGCCTGTGGTCAGTAGCTTCAGCCCTCATGTCAGTTTCTGACCATGGCATCTGGACCATCTCCTTCCTCAGCTTCCTCCCAGGTTCTCCAGCCTCCCCCATGGGTGACATTCTGCAGACCCCACAATTCCAGATGAGGCGGCTGAAGAAGCAGCTTGCGGATGAGAGAAATAATCGAGACGAGCTGGAGCTGGAGTTGGCCGAGAACCGCAAGCTCCTCACAGAGAAGGGTAGGTGGCTGGCCGCTGGCAGATGTGTGTTACCGGGCAGCATTTGGGATTTTCATCCGGGGAAGCGCTGGGCTTGTCTGAGGCGTGGCCCCTCTGTCTTCCATGTTGTCCCCTCTGCTGGCCTGGGACCTTAGAGCTCAGCCCTGAGCCTGTCAGGCTGACCTCCTGGAAGCTGGTTCTGTCCTTGCCACCCTCCTTCCTTTCCCTGGGATTGGACGCCCCCTCCTCCCTCCCCCTCCCCCTCCTCCCTCCCCCTCCTCCCCTTAGTCCTGTGCTAACTCTCCTCTTTTCTCCCCTCCTCTGGGGCAGATGCGCAGATAGCCATGATGCAGCAGCGCATCGACCGCCTGGCTCTGCTGCACGAGAAGCAGGCAGCCAGTCCGCTGGAGCCCAGGGAGCTTGAGGAGCTCCGTGGCAAGAATGAGAGGTACAGTGCTCCCTACCGTCCTTCCCACACCCGGGGCAGGGGAGACATGCTCTTTCCTCACTGCTCCCCTCGCTTGCAGCCTCACCATACGGCTCCACGAAACTCTGAGGCAGTGCCAGGACCTGAAGACAGAGAAGAGCCAGATGGATCGCAAAATTAACCAGCTTTCTGAAGAGAATGGGGACCTTTCCTTTAAGGTGAGTGTTGAGGTTTCTGGCCCCCACCTGGAAGCCCCTTAGCTTGAATTGGTCTGGAAAATTCCCCCAAAGAGGGTTGAGGAGAATGTCCTCATTCCGTAATTGGCTCCTGCCAGGGACCAGCTGGTGGCCCTAAGTTTTGATTTGTAGTCCTGAGTCAGAGACGTGAATAGTTGCGATTGGTTTGAGGAAGGTTGGAAGGCTAATGGGAGCCATCCAGGCCCTGGAGCTCAGGGGGAAGATAGCAGTGGTGTTGGCAGTTTTGACCCTGGGTGATGGGCGTTCCCTCTTGTCTGTCTTAGCTGCGGGAGTTTGCCAGTCACCTGCAGCAACTACAGGGGGCCCTCAATGAACTGACAGAAGAGCACAGCAAGGCCACTCGGGAGTGGGTGGAGAAGCAGACCCATCTGGAGAAGGAGCTCGGCACAGCCCTGCAGGACAAGGTAACCCTCTGCTTCGGGAAGTCAGGGCCACAGTCTTGACCACACACTCAAAGCTGAATTCCGTTTACCGCTCTATTCTTTGGGGCCTTTGGGAATTATGCTGACTACTTGTCAAGGCTTAATAGTGTGCTGTAATGGGCTTCAGGCCAGTACACCTATGAATCCTGTCTCTGCTGTTTACAAGGTGTGGCTCTTGGACAAGTTACTTGACTTCTTTCTAGGCATCCTTTTCCTAAAATGGGAAAAAGAATGGGTAGCTGCCTCATCATCCGTTGTAAGATAATGCATATAGAGCACTGAACACACATTGTCTGGTGCAAAGTGAGCTCTCAGTAAATTAGTTGCTGTTATTATTATTGCTGCTAAGAATCCAGCTCTGCCACTTATTAATAACCATGTAGCCCGGGGGCAAGGCACTTAATTTCTGAGCTTCAGATTCTTACCCTTTTAAAAAAAAAAAAACAAAAAAGGGATGGTAGTAGCTACCTCCCAGATCTTTTGGGTAGGTTAGACATTCAGAGAGGTACCCAGCACAGTGCCTGGCCCATTGTAGGTACTTAGTGAACAGTGGCGTAAAGTCGGGCAGGGGACCAGGGGATGCTGCTGCTGTTGATGCTCGGACTGTTGGGATATTTTTAAGCTGGTGGGTTTTGGGATTATCTGAGAGCCAAGACATGACTGAGGAAAGGCATACAGTGAGGAAATCTGGAGTAAACTCAGCAGCCTTGGAGAAGAAATGAGCAGGTCACTTGACTTAATTGAGCCCTGGTACTAGGGCTAGAAAGTCAGGCCTCTCATGGTCCCAGGTCCTTGGTTTCTGCAAGTTCCCCTAGGTCAGGGCAAAAGGAGATCTTGGTAATAAGGTAATCGGGTCTTATGTTTTGTTGATGTTCAAAAGGGTTCGTATGGTAATCTGGTGCCTGTTCCACTTCTGTTAACATGGGGCTCTTGTTTATTCCCAGAAATGCCTTGAAGAGAAGAATGAAATCCTTCAGGGAAAACTTTCACAGCTGGAAGAACATTTGGCCCAGCTCCGGGAGAACCCACCCCGGGAGAAGGGCGAGGTGCTGGGTGACGTCTTGCAGGTAGGATCTCAGGGGCAGGGGTGAGACCTGTGTGCTGGGATTGCAGCAGACCCATGTTCGCCATGTTCAGGTTCCTGGCGGACCTCAATCCCCAGAGGGGCCAGGGGGACCGCGGAGTCGTGCTGAGCCCCATTTGTCTCTTTATCTCACCAGCTGGAAACTCTCAAGCAAGAGGCAGCCACTCTAGCTGCAGACAACACCCAGCTCCAAGCCAGAGTGGAGGTGCTGGAGACTGAGCTGGGCCAGCGGGAAGCCAAGCTGCTTGCTGAGCGGAGCCACTTTGAAGAAGAAAAGCAGCAGTTGGCCAGCCTGATTGCCGAGCTGCAGGGCTCCCTGTCCAACCTTGGCCAGGCCAAGGAAGAGCTGGAGCAGGCCTCTCAGGCTCAGGGGGCCCGGCTGTCTGCCCAGGTGGCCACGATGACCTCTGAGCTCACCACCCTCAAGGCCACCGTCCAGCAGCGGGATCAAGAACTGGCTGGCCTAAAGCAGCAGGCCCAAACAGAGCAGGCGCAGCTCGCGCAGACCCTCCAGCGGCAGGAACAGGCCTCCCAGAGCCTCCGCCAGCAGGTGGAGCAGCTGAGCAGCAGCCTGAAGCAGAAGGAACAGCAGTTGGAAGAGGCCGCCGAGGAGCAGAAGGCCACCCGGCGGGACCACGCCCAGCAACTGGCCACTGCGGCTGAGGAGCGGGAGGCCTCTTTACGGGAGAGGGATGCGGCCCTCCAGCAGCTGGAGGCATTGGAGAAGGAGAAGGCCGCCAAGCTGGAGGTCCTGCAACAGCAGCTTCAGGCTGCTAGTGAAGCCCGGGACAGTGCCCAGACCTCGGTGACACAGGCCCGGCGGGAGAAGGCAGAGCTGAGCCAGAAGGTGGAGGAGCTCCATGCCCATGTTGAGGCAGCCCATCAGGAGCGGTGTGAGGCGCAGGCCCAGGTGGCAGAGCTGAAGGCCCAGCTGAGGTCTGAGCAGCAAAAAGCAACCGAGAGAGAAACAGTGGCCCAGGAGAAGGCCCAGCTCCAGGAGCAGGTTCGGGCCCTTGAGGAGTCCTTGAAGGTCACCAAGGGCAGCCTGGAAGAGGAGAAGCACAGGGCTGCAGACATCCTGGAAGAGCGGCAGCGATGCATCTCCAGGCTGGAGGCAGAGGCCCGGAGCCTGGTGGAGCAGCACAAGCAGGAACAGGAGGAGCTGGAAGAAGAGAAGGCCGGGCGCAAGGGGCTGGAGGCCCGACTACAGCAGCTCGGGGAGGCCCATCAGGCCAAGACGGAAGCCCTGCGGCAGGAGCTGGCTGAGGCCATAGCCTCCCAGCGCGAGGCCGAGAGTGAGTGTGAGCAGCTTGCCAAGGAGGTGGCCACCTGGCGTGAGCGGTACGAGGACAGCCAGCAGGAGGAGGCGCAGTACGGCGCCATATTCCAGGAACAGCTGATGACCCTGAAGGAGGAATGCGAGAAGGCCCGCCAGGAGCTGCAGGAGGCAAAGGAGAAGGTGGCAGGGATAGAGGCCCACAGCGAGCTCCAGATCGGCCGGCAGCAGAGTGAGCTTGCTCAGCTCCACGCCAGCCTGGCCAGGGCCCTGCAGCAGGTCCAGGAGAAGGAGGTCAGGGCCCAGAAGCTCGCAGACGACCTGTCTGCTCTGCAGGAGAAGATGGCTGCCACCAGCAAGGAGGTGGCCCGCCTGGAGGCCTTGGTGCGCAAGGCGGGTGAGCAGCATGAAACGGCCTCCCAGGAGCTACTCAAGGAGCCGCCCAGGGCAGGAGACAGAGAGTCGGAGTGGCTGAAAGAGCATCAGGGACGCCCGTTCTGCAGCACGCAGGCTGCACTGCAGGCCATGGAGCGTGAGGCAGAGCAAATGGGCAGTGAGCTGGAGAGGCTGCGGGCTGCGCTGGTGGAGAGCCAGGGGCAGCAGCAGGAGGAGCGTGGGCAGCAGGAGAGGGAGGTGGCGCGGCTGACCCAGGAGCGGGGCCGGGCCCAAGCCGACCTTGCCCTGGAGAAGGCTGCCAAGGCCGAGCTTGAGATGCGGCTGCAGAATGCCCTCAACGAGCAGCGTGTGGAGTTTGCCGCCTTGCAGGAGGCACTGGCCCGCGCCCTGATGGAAAAGGAGGGGAAGGATCAGGAGCTGGCCAAGCTTCGTGGGCAGGAGGCAGCCCAGGGGGCAGAGCTGAAGGAGCTTCAGCAGACCGTGGAGCGACTGAAGGAACAGCTGGCCAGGAAAGAGGAGGAGTGCCCACAGTCTCTAGGGGCGGCCGGCCGAGAAGACGCTTCCGAGTCGGGAGCCCAGTCTGAGGCTGCTGGAAAGACGGAGCAGACGGGCCCGGAGCTGGAGGCTCTGCGGGCAGAGGTGAGCAGGCTGGAGCAGCAGGTCCGCGAGTATCAGGAGAAGTCCTCCAGCCTGGAGCGCAGCTTCGAGGCTCAGCGCGCCTCCCACGCGGAGCAGGCCGGTGCTCTGGAGACTTTGCGGGGCCAGTTAGAGCAGAAGGCCCAGGAGCTGGGGAGCGGTCAGGACACCTTAGCCTCAGCCCAAAGGGAGCTGGCCACCCTCCGCGCCAAGGCCCAAGAGCACAGCAAGGCTGAGGATGGGTGGAAGGCACAGGTGGCCCGGAGTCAGCAGGAGGCTGAGAGGAAAAACAGCCTCATCAGCAGCTTGGAGGAGGAGGTGTCCATCCTGAATCGCCAGGTGCTGGAGAAGGAAGGCGAGAGCAAGGAGTTGAAGCGGCTGGTTATTGCCGAGTCAGAGAAGAGTCAGAAGCTGGAAGAGAGGCTGCGTCTGCTCCAGGCAGAGACGGCCAGCAGCAGCGCCAGGGCCGCGGAACGCAGTTCCGCTCTGCGGGAGGAGGTCCAGACCCTCCGGGAGGAGGCGGAGAAGCAGCGGGTGGCTTCTGAGAGCCTGAGGCAGGAGCTGGCCTCGCAGGCAGAGCGAGCGGAAGAGCTGGGCCAAGAGTTGAAGGCTTGGCAGGAGAAGTTCTTCCAGAAGGAGCAGGCCCTCTCTGCCCTGCAGCTTGAGCACACCAGCACGCAGGCCCTGGTGAGCGAGCTGCTGCCCGCTAAGCACCTGTGCCAGCAGCTGCAGGCTGAGCAGGCAGCCACTGAGAAACGCCATCGAGAGGAGCTGGAGCAGAGCAAGCAGGCAGCTGGTGGGCTGCGGGCGGAGCTGCTGCGGGCCCAGCGCGAGCTCGGGGAGCTGGTGCCCCTGCGGCAGAAGGTGGCCGAGCAGGAGCGAGCAGCCCAGCAGCTGCGGGCAGAGAAGGCCAGCTATGCAGAGCAGCTGAGCATGCTGAAGAAGGCTCACGGCCTGCTGGCGGAGGAGAACCGGGGGCTGGGAGAGCGGGCCAACCTCGGCCGGCAGTTTCTGGAAGTGGAGCTGGACCAGGCCCGGGAGAAGTACGGCCAAGAGCTGGCAGCTGTGCGTGCTGAGGCTGAGACCCGTCTGGCCGAGATGCAGCGGGAGGCACAGAGTACTGCCCGGGAGCTGGAGGTGATGACTGCCAAGTACGAGGGTGCCAAGGTCAAGGTCCTGGAGGAGAGGCAGCGTTTCCAGGAGGAGAGGCAGAAACTCACTGCCCAGGTGAGGCACCCAGCTCAAGCATGCCCCCAGAGAGCAGACCTGCGGGAGGGGGACACTGTCCCTCTGCATTCCTGGGCCTCCGGCTCCCGCATGATTAGAGTGTCTTGTCTCCCCACACTCACTGGGTGGCAGAGGAAGAGAGGTGACTGGTAGAGTTCAAGTCTGTTGCCCCCTCGTTGGCCTACAGAAAATACCAATAGCCTCTTCTCCGAAGCCTCTGTCCCTGGAGAGTCAGGCTGCAAAGGCCATCAGCCCACTGAGGCACAGTGTCGTGAGGAGGCGCGCTTGCAGTGGAGGCCCCGAGAGCCACCGGCGACTAGAATGAGCCGAGCTAGCATTTACAAAAATGTTCAGACGTCTAGTTCCATGGGGGGAAGATTAGAGCCTCGGTGAGGTCAGCCTGGCACCAGGGCCAGTGCCTCTTCGGCCCCATCTCATGCTGTCTCCGTTGCCCCTCCCCACGCACAGGTGGAGCAGCTAGAGTTATTTCAGAGAGAGCAAACTAAGCAGGTGATGCCTGAGGTCCTCGCTAAATGCTGGCTGCTTAAGCGGTGACTGGTCTCGGTGCATGACGGCGGCTGCAGCTTGCCTCCGCTGGCGCCTGTTGTGAACTGTTTGTGAAGGGGGCAGGGTCAAGCCATGGAACCCAGGCCCAGGCCGCCCCGGAGTGCGGTGTGCAAGGCCCTCTCTCAGGCCTCATCCCACCCATCCCAGGTCGGCCTCTCCACTTTTCTGTGCTTTCATCGCTTGTCAGGGATGAGGGGTAGGGTAGGCTTCATCTTTCCCATAGCAGATCCAGCGACAGACTGCTCTTGGGATTCCCAAACCTCCAAGTCCTGCTCCGAGTTTGGGTACTCAACTGTGGGGACTCACAGGATGCCCATGGGCCTTGTTTAACACAGGCCCCTTCTTTCCCACAGAAACCAGAAAGATGATGTGCAGGAGGTCCCCACAGGTGAGGGGGGTTGTGAGCTCAGGATGCCTGCCCATCACCCTCTGGGGTTTTAACCCCGAGCATGGAATAGAGATGTCTGGGAGCAGGAAGGCCAAGGTTGAGAGGAGCAGGAGGGGCTCCCACAAGTCAGAGGAGGTGAGGTCTGGCTGCCGCGCCCTCACAAGGATCTCTGCTGCCCTAGACGTCAAAGCTATCGAACTGGTATTTAGTGGGAGCACCCTTTCCACCACCCCTCCTACCCTGTCACCTCGGGCCTGCTGAAGAGTTGGCCCTTCTCTCCTCCCATCACCTCCTCCGAGGAGCCTGAGATGATGGGGGAGGTCAAACTGAATAGCAAACAGTTAGCAATGGAGCCCTTGCCTCTCGCCTTTGCTGATCACGCTTGAGCTCCTGGAATGCCTGGGGGAGCCAGGAGTGTTTGTGGCTGTTATGCTCCCTCTCGTCCCCTCCCTCCCTTCGCTCTTCCTCTCTGTGGGAGTGGGGTGGGCTTGGAGTACGTGTGCTGCCCCTGCTCTCCTCTTCCAGCAGCCTGACCCCCAGTGCTAATCACAGCAGCCGCACCGCCAGCGCCAACCCTAACGGCTTGTGGATATTGGGAAGAGGTCCGAGCATCTGGCTTTTGCTCTGGCCGTTTCTGGGAGGAGGGGGGATGTATATTCATTGAGCACGTCTGCTGGAGTGGTAGACTGGGTCCCCTCGTCCTGTCCCGCCCGGGGAGGTTGGGGCTGCGAGCGGCCGCGGCAGTAGGGCTTGGTGGGGTGTCAGCTCCCGAGTCGGCTCTGCTGTCTCTGTCTCTGCAGGCGGGGGTTGGAGGCGAGCACAGGCAGGTGGCTCTGGCAGCACTTGAGTTGGGTCACGTCACTCCCGTCCTGCTGACCAGCCTGGGCAGCAGGCCGTTCCCTAATTAGAGGCCAGAGAAAGGGCCCGAGTTTCTTCTTCCAGGAACACTGGGGACTGGTCTGGGGAAAACCCCGTAATTTGTCTGGACATCCAGGGGAAGGCCTCCTGAGTCTTGTCTTCTCCTTTTCCCTTCCTGCCCCAGGTGGAAGAACTGAGTAAGAAGCTAGCTGACCATGACCAAGCCAGCAAGGTGCAGCAGCAGAAGCTGAAGGTGGGACAGCTGGGGGATGGGCCTGCCCTCTGCTGGCCTCAGGTTGAGCGGGGAGGGAAGGTGCTAAGCCCCTGGGTTGGGGCACCCTGGGGCCTGGCAGCCTCAGGAGCCCTGCCTGTGCCTCTGGGAGCTCTCGAGGGAAGACCAGAGTGGCTCCCAACCCCCAGACCTTCACTGTCTGCTACAGTAGCCACTAGCCATGTGTGGTTATTTAAATTGAAATTAAATTAAAAATTCAGTTTCTCAGTTGCGCTAGCCACAGTTCCACTGCTCAGTAGCCATGTGTGGCTAGTGGCTGCCGTACCGGACAGGGCAAATCAGAACATTTCCATCACTGCAGAAAGTTTAATTGGGTTGCACTGCTAAATCTCGGGGAGGAGCATCAGTAACGTTTAATATTACAATGCAATTTAATATTCTTAATGCTTTCAGCGATGTCACCTTCTTTGGTTTAATATTTGCTTTTTTGCAGCTCTAGGCGTCACAGCTTTTAGTTAGGGGCAAAGGAATTCGGCACCATTGGCCCTGGGAGGGTCACAGGAGTTGGTGGGAGCTCAGAGCTTTGTTTCCCCAGCTCCACACCATGTCACAATTACGTGATAAACAGATGCTTATTACACCCTTCTTAGGGGCCTTCCTGGTGCTGGGAGATGTGGAGAGGTAAGGCTGGATGGCCCTGTCCAGTGCCTGCTCCAGAAGTAGTATTTGCTGGTGGTGTAGGCGGACAGAGAATGCGCCACAGGCCCTGCTCCCCAGGAGTCTGTGGTCTGGATAGGAGGCGGTGCTGGCATCGTAAAGGAGCCCACACAGGCTCTGGAATCAGGTGGACCAGGTTCAAGTCTTACTCTGCTGTTGAGTTACTGTGACCCTGGTCACTTTGCTTTCAAGCTCTGAGCTTAGTTTCTTCATCTCTGAAGTGGAGATAGTTAGTTCCTAGAGGGGTTTTGAGGAGAAATGAGTTCACGTGTCCTCAGAGAGCACACATGGTGTGTGCCTAGCTCCATGCTCTGCACCCTGGTGTTCCCTGGGGATCCGTGCCCTTCCTCCTCGGGGAGACTGTACTCATGGAGAGAGAGTGAGATGGTTTGTGCCTGGTCTCAAAGAAGCAAAGGCAGGCTGCCAGAACTCTTCCAGAAATGGCATTAGCTGGACAGGAAAAGCTCCTCTAGAAGGTGCACTTCGAGGGGTGTGTGGTGTTTTGCTAGGCTGGAGTTGGGAGGGGGTAAAAGGTCTTTTTGTGTGTCCTGAGAGGATAGGCAGGAGTCTGAAAACATCCATGGAGCCCAGGAGGCTGTGGATTAGGGTGGAGCAAACAGACCAGCAGCCCTGATCAGCCTTTCTCGTGCTTTCCAGGCCCAGGGAGGTGAGAGCCAGCAAGAGGCCCAGCGCCTCCAGGCCCAGCTGAATGAGCTGCAGGCCCAGCTGAGCCAGAAGGAGCAGGCGGCTGAGCACTACAAGCTGCAGGTGAGGAGCCTGGTCCTGCCCACCTGCCCTCCTGCCCCACCCCACTCCAGCCCCACCAACCCACCTGCCCTTCCGCCCACCCAGATGGAGAAGGCCAAGACTCATTATGATGCCAAGAAGCAGCAGAACCAAGAGCTGCAGGAGCAGCTGCGGGGCCTGGAGCAGCTGCAGACAGAGAACAAGGAGCTGCGGGCTGAAGCGGATCGGCTGGGCCGGGAGCTGCAGCAGGCCGGGCTGAAGACCAGGGAGGCCGAGCAGACCTGCCGTCACCTCACCGCCCAGGTGCGCAGCCTGGAGGCCCAGGTAGGGCTCTGGCTGCACTGACGCCCTCCCCTCGGTCATACCGGGCCCCGGGCCCTCCTCACCTCAGCCACCCCTGCTTAGGCCTCCCTTCACTCTCCCTCGGCCCTCTCCTTCCCAGGTTGCCCATGCTGACCAGCAGCTTCGGGACCTGGGCAAGTTCCAGGTGGCGACTGACGCCTTAAAGAGCCGGGAGCCCCAGGCTAAGCCTCAGCTGGACTTGAGCATTGACAGTCTGGATCTGAGCTGCGAGGAGGGGACCCCACTCACTATCACCAGGTCAGGAGGCACCCTTCCTCCCTCCGTCTGTTGTCCATTGAGCGCCCACTGTTTATCAGGCTGTATCCTGGGCACTGGGGCTGTGAGATAAATAAGACATGAACCCTTTGCCCTCTGGAAGCTTATTCTTAGAGAAGAATGAAGAAAGTATTAGAGGCATTAGGCCAGATGTTTGTATATAGCACAGTGGGAGTAAATAAAAATGAGTGGTCAGAAAAGGCTTCATGGAGGCTGTCACTCCTGCTCTGAGTCTTGAAAGAAGCCGTAGGGGTGTGTCTGATGGACGGAGAGTGGTGAGAGCAGAGGCCGAGAAAGAGCCTGGATGGGCTGGAACATGAAGTTGCAAGGGCTCGGGCCCAAGTCCCGGAGGAGCAGCTGGACTCCCCACTGAGTGGGGGGTGAGCACATGTGTTGAGGAGCACATGGTCAGGTTTGCATCTTAGAAAGCCTGTCCTGATAGGGCAAAACTGAGACTTCAATAAAAACAATAAATGTGTTTTTAGAAATGTTAAACACTGTGTGTCAGACACTGTCATAAACACCTGAAAAGTATTAATTCATTTATCCCTTAACAACTCTGAGGAAGAGTCTATGATTATCTCCTTTCACAGATGGAACTGGGGCAGAGGGGCAGTCACTTGCCCAAGGTGCCACAGTGGCAGGGCTAGGCTTGAACCTGGGCAGCCTGGCTCGAGTCCTTGCTTGTCTCCACTCTGTGTCTCTCAGAGGCTGTTGTAAGTCTAGGCCAGAGGGGACGAGGCAGGCAGGGAGGGGCGTGAGAGTGGAGTACGGTGTGGTTAGGAGAGCTCTCAGGAGACTCACCGATTGGGTTTGGCCGGAGAGGGAAGAGGTAGGACTGTGCCTGTGTTCGTGGCTGGGGGCTTGGGTGGAGGCTGCCCCTCTCAGCTCCTACTTGCTGAAATAGGAGATACAGGAGGAGGAACAGACAACGGACTTGGTTTGGGACATGTTTGTTGTGGAATCCATGGGGGAGGTCTGGGGCTGTGGATATATGGGTCTGGGGAGCAGGGTTTGGGAATTGCCAGTATTGAGTTCAGAGAGCCATGGAGTGTATAGGCTCACCAGGGATGGAGAACGGATGGAAGGCCAAGGTCAAGGACTCTCCTTGATACCTCTGAGAAATCAGAGAGGGTGGGGTGCTTGACCTGGTCTTCTTGTAATAATAAATGTAGGACTTGGTCGCTTTGGAGCAAAGGGATGGACAAAATGCCTTGTAGCCCCAGGAATGGCACCTCAGCAGATGTTTTCCCCACAGCAAGTTGCCTCGTACCCAGCCAGAGGGCACCAGCATCCCTGGAGAGCCAGCCTCGCCCATCTCCCAGCGTCTGCCCCCCAAGGTAGAATCCCTGGAGAGTCTTTACTTCACCCCCATCCCTGCTCGGGGTAAGCCCCCGCTGGAGAGCAGCCTGGACTCCCTGGGGGATGTCTTCCTGGACTCAGGCCGGAACACCCGCTCCTCTCGTCGGCGCACCACGCAAATCATCAACATCACCATGACCAAGGTCAGGCTGCTGCAAGTGCAGGGCAGCAATGCTTGCTTCCTCTCAAGGGCATTTTCCATCGGGTCCTCAAAACAGCCTCAAGAAGCCGGCAGGGCTGACCAGTCCATACCCACAGATGGGAAAGCTTAAGGGCGGTGACTTGCTTAGGCCTCTTGTAGAAAGGGGCAGGGCTGGACTTGGCTGCCTGTCCACTGCTCTAAGGCTGCCGTCCTCTCCGTGTACAGCAGTGACCCTGTGCAGCTCAAGGGAGACAATGTGGAGAAGTTGCAGTCCAGCCCGTGCCTCCCTGCACACCCCTGGGTAGCCGAGATGCGTTGTGGTTGCCCAGTGGGCTGCCTGCCTGGCTGGGGGCTCTGGTCCCTGTTTCCATAGCACTAGGAGGTTGGGGAGGAGAGGAAGGGAGCACCTCTGGTGGGGAGAAGCTGGAGAAGTTCTGAAAGATGGTCAGGTCCCTGGCACGCTTGGGCGGAAGGACACTGTGGGATGAGCCCGACAAGCTCAGGAGACGTGGGTTCCAGCCCCAGCTCTGCCGCTTCCTTGCTCTGTGCCCTTTGGGCCAGTCACTTCATTCCTTTGCACCTCACTTCTAAAATGGTCTGATGCACTCTGCCTTCCCTCCCTCAAAGCATTGTTAATAGACTCAATGGAAAAACGGACAGAAAAGAGTCTTGACAGCCTCAGCACCTTGTGTGGGATTCTGGCAACAAGGCCCATTTCTTGCAGAAGTGCAGCTAAGGACCCCATGCAAAGCAGCGTGGATATGTGCAGCCGTGGGGTCTGAGGCGCTTTGGGAAGGGGAACAGGCGGCTTCTTGATGGGGTGTCAGGGCCCCCATCCCTACTACAACAGGTGCATCCTCTCTTCCAGAAGCTAGATGTGGAGGAGCCAGACAGCGCCAACTCCTCCTTCTATAGCACGCAGTCTGCCCCTGCTTCCCAGGCCGGCCCGAGAGCTGCCTCCTCCACCCAGTCTCTAGCCCGCCTGGGCTCTCCCGACGACGGCAACTCGGCTCTGCTAAGCCTGCCTGGCTACCGGCCCACCACTCGCAGCTCCGCTCGCCGCTCCCAGGCTGGGGTGTCCAGCGGGGCCCCTCCAGGTGAGGGGACTGTGGGACTTAACACACCCAAAGATTAGACTGGAAGCAGATCCTGGCACAAGGAAGGGACAAGCTTTTAAAAACCCAAGGCTGCCTTCCTGGCTGCCGCCCAGCACCTCACCTGCCTCTCCTCCCTGCAGCCTGAGGGCCTTGCCTGTTGTTCATCAAGGGGCTGTGCTGGGCAATAACACTGATGTCATTCTCAGCCAGGCTATAAACCAGAAACACACGACGGGCCTGGGATTCCCAGCACAAGAGTGCTGCCCAGCTGCTGTCAGGAGTCCTCCAGGCCCCTTCTCAGGTGGGAAGGGGCTGCCAGAGAGGCCAGACTGGCCTGGGAGCTACGCTCAGATTCTTTTTGGCGGCTCTTCAGGGACCACTCTGGGTGTCCATTCCTGGCCCCCCATTAGTTTCTCTCGGTGTCACAGCCTCTGCATATGACCCCAGGGAGGAAGCAGTGAGCCAGTCTCCAGGGTAGAGATGGTCTGTGAGCCCCGAGGCTGTATCGGCAGCACTGAGCAGAGCAGGACTCGGGGGTGCTAGGCTTGAAGTTCAAGGGCTAGGTGGATGGGAGTGGTGGCAGCAAAGGCTGGCGGGATGCTACCTCCACCCTCTCCTCCTCGCCTTCCAGCCCCACTTGCTCCAATTTCCTCGCCCTCCACAGGCAGGAACAGCTTCTACATGGGCACTTGCCAGGATGAGCCTGAGCAGCTGGATGATTGGAACCGCATTGCAGAGTTGCAGCAGCGCAATCGAGTGTGCCCCCCGCACTTAAAGACCTGCTACCCCCTGGAGTCCAGGGTGAGCTCTGGGGTCCCCTGCCATGGACCTGCCCCTGTTGGCTCACCTCTTCCTCGTCATCCCACCCCAGTGCCCTGGCCTGCCGAGGAGGGTGACCTGCTTCCAGTCAAATAGCTGGCAGGGAGGGAGCTCAGGGGTAAAAGTCCTGTGGGTGGGCAGGAGCTTGGAGAGGTCTCTTGGGACTGCTCTTTGCAGCCATCGTGCAGGGTGTAGGCGGGGAGATTTTTGCAATAGGAAGGCTCTAGCTGCTCCACCTGCTAGGCCAGTGAAGAGAGTTCTGGGGCGGTCCTGCTCCACCTCCAAACAGCTTGGCTCCACCGACCACTTTTTCTACCCCACGCAGCCTTCCCTGAGCCTGCCTACCATCACAGATGAGGAGATAAAAACTGGTGACCCCCGGGAGACCCTGCGCCGAGCCAGCATGCAGCCAGCCCAGATAGCTGAGGGCGCTGGCATCACCACCCGGCAGCAGCGCAAACGGGTCTCCTTAGAGCCCCACCAGGGTCCTGGCACCCCCGAGGTGGGTGACGTCGGCTCCCATGTCTTTTCCAGCAGCCACCATGTTCGCAAAGTTGATTAGCGGGGAGGTTCCCGGCTCAGAAGGGGGATGGGTGCTGGCTGGACACGGTCCACTTGTCCTCTTGAGCTGTCAGCTTAACTGTCCTCTTCCCCATAGTCTAAGAAGGCCACCACCTGTTTCCCACGCCCCATGACTCCCCGGGACCGACATGAAGGGCGCAGACAGAGCACTACCGAGGCCCAGAAGAAAGCAGCTCCAGCTGTTGTTAAACAGGTTAGTCAGGGGCTGAAGGGAGACCCTGGAGGGGCCTTGCTGGCAGAGCCCTGGAGCAGCAGGTTGGCCTGGGAGGCCAGTGGCGCCCCCAGTTTGACAGCCCCCCCCCTACAGGCTGACCGCCGCCAGTCGATGGCCTTCAGCATCCTCAACACACCCAAGAAGCTCGGGAATAGCCTTCTGCGGAGGGCAGCCTCGAAGAAAGCCCCACCCAAGGCCTCCCCCAACCCCCGCAGTGGGACCCGCCGCTCTCCTCGCATCGCCACCACCACAGCCAGTGCCGCCACTGCCGCCGCCATCGCCGCTGCCACTGCCACCCCTCGGGCCAAGGGCAAGGTGGAGGCACTGACAGGGAAGGGAGAGGGTTCAGCTCTTAGGAACCCGGTAGGAGCATGGGCACTCCCCGCCCAACACCCCAGGGGCTGCTTCCAGGCAGGGCGGAGCTAGGCCGCCGGAGGGCGGGGGCTGAGAGCAGGTGCTCCCGGCCTGGTTAGCTGCTCCTTACCGAGGAGAGGACACGCCTCCATTTCTCCCGAGAGCACCCAGAGCTGCTCAGGCACAGCCAGAGCCACTGGTAACCTGAAGGTAGATGGGTCCAGGGCCACACCAAGGAGGGGACCCTTGTCTGGGTGTGGGCGGGGGCAGGGGGGTTTCCCCAGCCTGCTGGTGCAGCCTGGCGCCGAGTCTCCTCCACTGAGTGACTGTCTCTCTCTCTCTTCCAGGCAAAGCACTAAAGAGCCGGTACCAGTGAGTGGCCCCACCTGTGTCCTGGATGCTGCCCTCGCCTGGTCCTTCTCGTTCTGTCCCTTTCAGTGCCTTCTCTCAGCTCCCAGGCCAACAGTGGCCAAACCCCTATAGACAGTGACGCCTGCCCACACCCCGGCCTGGTACCCGGACCTTCACCAGGTGAACAGGTGTGTCCTCAAGAGTTGGCCCGGAGCCTGGATAGTCTGGGTCCTCTCCCTGCCTCGCCTCCTGATGTTTTCTTAGAGCAGTCACTTCTCCAGCACCATCACAACCAGATTTGGGGCTGGCTTTGAGTGGCTGGGTCCCTGGGCCCAGTCAGTCCTCCTCTCAGCCTCTGGATCTAGAAGGGACCGACCATTGGAGGAGCAGGCCCTGGTCCCTGCTGCTCCTGGTGGCTGGGCTGAGCAAGGGCCCTTGCTTTTGAAGTCCAGGACAAGTCCAGGACTGGGCATTGACCTAGTGGGAGTGCCCCACCCCCACGTGCTCCCATCCACCCAAGGGCACAGTGGCCCAAAGGATGCTCTTTTCCAGGAGAAATGGGCCCTGTGCCTCAGTGGGGGACGGGGCGGGGGGGCAGCCTTCAGTGGCAGCTCATCCCCTTCCTTCCCCAGATTTCACTGGGGTGGGATTTGGAGTGATGGGAAGGTTTTTAAGGGCCAGGGATGGATTTTTTTCTAAATGTTATTACTTGTAAATAAAGTCTATTTTTCTCCCTTGAATGCTGAGATGCCTTGATCTCTGTGGGAAAAGCAGGGAAACTTGGGCTTTTTAGAGCAGCGTACCTTTGTCCCTGTGGAGACTCCAGACCCACATACCTTCTCTCAAATCCCTTCTCCTGGCCTTTCTCAGGCCACAGGATCTTCCCACACTCCACTTCTGGCCTCTGCTCCTGAGGAGCATTATGGGCCGGCCTCTTCTGATGGCCTGTGTCCCCTGAATCTGGTTTTGTCTTTAGCTTCTGAGTGGCATCCTCTCTCCTCTTCCCACACTCCCTCCTCAGACAGGCCACGTTCTGTGAGTAGAATGATGGCCTAAAGGATAAATGACTGGGCAGACATCAGTACGCCACCACTGAAGATCATTTATGAGCACCCATCGTAGGTCTTGCTGGGGTGACAGAGATACAGCTATGGGTCAGAAGCAGCCTCTCCCCGCATACCTTCCCCGGGACAGTCCATTAAAGGAAACAACTACATTAAGTCGATGCAGAATGTGGCCTGGGCTGAGAGCGTGTAGACCTCAATGAAGAGGTGGCATTTCAACCAGGCTTTGGAGCTTGGGGTTCATTATCAGGATGGTGAGGCTGAGGGGACTTGCTGGAGGACGGGGCTTCTTGTGTCGGAGGGCACGCCTGTCTTCAGCCCAGCCTGGGGGAGTGAAGCAAACAAGGATCAGGGCCAAGGTGGGAGGGACATCCCTTGTCACTTTCCTCCAGGCCTTGCCTCCCCTGCTTGAATCCTGTTCCTTTTAGTTTCTGCCTCAGGCTCGGGGAATTGGGGGGCATTAGCTGGAGGCTGCTGTAGACAGAGCCCAGCCTTTCCTCCCCACGCCAGAGCAGAGCTCCTCCCGTCCCTGGGAGTCCCTCCCTCGGGTTCCTCACCCAGAGCTGGGCCAGGACGAGGTGACGCTGGGCAGTCTGCCCAGGATCCGAGAAAACACAGGAGAAGTTGGTGTCTCGCAGGGCGGGGCTCAGCTCCTCCAGCACCAAGGCCCTCCAAAGCTGGGTCCTCATGCCCCTGTGCTCCCGCCTGGAGCAGAAGAGAAGGAAAGGCCATGAGAGGACCGTAGGAGGAGGCCTCCCTCCCACCGGCCTCATCGCCGCGCCCCTCACCTGATGCTGCCCTCCCGCAGCCGGCCCGGGAGGTGCTCGATGAAGGAGCTGTTGCCCAGCCAGTAAAGGATGCTGAAGTGGGAGAAGCGGCTGCAGGCGGTACAGGACAAGGTCAGCGTTCCATCTAGGGACACGTGTGGCTGTTAACCTGTCTGTACAGCAGACTCTCCCCTCTGCCACGCTGTGGCCTGCCCACCCTGCCCAGCTTCCCAGCTGCCATGACTCAGGAACCCGGAGTGGAGAGTCTGTTAAGGGGAAGTGAGGTCATCTACCAGGGGACCCCGGCTGAGTGAGAGGAATTTGGGGACGGGTCCTTGGTCTAGGTCCTTGACTCCTGAGCTTTCTCCTTCAGAATTACCCTTTCTAGCACCGGCTCCAGTGACTCGAGGAGCCCTGGCCGAGGAGACAGCACCAGTAGGCCACCACTCCTCTGAGGAGGCCAGAGGGCAAGTGGGCTCTGGGAGGAGGGGCTGGGCGTGCAGCCACTGCAGTCAAGGCTCTGGGAGTCTGCTGACTGTTCCTTCTGTCTGAATCCTCTCCGTCCCCTTTGACAGGGAGCAATCTTGGGAGCTGTGAGCTGAGCCCTGTGCCACACTGGCGATGCCGGTGGGGAGAGGAAGTCAGTGCTCAGCCAAGCTAATCTGGTTGGTGGTGGGCTACATGACAGAAGGTTGGGGGACAGGTGCTCAGAAGCCAACCCCACCCTTGGTGCCTCCGTGCCCTCCTGGGCTCCCATCAGAATGGCTCCTTACTCAGTGAGACTTCCACTTCCGGCCAGGTCACCTCCAATGCTGGGCACTGCTTAGCTGTCGGGAGCGCTGGGGGCTGGGAGGGGCAGGTGTCCTTTGCGATCCCAGCTGAGGCAGTGGCAGCTGTAGTGGCCTGAGGCACAGGTGTGGCTCTGGCCAAGTGGGAGACGATGTGGGCACAGAGGAGCAGGGCCCAAAGAGGGCTGGGGTCTGAAGAAAGGACAGCCACAGAGGTCAGCAGCTGTCTGACCTCCGGGGATTGCCCGGCATCCTAGCTCGGATCTTGGCTAGAGAGGGAGTTGCTGCCATGATGTAAGTCTGGCAGAGATTCTTGGGCTCTGCCCAGGGAACGGGAGAGGCAGAAGAACCCCTCAAGCCCCACCTCTTGGCCCTTTTTGAATGGAGCACAGGGAGACCTTGGAATGGAGCCAGAGCCACAGCATCCGGGCAGAGGCCGAAAGCAACAGCACAGCAGCTGAGGGGAGCCCACCTGGGGGTGAGGCTCAGGGCCAGCCACATGGCTCCACTCTGGTCTCAGGCTGCACCCCGCCCCTCCACCCGCACGTGCACAGCCCCAGGTCCCACCTGGAATCCAGTTCTGTCTCATGGTCGTGATGCGTGCGTCAGGAGCTGGCGCGCCTGGATCTATATATCTGTGACAACTTCCTCCTCTCTGGGGGAGGCGGGGGAGGAGATGGTGAAAAACTGCTTCTCCCACGTCTTCTGAGTGGCTTGCTTAGATCCCAGACATACGTGTGGCCTTCTTCCTGTGGACTCCACAGCCCCTCCCTACCTCTGATTTTTCAGTGGGCTGCCAGGCACTGCTATTTACTCTGTCCTGTCCACCTGTCCCAACTGACAACTCCTGGAGGACTGGCATCGGGCATAGGCTAGAGCTCTTCCAGCCCCTAGAAACAAAGCCAGGGGATCCCCACCCTAGCTCTTATTACCATCAACATTATACTGGTTACTAGTCCAATCTAACCCCTTCATTACAGGCATGGAAACTGAGGCCCAAAGAGGACCAGGGACTTACCTAGTCACAAAGGGAGGTAAAGTTCTCTCCACTGCCAGAGCTGGTTCTGGGAAGGGCAGGATATATAGTGAAATCCTTCTGGGAAAGCACTGCACTTTCACTTTTATTTAACCAGGGATTCTAGAGCAGGCTCTGGCTACCAAGAGAAGGCACACATACGTGACAGCAGGCTGAGCCCAGTCCTTACGGTTCCTGCACACTGCGCCTCTTCCTGAGCCGGAGTTCACAGTGGCCAGGAACCTTCTTGCTAACTCCCAGGCCCCCCGCTCTCCAGATGGTATCAGCCTGGGGGGTCTTTAACCTTCCTCAGGCCCACCCTCCCAGGGGCACACAGGGCATGAACCAACAAAGAGTCTCTCACACATGAATTCTTCCATCCCAGCCAACGGTCAGGACTTTGGTGTCCACCTTTGCTCTTCTACATGAACAGGCCTCCTGCTTCTTCCTTCATAGCCACACCATATTCAAAGGGACAACTCTCCTAGTCACTGGAGACCCCAAGCTGGATCACTCTGACCATTTCAGACTCCATGTCACACCAGCCCATCCACATCCTGGCCTTTCTCAGGCTCCCCACCTCCCTCCAACCAGCAACCCAACAACCACCCATCACTCCCATGAATCCTTCTCACTTCTGTCCTCCCAGCCCCTTGGCCAGAGCTACAGATCTAAGTTCACCAGGAAGTCTAGATTCCCCCTACCTGGCTCGCAGGAAGCCCTGAAAAACCCTCCTTTCCAGAACCCCCCCCCTTTTTGGAGCTCCACAGCTCAGCTCAGCTGTGTCTGGCCCCACGTGAGCCACACCATGGGAGCTACACTGAGAGCGCCTCCAGGCCTTGTGGGCAGGAACCTCTCAGACAAGCCGAGCACCTGGAACACAAGCTGGAGTGCTGGACCTAAGGGGAGGAGAGGGTGCTTCCCAGGGTAAGAGGGCGCATACCCAGCACTGGCTCGAGCAACTGTGAAGGACCAGACCTAAGTGTCTGGGATCAGGAGGATGGGATGCTGGGGACAGAGCCAGGGAGGCCAGGAGGTGGAATTAGGTTTGGAAGACGTGTCAGAACACTGCTGCAGTCCCAAGGGTCTTGTGTGTGTGTCGTATGTGTGTGCACGTGTGTGTATAAAAACCGGACTCATTCCCAATTAGACGTGGAGACTAGAAGTCAACTCCTCTTCTCCAGGGCTCTAGCTGACATTTTCATCTCCTCAGTTCCTCCCCCACCGCCTGCCCCAGGAGCTTCTGTGCTGTTAGATGCAGAGAAACTCCTCCCTAGGAACACCAGTGTCTCCAGCAGTTAGCTCAGGAGGCAAAGCTGCCCAGGACTCCAGAGACACAGTCCTTTGGGGAAGGGGGTGGGGATGCGAGGGAGAGGAGGCAGGACTCTACCTGTGAGTGTAACCAAGGCCAGAGTCGGGCTGCTGGGAGGTCATGGGACTCAGGACTGTTGAAGTATGAAGAGACAGCCTTGGACAGCCTGGCCTCAGTTCTCACATGAGCCTGATGCAGGGGTAGGGGGGACAAAAGTGAAAGGATACTCCCTGTCACCATCCCACTCTCTGAGGATGAGCCCACTGGCATGGGGACCTCGGAAGCCACAGCCGGGTAAGAGAAGCCAAAGCTGAGAGTGACCCGCGAGAGGGGAGGTGGTGGCAGGGCACTGACCTCAGGTGGTGAGGACAGTCACCCAGCGATGGTGCAGGGCACCTTCTGCTACAGGACGAAAGCCCGGCATTCCACCTTGCTCAGGGATGTTGGGCAGGGCCAACCACCCCCAGGCCCCGGCTCTCAATTGGGAAGAGCAAGAGGCAGCAAGGGCCAGGCACCCACGGGGACTGCAGGGAAAGAGGTGGGAAGAAGAAAAGCAAGATGGATGTTCAGCTTTCCAACCCAGCTCACGGAGCTTTATTCAGAATGGATGACAAGATCCTGCTTGGTTCTTACTGCACTTGAAGGGCCATATTCCCTAGGAGCCCAGCACGGAAGGCCCACGTTTGCCCTCCCACTTCCTTCAAAACTCCTAGGACCAGAGCTGGGGCCTACCTGGAACCCCTTTTCAGAACCCATACTTACCTGGGCCTGACCCTCTTCCCACCCACCTCACCACTTGTGTTGCCAGGCCCAGGCAGGGCTCATGGATGACAAGGCTGACATGAGGATATTCCTTGGGCTGGGAATCCCCTGGCAGCTTCAAGGGAACAATGTCTGACCACAGCAAGAAGTCTCACATCTGTCATAGTTCTTTTACCGCGTGCGCGCGCACGCACGCACACACGCACGCACACACACACACTCACTCACTCCGGCTTTCAGGGAAGGAAGTGATGTGGCAGTGGCCTTCAGCATGTGTCACCACTTCTGGGCAGAGGATCAGCTTGCACAAGTGGCCCTCAATCACCACTGCCAGCAGTAACCCCTGTGGCCCAACTATGTATAGATGGTCTCTGTTCTTGGCTGAGTACAGCCCCACTTAGGGGCAGGTTCCCCAAGCTGCTACAGCTCTGGTCACTCCCACACAAATCCCCGGTGAATTCCGAGGTCCTAGAGCTTCCCTTGCTGCAAAAGTTATGACAAGGTTCCACTTCTCTCCACCAGCCTACGGCCCCCAATGGGGAAAACGGAGTCAGACAACGCCCACCTGTGGCCTTAGCCAGGGGGGACAGAGGACACCTCACCCCTCAGTGCTCATCAGTGGCACTGCCGGAGCTCCCTGGCTCTTCCACACTGAGTGTACCAGGCTCAAGCCCCACATACGGAAGGAAGGGGAGGCGGGCTGGGGCTCTCAGCCAGAGAAGAGACGGCTCCTTCACACCAGAAGTGTTGTGGCTCTGCTACTGCCCGCTCAAGCAGGGAGGCTGAGGCCTGGAGGAATCGGGGCAATTCCTATGCTCCACAATAAAAAAGGTTTTTAAATATATTCATCAAAATAGTTTTCTTTTAAAAAGCCCCCCACTGCTGACAGCCCCACCTGCTGGCTCTCCATCATATCCCTCCCCAGCCCGGACACAGCCGGAGGGGTCCTGAGTGGCCCGAGTGCCCCTTTGAGTCTTTCCCACCCAGGAGGTCTTGGAGGGCAGGGAGGAGAGTGCCCTGAGGTCCATGGTGGGTGGATGCTCTTCTTCCTGACTATTCCAGGCCCAGGATATAGTTGATGCCTTGCACCAGGCCAATGATGACAGGCTGCCAGGCTACCAAGTATCGAAGCCAGTCCAGCAGTTGCCCGTACATGACATGAGGCCTCTCCCAGCTGTCACTGCGTCAAAGAAAAGAGGTTACGTGTTCGAGTTGCTAAGGTTGGTCTAGGGGATGGGTGAGAGGGTCTGCCTACACCTTCCAGATGATCCACAGAAATGGGCCTACAGAGAAAGGAAGCTGCTTTCTAGAAAGCCCCACCCAGCCCCTCATGTTAGAATGCAGGGCTAAACCCAGAGAATGGGGGCAGGAGGGCAGAGGGAACCAGTGCAGAAGATA